>NW_022589759.1:8512592-9030554 GCF_004348235.1 Phoca vitulina
GGGGCAGAGGCAGAGGGAGAAGCAGGCTCCCTGCTGAGCAGGGAGCCTGATGCGGGACTCGATCCCAGGACCCTGGGATCATGACCTGAGCCGAAAGCAGATGCTTAACCATCTGAGCCACCCAGGCGCCCTTGCAGGCTTAACCTTAAGGCTCTGTTGTCTCTCCTCGTTCAGCCTCACAGAGTATTGACATCTGTAGGACCAGACTGTGAGGATCCAGAAGGTTGGAGTCTGTTCTGCCTGGGCTCATCATTTCACCTATCTTGGGCTTCGGTTCCCTTCCCAACCGCATCGGTTCTGTTCTTTCCGGTTTAAGCTCATTCTCTTTGATGGATAAGACAAAAGCAAGTGAAGGGTTGAGTGTTTCCTGCCTTCTCGCTGTCACTTTTAACTCGACACGTCAGCCCCTGGCAGTGTACTTAAATCTTGCTTTGTTCTGATTCTTGCCAGACCTCAAAAGGTCTCTGTGTGTGCATCTGCATGTACCTTAACAGAGCCAGGCCTCTGGAGACAGCCTGGCTACATCCAAACCCTGGTTCCCACTTACTCACTGTGGGGCCCGGGCCACATACTTCTTCTGTCTGCACCTCACTTGCTTCCTACATGAAGACGGGATTGTGACAGCACCTGAGTCATGTGGCTGTGGTAAGCGTTGAATGGGATAGTGTCAGAGAGCAGTGGTTTTTAGCAAAGTGCCTGCCATTTTGGAAGCATGTGGTAATGCCAATCCCATTGGTGGTTGTACCCCACCCCTGAGAGAGAGATATGGCCCCCTGAAGCTGTGAACGTGGCCTTCTGTGGAGAAAGGGTCTTTGCAGATGTAATTAAATTAAGGATCTCAAGGAGAGATTATCCTGAATTAGGGTAACCCTGTGAGAGGGCACTACTATGCCCCTATTTGACAGATGAGGAAACTGAGGCATACAGGTTTAAAGTAGTTTGTCCAAAGTTACGTAAATGCATAATTCCCAAATTCATGATTTAAACAAATCTTTACTGAGAACGTATTTGGCCGTAAGCACAGAAGACAAGCATCAAAGACAGTACCATCTCTTGGCTCTCAACATCTCTTCTTAGTTTGTAGCACTTAGGTTCTAATTGGGGAGACATAAATTTGGGGAAATTCTAAGCATTCCATAGGCAGGTAGTAATCATTCAGTAAATGTGTCTATGCACGGCTCTCTGACCTTACTGTGGAAAATAAAAGGGAGAGATTTATAGTTATGAGTTCATGGTCACTTTCTCCCAAGGCCATGTTGCTGCCACTTACCCAAAAGTTCCTTCTCCTGGGCCCACAGTTCCCCAGTTAACTTCCTTAAGCATCTGGGAAACCCATTGTCAGCATGGGTGCTGGCGCTGCTCTCAGAAGCCCTGGAGAGGGGGGGTAAATCTCTGAGAAGCGGCGTGGGCATCAGGGAAGTCTCCCAGAGCCCTCACCTCACCCCGGTGCCAGTTGTCCAGGGCACAGCATGGCCCCTCTCTTGATGCCCCTGCCCACGCGGGGCAGGTGGATGTCCAAGGTTAGGCTGCTTCGTTTTCTCCCTCCTTTCATCTTTATGCACATTTCTCCTTGGGTCTTGCAATCTCAAGTTTATTCCTTTCCTTTCCTTTTATTAATTGTTTAAAAGTATTTTTTAATTGTGTATGTGATGCTTTTTTTTGTGTAGAAACATCACAGAGATATATATATTTCAGAGCATAATTCCAGCCTCCTTTCTTCTAATCCAAACCCCTGACATAACCCTGGCCTCCTGGTCTCCCCAAAGCCTTTAATGTGGGACCCACTCACTCCTTCAGACTGCACCCCTGGGACCGGCTGACTTATGAATCAAGCACCCCCTCTGTAAGTCCTTATCGGGGCCCACCGGGTCCTGCAAGCTGGCGGTGAGACCACATTCCTCCCTCCCTCCCTCTGTGGGCCTCTAACCTCCAGGTGTGCACACTCTCAGCCATGACCTCACACCTGTCTGGATCAATCCCCTTACAATGCCCATAAGCTTGGTTCCCCTGTTTTGACCTTAGCCCCATCTAATTGCATATTTGTTTGTGTGATTCCTTGCCTGTGTCCTCCAGAAAACAGGAAGCCTCTTTCTGTTCACCATGTTATTCCCAGCGCTCAACACAATGTCTAGCTCATAGTAGATATTTAATATATTTTTGCTTGCTTTCTTTTGCAAAGAATTCCTGAACACTCTCTATTGCCGTTCTCTGCAGCAAACCTATTGTTCAAGCATCATCCAGAAAAATAAATCATTGTCCTTGACCTAAGCTACAGAGTCAAGCATCCACTTTTCACCTGGGCCCCTGGGGACCTCCTAAGTGGCCACTTGTGCCAGTAGCCTTCTCAGGAACACTCACTAACACCTTTACTCATTTAAATAAAGGATCCCCGTCCCTAACATGACATTGATCCCACAGCGGGACACCCCGGGTCTCCTCTGGTTGATGTTTTAAGCAGACCAGGTGTTTTAGCTACCAGGCCCTCCTGGACCTGGCTTCTGCCTCCCCTCACACATCACTTTGTGCCTCTCTTCCCAGAAACCTTGACACTGAGCTTCCTTCTGTCTGCCACATAAGCCATGCTTGGTTGGACACACGCATGCCCTTGCACTAAGCCATGGGTGGCCCCCTGGCTAGACCTTAGAATCACCTGGCAGCTGAGTATTTTAAATATCTTCTCAATATTCAAGGCTCAGCTTAAATTGCATTCTCTGCAGGGAGCCCGATTCCACTCATCCTGATGAAACATGGCCCACCACACGCTCAACCACACTCCATCCCATCCTCTAGCTGAAACAATGTGACTTCTGTAATTCTTTGCATGGTCATTGCTTTTCTTGCTCATTGGAATTTAAACTCCATTTGGGAATTATCCTGCTTTTTTACTGGTATACCTGGTGTGCCCCAAATGGCCTTAGCATGCCATAGTTGCTCAATAATTATTGATTGGAGCAAAGAATCTGTGAAGATATAAATTAATGGATAAATAGATCGATTAATATTTTAAGAATAGTAAGGGATACGACATGAATCTCTCCTGTTTGTTGTAAAATCCATCCTTGTTGCCCGAGACCCCTTAAACTTCTTTCTGTTACAACCATAATTTTCTATTTATATGTAGATATGAGAATTTTCACAAGCAGTTGCACTTGGGGAAGGGGGCTGAAGGTTAGTGTTAATTTAAGCTAATATCCAATTTTTCAACCTTCCACTTTATAACGAAGCCCTGTATGTACATTTTACAAAGAGTCTGAGGCATTGATCCATAGAACTTCTAAAGTTTATTTCAATTAGAAAGACTTTCAGATAAAGATCAAATTAATTAAGTTCTCCCCCCACCCCTTAAAGTCCATCTTAATTAACCATTGTTTCTTTCCAGATGGCTTAGTCATTGGCTGGGTTTCAACCTGGACATGGGGGATTAGAGGGGGACCCCCTACAAGGTGGGCGTTGACAAATGGCATGGCCCCAGGTTCTCTGCCTGGGTTTTCAGAGTGTGCAGGGCATTTAGGGAAAATGAGCTTGCCATAACAAGGATGACTCCATGGGAGTGAAAGTCTGTAGCTCATCACGTAAGTGAATTTTCCAGTTTTCCTAGCTAAAACAAATAGTTGCACAAGAAGTGCTATTTCATTTTTGCCCTTTAAATTTTGCATGTGTGAGTCTGACTGAGGTTGGCAGCTCTGATTGGAGGCCATGTGTGTGAATTGCTAGCCTGGCCGTGGAGGCTTGGGCAAGCAGGTTGGTGATGGGGATGCATCTGTAGCTTTTCTCTTCCAAATCATAGCCTTGGATGCAGCAAAATAGGGGATTCTTCCAGCAGAGGCCATGTGTTCTTCTGCCCTAAAATGCCCTTTTCTCTGGGTCTCTTCTCATCTTAAGAGTATTTTATGGAACAGTATGTGATACTCAGGAACCAGGTACAGACACTGTTAAGTGATACAATGTGTCGCACAGATGATTTTAAAAGGAGTTCTGAAATGGATGTATCCAACAAAAATATAATGTTTAATTTATTCCTTCCAAGAATAAGTGATGTTGTGGCAGGGGCTCTGGATAGTTAAGTCATCCCATGACTTAGTCGACACCCCCGCAATTGAGTCTCAAAGCCTCCTTTCTGGCGGGTGCAGGTCAGGCTTAGTACTCCATCCTGCCTGGTTCTAGGTGGGTTTGTACCTTTGCATCCCTGGGGAATCAAAAGGATGGGAATGATGGACTCTAGAAATTGCTCACGTACTAGGAAGAGGGGTTACATTCCTCTCTTCCAGGAAGCCCTTCCTGATTAGCATGATTCTGCCCAGTATCCAATTTGCTCTGTGCTGTTTATGTTCCACACAATGATGCTCTCCAACAGAGCTTTACTGTGTCTGTACTGATGTCTCAAACAGACCTGTACTGTGTCTGTACTGATGTCTCAAACAGACCTGTACTGTGTCTGTACTGATGTCTCAAACAGACCTGTACTGTGTCTGTACTGATGTCTCCCATACAGCACGTACTGTGCCCTACCATACGTGCAACTGGGAACAGGTGCATTCAGGTGGGTCATCCCTCGAGTAACATCATCTTTTTCGATGGCCTGAGGGCCCCAAAGACAGGGACTACAACTCTCCTGTTGACTTCTGTAGCCCCAGTGTCTACAACAGTGTGATTTCTGTCACATTATAAGTGCTCAAGTCATATCTGGAGAAAAAATGAATGAACGAACGAACAAACGAATGAACGAACGAACAAATAAAGTATAAGGCATACTCTGCTGAGGAGAACTACGTGACACTATCATGATGGTATGTTGTCACAGGATGTGTTCATGTTACAGGAGGGTAATAGTGAGTGAGTGACTTCTTCACAGATTGTAAATTCTGTCTAATGGAGTCTGCGAACTAGAAAGTACAGTCTGCCAGGATCTGTCCTACAAAGAGAAGTGCAGACAGTGTCATGTGTCCAGTGAGCTATGAGTCAGTCATTTGGAGCTCAGAGCTATCTCAGCAATCCACGTATGAGGAATATGGGTTGACAGTGGACGAGAAAAGTGGTAGACGGTGTCTACCTCTACTCCTAGGCTATTCCTTTGGTGGGGTCAGGAATAATGTTGGTTTTGCTCACCGGTGTATCCCTTGAACCTGGAATAAATAATAATTTGTGGAAGGGAGGGAGGAAGAAAGTAAAGAAGGTAGGAGGAAAAGAGAAAAGAAAGGGAGGGAGAGAGGGGGGATGAGGGGAAGAAGGAATCCAGGATCCCAGAACCCCAGTGAAGGGCTAGGTGACTCCTGGCCCCACCTCTTTCTTGCTGTGCTATAATACATTTTCATTTCTCAGGGTCCTGGTTTCCCCTTGTGCTAACTAAGGGTAATTCACCTTCCCTAGAGGGTGAGTATGGGAATTTATGAGGTGGCTTATTTCAAGTGGCTCTTTGTCGGTGTTCAACAAACATTGTCTTCTCTGACCTCACCTCCTAATTTTTATTTTTTTACTCTTGCTTTATTTTTTATTTTTTAGAGTTGGGGGGAAGGGCCAAGGGAGAGGAAGAGAGAGAATCTTAGGTAGGCTCCTCGCCCAGCACAGAGCCCGACGTGGGGCTCGATCTCACAACCCTGAGACCTGAGCCAAAATCAGGAGTCGGATGCTTAACCAACTGAGCCACCCGGGCACCCCCTCATTTCCTAACTTTTAGACTAAAGGGAAGTTACTGGCAACCAGCCCAGAGAGGGAGAATGAAGCGAGAGATCCTTGTGTGTGTTGGGTGCTTTTTTCTCTGCCCCTACCTCCAGGGGTCCTCTATAATGCACACTGAATATTCTGCAGGACCCTCGAGCCCTCCTTTTTCACTCATCCTCTTACAACATTTCTGTGTCCCCTGAATGAAATTCTTGGCCAGCTGTAAGAGATGAAAGGTGGCCTGACACTCAGCTGGAAGTGACTGATGGCAGCTTCTACTGGTCCTTGGGTCACTGGCATTTTGAGAGATGATGCTTTAGCAACTCAAAGGAACTATCATTTATCCCATTTAGTAGGAGAAGAAACTGAGGCTTGGAGAAATAAAATGTATGTCATGAGTGATGTAATTTTTAGCAGGGTATATGTGTGTCAGGGAGGAGGCAGTCTGGATCGGCAGGAAGGCTTGACCAGTGTCGTGCAGACCATGCTGTGTGGGCAGCTAGCTTCTCTATTTATGAGTGAACGTGGCTCTGTGGAGAGATGCTTCTAGAACATTGCACAGGCTCAGAGTTCTCTGGAAACGAGTGTGGTGAGCTTGTCAGTTCAATCTTCACTGTTTTGGTCATTTGCTAAGTAAGGTCACCAGCAACTTCAAAGCTGACTCCCATCATCAAATTGGGAGTGGAAAAAGCTCGAGATGGGGTGAGTCACGTTCTGACATGTGCCCACACCCGGAGGCTGAGTTGGACTCTGTTTTCACCAAAATAAAGCCCATGTTTTGCATATTAAGGTAGTGCATGTCGATGAAAATGACAAGTGATTCTCATTTGTGAGCACGAGCCAGTCCACCTTGCAAAGACTGACACCTCACACAAGATTTTCAGAACAGCGGATGCCATTCCCAGGGCTGCCAAAAGTCCTGCAGGACATCAGGGACCCTCTCAGGAGCTAGTAGTTGGGGAACACTGGAAAGTTTTGCCAACAGCCTCTGTCTTGGTCATTTAAAGTTCCCCTAATTAATGAGGAGGGATGTGGTGGGGAGGAAAGGATGTGGGCCTTGGAAGACAATAGTTCTGAATTTGAATTCTGCCTTACGAGTCTGTAGTCTCTCTGAACCCTCAGTTTCTTCACTTATATGAGTAAAAACCACCCAGCCTAGGGTTGTTATAGCAACATGGTTAAAACATAGTTTCTAGAGTCAGACAGAACAGCTTCTTTTGAAACCCAGACTCACCACTCAAAATTGTGAACTGAGAAAGCTACTTAACAAGGCCCAGACTCAGTTTCTCCATCTTTAAAATGGGTGGATTCAATCATAACACACTTTTACGTGTTTAATAAGTATGTGGCACCTATCAGTAGTTCAATGATGCTTCCATTATAAGAATATAAACCTATCATCATTAATTTTTATGGTTAAAATGTTTAGGGGCACCTGGGTGGCTCAGTCGGTTAAGCATTCGACTCTTGATCTCAGCTCAGGTCTTGATCTCAGGGTTGTGAGTTCAAGACCCACACTGGGCTCCATGCTGGGTGTGAACCCTGCTTAAAAAAATGTTTATAATCAATAGATATTAGCTTCAGTTATTAATAGTGGAGTACAAATATTTTTATAATTCAAATAGTAGTAGTTTTGGGTGCCTAGCTGGTTCCGTTGGAAGAGCATGTGACGCTTGATCTTAGGGTCATGAGTTTGAGCCCTGTGTTGGGTGTAGAGATTACTTAAATAAATAAAAACTTTAAAAAATAGTAGTAGTTTCATCTCCCCCCCCCCCCCACCGACCCACCTACTCAATTCCATATTCCCCCAATTGGCTTTATTTTTTTCATATACTTATCACCTCCTGGCATGTTACATGGTTCTTTACATGTCGCTTTGTTCCTACCACGGGAATGTAAATTCCATGAGATCAGGGACTTCATTTGGTTCATTCCTAGATCCCGAGATCTTAGAACAGTGCCTGGCACGTAGTAGCTGCTCACTAAATGCTTGCTGAATGATTAATCAATGAAATGAATCCTATAGTGGGCATAGAGAGTCCCGAAACAGCATGAAGGACATATCTCTCTATGCTAAGTGCGCCGTGTTGCAGTCCTGCAGAGGAATATGTGGGGGAAAGAAGCACTTTCCCTCTTCCTTGCCCTTCAAAATGTCAGTTTCTGCAACAAGGGAACCGGGGAAACCCGTTGTTCCCACAGGAACTTGCTGTGGGAAGTTCTGAATCAGCTCCTCCTGAATTTGCCAGACAGGAGACCCCCTGTAGAGAAACTTTAGGGGCATCCTGTCATCTTTGGATGCCCGTTCTCCAATGTCCCCCTTGCACTCTAGCTTCAGTCATACCTCCTGACAGGAGAGCAGAGCCTGAGGTTTGCGGGACGCCTGGCCAGAAGCAGCCCATCTCAGGACCGGTGTTCCCGTAAATTGCGCCCCCAGCCTGGGTCTTTTAGCTGCTTCACCCAGCCCGAGAAAGAGCCCTGGGTGCCCGTGGAAAGCAAAGTGGCCCAGACGGAAGGGGCATCGGGAGAGTAGTGGTTCCCCGTAAGATGTTGCCCTCAGTGTCCTGCTCTTCCAGGAAAACTGAACACCTTGCCAGTGTGATCACCCTCCATACTTCCTCAACTGGCAGCTACAGGTGACCATGGGATGTGCCGTGGATTTCACAACAGCTTCCCCAGGGCAAAGAGGAAGAAGGGGCTCTTCCACATGAAACAGTCATACCGATTTCAGCATGCATCACAGTTTTAGAAATGTTACAATGTGCAGTGCCCATGTCTCCCAATCTAAGAAGTCTGTCTGGTAGCAGGAGGAGGCTGCTATATTCCAATGGCGAGATTCTCCCTGGCCGTTTATCCCTCCATCATTAAATCATCACAGAGGCCCTGAGGATGGAGCACTATTGCACCAGAGTTTCCCATGAACAGGAAGGCTCCAAGAGTCTCTAGGACTTTCCCAGACTAGACGAGGGAGTTCTGAGGCTTGCACACATGTTTGCCTGATTCCAAGCCTGGGCCTTTGGCATCCACTGGCTGGAAAGCTTATCTGATATCTTCGAAGTCTGGTCTTCCCATTTGAGAGTGGAATGAGATAGGGAAAGCTCAGGGTCCTGCAGAAGCAGGGCTAAACCCAGGTGTTCTCACCGGAGGAGGCATCGGTAGATGCTACAAGCAAAGGAACAGCAAAATGGAAAATCCAGATGGCCTGCAGTGTGACCCCAGCCAAGGAAGGCAGACGTGGGTCTGGTTCCTGGGATTCAGAGTAAAGGCCAACACGATGAAAACAATAGAGAGTGTTGGGGGGAAAACACAGTTCAGATCCAGGACCCTGAATGGCCCCTGAGATCGGAGTCCACGTGCATAGTGGGAGGCGATGCCCAGACACCCCAGCGTCAGGCAAGTGGGCACTGATGGGGCCTTTTCTGTACAGAGGGCCCAGTTTTTCAGTCCTGACCCCTCCTCCCTTTCTGCTCTGCCTTTCTTCTCTTCATACAATCTTGGAAAAATACTGGCGCTTCTGCGTCTCATTCTATAACACTCTCCTTCCCTTCTGCTGTGCAGGGAAAATTAATCCTTGTACTTAAATGAAAATGTTATCATCCTTTCCTGGTTTCTTTGTTTTTTCCCTTTTTTTTTTTCTTTTTTTAAGCACTCATTTATTGAACCCTTACCATGTGCTCAGGAGCCAGGCACTAGGCTAACCACTTCCCAAGTATTGGTATATTCATAGCAAACTTAGAAAATGGGTATTATCATTCCCCATACAGATAAAGAAACTGAGGCTCAGAAGTTCTGTCTTTGCCCAGAGTCACTTAGCTCTGTATGGCCAGTTATGCTCTCTCTGACACTTGCCTCTGTTTCTAACTGCATTGTAACTCCTTGTCCCTTCACCCTCCACACCCCATTCATCCCGCCCTGGGCAGGTAATGCCAGAAGACAGCTGTTCTCCAGGCCTCATTTAGGTCCCAAAAAGCCAAGCATAAGACAGACCCTTTCCCAGTTGCAGAATAAGTACCTGTTTTGGATGTAGCCACGACAATCTGACTCATCAAATAACCCTCATCGGAGATGCAGCAGGAAATAAGGGAAGGTATGCTTTCTGCCCAGGGAGACGCTCACAGAAAACCAGCCTCGCGATTTGCTATGAAGGTACGGCTCGTTGGAGAACAGAATAATTACCACCTTCTCCTGACCTTGATAACTGAGATGTTTCCTTTAGAGACGGTCCTGTGTCTCCCAAACAGACCCAAGACAGCAAGACCTAGAAGGAAGGGATTTCGGTCTCTCTGCCACGGCTTGTGGAAGTTCGAACAAAATAGCAAACGATCATTTGGAATTGGGGTGAGCCGCGGCAGAGAAGCCAATGAGAAGTATGTGTGCCGGACACCCACGCTCAGCCAGCCCGCGTGAAAGGCATACATAGAATTTAGCAAAATATAATCAAACCAGACCAGGAGAGATAGTTATGAATATTATTATTTCCCATCCATGCCCTTATTTAATGCTCACAGTGGATCTTGAGCATGGCTACAATTAGCAAATGTGTGGCTTTGGGATTGCACCCTCAAAGTCTGGAAGGGCGCGTAGCAGAGTGTTAATAGTGAGCATGCACCAGGGAAGGCTGGATTAATGATGGGGGAATGCCAACTTTTACTATTCATTGATTTATTTTCCTTTTGCTTTGTACAAAAAGCAAGTATTACTCTTGTAATAACAATGATAGTACTACTAATGAAGGGGGACGGGGAGGAAGAGAAAATGGGGACGGAGGAAGTGAAAAGGAACCACAGTGAAAACCCAAAATTCAGGTGAATTTTATTAGCTTCTCAGGGTCATCGGCAGTGGGGCAGTTAGGCTTTAATCAGCAACTCTACCCGCCCTGAGCCTTACAGTCCGTCCCCACCACGCAGCCTTCTCCCGTGGGGAAGCTGAGCGCTAAGACCCACTCCGTCCCCTTCACGCCCCTGGAAACTCGGACCGGGTCCAGGATGCTGCTGTGGTTCAGTGGCCCTGGACATACTGGAGTGGCTTCCAGCCCAGACAGGAGAAGTGGGCCGAAGGGTTCAGGTGAAAAATCCTCTAAGCTGTGAAATTGAGTCTCTGGAGTGAAACAGCAGAGGTTTCTGGACTGAGAACCAGCTGCAGGAGGAGGTTCTCCCAGCCCAGCCAGGGCCTGGGGACATCTCTCCTTCCCACCGAGCAGCCCGCTCACTCACCGCACGCGGACTCACCCAGAGGTTGGGGCAAAAGCAGCTGACAGCAGGTGTAAAGCTGCTTCCTAAAGTTAAATTAATTGATTAATGAATTAAAATAAACTAATATCCCCAAGTAGATTTGGTAAAAGTGCGGCGCCCCATTGCACACTAAATCCTGAACATTCGACAGTTCTAGAAAGCTCATGTGACCCCCACCCCCACCACCAAGGATCCCAGAAAGGGCTGATTGATCCATGCTTTCCATTTCAAAAAAGAAGCAAGAGGCCAGTGCTCACGTGCCATTCTTGAGGCCAAAAGGTGCAAACTTCAGCTAGTTTGGAGGGAAAAAAAAAAAATATAGGCAAGAAAGCATGAAGTAGGAGTAGGACGCTCTTTGGATGGGGGCGTTTTTCCTTTTTCTTGTCCTTCCTGCAGCTTAGAGCCAAGAGGGAAGGCTCTGGCGAGGTGCAGGGACCTAGGGAGAAATCCAGATTAGGGAGCTCACGAGACGCCGCCTGGGGAGTCGCCCTGCTGCGAGGGTGGGTGTTTGGATTCTGTGCATTTTGCAGGAAAGAGAAAATTAAAAGTGGCAGCAGCAGCCTGGGTCTTGGCTGGCGCTCCCCGGAGCAGCGGATCCAAAGCAGTTAGCTGAAGCACCACGGCCCTTACGCTAGCACCTGCCAGCCAACAGCCTCTGCCAGGACCAACTTGGTACCAACTTCAATCATATCGCAATTCAGGATTTAAATAATGCGACAAGACTCCTTTGGAACCCGCCCAGGGACTGCTCAGGGCAGTAATTTTCCTTTTAGCAGCAGGAGCCGAGAATCTACAATTTCCCCAAGATAATACAGCTCCACCCTTCTCTGGAAGAGCCCAAAACGGCACGGAGGGGAGAGGTCTAGCCAGGCGGGCTGATAGTGGGAGGGATATCAGTTCGTGACCAGGGACAGCCAAGTGGCTTCAAGTCAACCCACTCAGGGGTGACCTGAACCCCCTCTTCAGGGCAGCAGTTGCTGGATCCAAACTTCAAATGTGAGGGCAATAAATTAGTATTCGGGCGGTCCACCTGGGCCTGGAGAGCCGGCGTTTCCAGCTGGCCTCGTTCTTGACCGCATCCATTAGGAGCCTTTTCCAGCTGATTTTTAGCTCACTTCCTTTTGTCCGAAACTGCCACAGCCAGAGGCATCCTGTTGACTCTGTTTTGCTTGTTTATGACTCTTCCCTTGACTGGATCTCCCTGACTTTTCCCTCCCTGCAAATGCGAAATGAGAACATGGGGGCATTTTGTGCTCCCGTTCATGTGCTCCCCATCAGGGATTGGCCTCCCGCGCAAAGAAGGGTGCCTCGGACAAAAAGAACCAAGATTACACATTGCCCACTTCCCTTAAAGGAAGAAAATGGGAGGGGCGGGCGGGGGGAATCCCTAGGTTTTATTAATGTCCGATCCTGGGAGCTCATTCCTCTTTTGATATTTATCCATATGTTCTGCTAACTGACCACTGCTGGCCATGTGATGGATAATGCCCTTTACACGACCGTGTAAGTTACAGTAATGTCACCAGGCTATTAACCTCTGGATATTTGCATTATTAGTCAATTTTCTAAGCCCTTGGAGTTAAAGCAGCCACTGAGAATTTTTATTTCCATTTCGTAGGAGCTGGGAGTCGGGTTGTGTGAATTTCCCACAGAATGGAGATGGGGCTGATGTTCCTCAATTTGCTCTTACGGCTTTGTTTGAAGTGGTGGGGGGAAATCATCCACATCACGTGCCTGCCTGGGAGGGAGATCTGCTAACTAGTGGCTGCCTCATAATTTATGGTAGAAGTTTAGTGCAGGGAGCCCATTTCTAAACAAACTCAGCATCCATTCCCTCTGAGGATGGGGACTGGAATATCATTTCATTGCTAGAGTTTATACTCAAGTGGAGGCGTTTTAGCTTTGGACAAGTGTTATGAGCCTCCTTTAAAAATGAAATATACGTCCAGATAAAATATTCACACTCTATAATGCAAGGCAATGCATCAAAATCTAGGGCAAAACAGTTTACATATAAAAACCAACTTGAATATGAAAACGTAATTCCTCACTATGGTTGCTCACTGTTCGTCAGGAAAAAAAAGTAGGGGGTGTGAGGGGAGAGGAACTTCTGGAGAGACAGAGATAGACACAGAAATAGAGAGAAAGAAATAGGGAGAGCAGGAGAAAGAATTGCAAACCCGACAAAATGGTAACCTTAAGTGAATCTTCTACAAATAGCCAATAAAGGCTATTATATAACAAGGCACTTGTGAGCCGCTCGTTGGCCATGACCCAAGGCATCAGCCAATTGAGGCCATTTGCTGAATTATCTCGGCGGCTTCTGACCTCCACACCCTTGCTCGCATTTTTTGTTCGGCCTCAGTTTCCCCACTTACCATGGTTTATGGAAACCAGAGCTCAGATCAAATAGCATCATGGTGCTGAAGACTTTTCTACCCACTCAGTACTCTCCTGTCCACACCCAGGGCCAGCTAACAGCCTCACCTCCTTCATATCACCAGGTTGTACCTTTTCCATGGTATTTTCATGTTACCTTATTTGCGGAAATGGCTCATCCCCCAGTAGACCCCAAGCTCCCTGAAGGCTAGACTCCTGTGTTCCCTCATCTCCCATATTCCCACTTCTGGGCTTTCGGAGAGAAGGCAGACTCCAGAGTCAGGAGAGTCTGGCTTTCTATCTACCTCTGCTGCTTCCTAGCTCTGTGACTGTGGACGCGTTGATGTCCCTCGTCTCTTTTAAAAACTCAACGGTGTTATTCTGAGGGTTCGGAGGTATGTTTGCTAAAAACAGACATCTCTCAGTACAGGCCCAGGCAACTTTTAACAGGGCCTCAATATTGGCAGATGCGAACAAAAAAAGGTGCTTTTGAATGGGAGACCGTTGCTACTCACATAAATCATATCAATGGCAATCAAATTTTATTGAAAACTTATTATTTCCAGGCTCTCTGCCTAAGCATTTTAATACCTCATCACATCACCTGATCCCTGTGACTCCATGAGGCAAATATGCCTTCACCCCATTTTCCTGAAAGGTAAACTGAGGCTCAGAGAGGTTTGTCTAGCTTGCCTTTAGCCACATGGACCCTTACGTGGCTTTAGCTCTGCCTCCCAGAGACCCAACTCCCACCATCCAAGGACTTCTCCAAGTCCAAGGGATTTTTTTTTAAGTGACACCTTATGTTTTTTATTTATTTATTTTTTAAGATTTTATTTATTTGACATAGAGAGAGACAGCAAGAGAGGGAACACAAGCAGGGGGAGTGGGAAAGGGAGAAGCAGGCTTCCCACCGAGCAGGGAGCCCGATGCGGGGCTCAATCCCAGGACCCCGAGATCATGACCCAAGCCGAAGGCAGTCGTTTAACCAACTGAGCCACCCAGGCGCCCCGACACCTTATGTTTTTTAAAGGTGAGGTCCTCATTTAATGAGGCCTTGGTGACTAAAGTCTCTGAACCATGGCCCAGCCGATCCGACCATCCAGGTGTCTTAAATGATCAATGTGGACCTGTGTCGGGTCAATTCAGCAGCAGTGATCAGTATTGATCATCTAGACAGCCCCATCGATTGGGTCAGGAGGGCCATGGGTCTTCAGGGACACCACAAATGTGACATGGTCTGACCCTTCCCAGTGCTCTGTCAGATATTATCACCATTGTCGTTAAAACAAGGGAAACTGAGGCACCGGGAAGCGGTCTCATGGCAGATGGTTGGATTTAGAGGACAGGGAGGTAGCTGGGCTTTGGCCAAGTCCATTCCACTACCTACTGCAGTAAAGGATTAGTGAGTCAGAGGGCAGGGCGTGGAGGAACTGTGGTGTGGGGGCTTGTCGGGAGTCTAGGAACGGCTCTCTGTAAAGGTGGGCAGCTTAGATGCTCTGGCTGCGGATAGCCTGGGTTTGATGGTTAGCTCTATTCTTCCCTAGCTGTGTGTCCTTGGGATGAGGTTGTAACTTATGGAGGCCGTTTCCCCCATGCAAAAGTGACGGGCGAAACAATGATTCTTCCTGCAGTTTGCCTGAACTGAGGGGTTTCCTGGGATGCAGGACTTTCGGGGCTGACCCTGGGAAAATTGCACCCCAGCCTACCTGCACCCCAGCCTCTGACACACGGACACGTGTGCCTGTCTGTTAATGTATTTTCCACCCAATCAAAGTGGATAGACAGAAGCCAGAAGTGTTGACCTTCTGACCAATTCAGGGACCTCTGAGGAACCAGATGCTATTGTTTCTTGGCTGCTGGGGACTCCATCCATGATATCACAGGCCTCGGCTGCTGTGAGCAATGGCTACTGCCTATGGAACAGTGAGGCTGGCACATGTACTCAGAGGGGACCAAAGAACTCTGCTTGCACCGGGCTGGCTAAGCTCGGATGGCCCCGTTCTAATTACCTGGGGAAACTGAGGCAGCTCAGTAGCTAATATGCTTTCATATTATATTTCCGTACATGGAAATTATTCAGTGCACCAAAATCACGGTGATCCACGAGCCGTGGCACCGAGTCACGTTCACATACATTTTCACTTGGTTATACGTCTGTCCTGTGCCACTTCTCCTGCCAACACCAGAGATACCAAGATGAGACATGAGCCCCAGCTTCACAAAGGTCAGACCCCTCAAGGAAGGTCACTGCAGCACCATCGAGGGGCTAATTATCTCAGACACTATGTCTGAGGTCTGCGTCATTCCAGAAACAATAGGCACTCGGGGGAGGGGGGGGGAGAATGTCTACTTTAGTCCAGCTGGCGATCCTGCACACGGGCCATTTTGTGGTTATGTTGTGCTTGTTTTCTGTTTCAACATCTGCTAGCTAGCATCGCTATCGCTTTCTTCAAAGTCAAGGGTGGCGGTGGGCTCTACCATTCTGTAGTGCCACCGCTCGTCGTGCTGGGGCGACGTGAGGCGCGGGTGTGAGTGTTTCTTCACTTCTGGTTTCAGCAGGCGCAGGAACTGCGGGCGTCCTACAATCACGCGGCAAGGTGCTGATGTGTTATTTCCAGCCAGGCTGGAAAGCAGAAGTCCAGCCTGTGTCCTCACACTCCGGGGCCTGGGCTGTGTCTCCCTCCCCACCGCCGTCCTCCCCGCTTAACCTCAGGACAGCCGTCCCCATTTCTGAGACCCTGTAGCGCTCACCTCCAAACCGAGGCAGTTGGGAACCTCGTGCTCGGCCAGCTCCGAGGACTTTGCGTCCATGCAAGAAGCTGGCCACGAGCGGACCTCGGGGTCAGCTCCTCCGAGGCCGGAGACCCAAACCTGAGCCACACAGTCACCCACGATCACCAGATTCACCAACAGACCTCCAGTTTACGGTTCACGGGAGATTTTCATCTCCTGTGGACTGGGGAGATCCACTTTCTCCCCTTGATGCTCAGGCGGAAAAGGAGGGTCAGATTTTTTAGGATTCTTCTTGCACACGGGGAGTTTGGATGACTCGGTGGGGTGGGAGTGAGGTATGCAGTCGGGACAGAGCTGGTCAGGTGTGGTTCTGAGGGCGTTTTCATAAAATAGCACATTTGACCCTCATGACAACCCCACGATGGATCTGCTGTGATTCACCAGCTCCATTTTACAGAGGAGGGCACTGAGGCACAGAAAGGTTAAGTGGTTTGCCGAAGGTCACACAGGTAGCAAATGGCAGAGTCAAGTTTAAGCCCTTGTAGTCTGAGTCCACCTTGTAGTCTGAGTCCACCCTGCAATTCCTGTTGTATTGAATGCTGGAATTATCTGTGAGGATTGGCCAGCTGAGGATCAAATAAAAGTGATGATGATGGCCATGTGCTGACAGTCGTATGAGCAAAGAGCATTTGTTGAACACTTACTGTATGCCAAGAACTGAGTCAGTGGCTTTACGGGTAGAATCTCCCAGAAATGAGATGTCTTTTGTTTCCTTCCTCTTCTTTATTCCATGCATCCAATTCATCAGGAAGTCTTATTAAATCCACACCCAGGTTACTCATAAACCCCTTCTCTCCATTTCTACTACGAGGCTGAAGGTTGTTCCAGGGATGAAGAACATGCCCTGCTGTATGCATCGTTACAAAGCTACAAGAAACCTTGCATATTGCAGGAGCTCAATAAATGTGTGTGGGATGAATTAACAAAGTGCCCAGTATCATCATCATTACAGTGTGTAAGGATGGTTCGCTTGTGTCCCATTTTGCCCCAAAGAGCTGAAATTTAGGACGGGAAAGTGACCTGCACAGGTCACCCAGAGATGACAAGACAGAGCAGGTAGAACAGACGTTTGACCCTCTGGCGCAGTCCTGCCCTATTTTAGGGGAATTGAGGGCAGACACCCCCCTCCCAATGTGGAAGCCAGGAAGGTCAAGGTTACCATTCCCGGCCTCCCTTAGAAGCTTTCAGGCACTTGACCTGGTTTTGACCAGACAGATACGACAACCCTAGACTTAGAATCAGTTGTCAGAGAAGCCAAGAAGTAGAAGAGTCAGCCCAGAGCCCAGGGTGTCCGTGCTGGAGCCCGGGGTCTGCGGGGGCATGGGATGCAAGCCCGTGTCCTTGGCTGTGCAAGGACAGTGGCCACAAAGACCACAGCTACAGAACTGGTCTGATAATATGAGTCCATTTTCTGAGCCTCGCTCTCCATCTTTCCTGAAGAGCCTGTGAGTCCCCGTTACCCTTTTAGTAAATTCTTCTCTCCGCTTAACTCTTCCGGAGTCGAGTTCAATTGCTTGCACCCGAGTTCTGCCTATTACAGTTCAGATTAAAAGTGATATTTCATCCAGAGAACCCAAAGTCGTATCCCATTTCTCTCTTCCCTCTCTGGTGTCCCAGGAGGGTCCAAACTCCCCAGTTCCAACACGGCGCCTCCCAGGGACCACCTTGCTTTTAGCCTAGCAGACCCTCAGGCATTGAGTGCAGAGAACATCAGGGGCTTCTCCTGGGAGGGTGCACCCCTCAGCCACAGCCTTTCCCATGGGGCCCAGGGAGGAAGAGCATCCAGAACCTTCCTGCCCATCTGTTCCATCAGCAGAACAGGGCTGCAAGTAGGTCGGGGGTGGAACCACCTCTGCCTTCTCGGCCATACTTTGCTGAGCACTCAAGCCTCCGGTGGCCATGCTTGGGGACTAAGCCCCTGCGGCTCCTCCTGGCACCGGCGGGAGCTGTCAGGGGCTTATTCATGGGTGAGCCCAAGTTATGGAAACAGTTCACCTGCCCTGCTGACACCCTCTCTCCCCGTGATGCTCCCCGGGATCAGCTCCCAGCCCGCTGCGGCGACCTTGTTTCTTTGGATGTTCTAATACAAGCTGGAATGGATATTAGCTGTAATTACTCATTCCACATGATTCTGTAGGCCGCTCTTTGTACCAGAGTTGAGAACCTTCATTGTCCACGTTGCTTAAATTACCGAACATTGTGCCATCCATTCTGAATTAGTGCTCATTAATGAGCTGGTGGTTCTAGAAACTCCCTATTTATTATTCAGAGGCCAAGTATAATCCAGACAGCTGCATTGCAACACCACTCATGTGACTTTTGATCTGTCGGGGAAAGAAATGGAAAAAGAAACCCCCACATTTATGAACTTTTTTTTTTTTCCCTGACCGAAAGGTGTGCTGGACACAAAAGTGATCATTTAGTCTCTAGCTTACAAATGACACTTTTGTTCTGAAACCAAATATGGACGATTAAGAAGGAGGTGTCTCCCCCACTTTTGTTCTGGTGAGTTTGATGTTTCAGATCCCTGTTACCGTTTCTCATAATCCTAATGCAGAAAACACCTTTGTTTTCCTCGCTCTCCCTGACTTCTCTTTTGTTCCCTTTGTCCCCAACTTAACCGAACCGAAAGGGCTTGTCCTGAGAGAGAGATGACAAAAAAAAGCAAGAAGAAAGAAAAGGCAACACAGAAATTAACGATAAAACAAGCCATTCGCATGATCACACACCAAAAGAGGAGTCAGAGTTAGATTTAAAAAAAAAAAAAAAGATTTTGGGGTGGGAAACTTGAACCCACAAAAGTCAGCGCCACCTCCTCGTCTGCTTCTGCACAGTAATATTGCACAATAAGACGATCCAGGATCGCCCAGTGTCCAAGCCGGGGAACTGTGCATCATTAGCCGCGTTCCTCATTGGATGGAGTGCTCGCCTGGAAGGGGGAGGGGGACTCTTCCCAGGCTGACATTAATGTCTCTGCAAGGACGTTCTGCCAGGGTGCGACGGGTCACAACCAAATGGATTGCTCCCCAGTGGGCTGGACTCCAGTCACATTGTCAGGTAGACACAGAAATATTCTGTCTTCGCCTGCCAAGCCTTGTCAACTATCTGTATTTGTTATTGCATCTTGGGTCCCACAAGGTTCCCACCCATATTTCTTTATAGCAGAAATGTAAACCATATGCTTTTGCCTTATTTCCACTGAACGTATCCAAATGATGGTTGAGGCCAGACATACTCTTTTGCAATGAGTCTTTTGAGCGGAGCGCGTCAGCCCCCTTAACCCCTTCCCCCCCCCCCCCCACATTTTGTCGTGACTCGAGTGGATTTGACTTTCTGGTATAAATACAGGAGTCTTTGTTGGATCCTGAACATGAAGAATTGAGTTCTGATCGTCCTAACTTGTCTTTGTTTCTTTTGGTTTTGTTTCAGTAAATGTTGGCTTGAGGCAGCAGACAAATCACATCAGGGTCTAATAACCAATTATAACGCTCTTTTCTGTGGGTGTGCCTCAGAATCCTCCTCAACCCAGTGCTCCTGGCAGTCTGTATGAGTCCAGAGGCATCATCGTTGGCCATACCAATGAGAGGCACATGTTTAAAGGCATTAGCTGGTGTTGGGTTTGGCCAGAATCCTTCCAGGGAGGGCACGAATCTGGACGCACCACAAGTCCTGAGAAAGGAGAGTATGAGACAGCTCCCAAAGTAAAGGCGCGTTAGAGCCCAGCCCCAGCAGGGAACATTCTTCAAGAGTGGTAGCCCGGGTACTGTTGAGAGCCTCGTGCTTCCCAAATTGCACACTCTTTGAAGATGTAAGCAGTGCCTTTAACTCCCCGCTGTAATCCCACGCCAGGCTCTGAAGCTATCTTAAGCCTTGCTATTTATCCGCCTGGCGAGGCACAACACTTACTTATTAAAAACATATCTATCATGGTTAATGACTTGATTTTTTCCCTTTAATACAGTACAATGACAGGTGTAAAGGGAAGATGAGAGTCAGATGCTTCTGCAATATGCTTCCCGCTTTAAGATGTCTAGAACATCAGCCTTCCTCCATGGTGCCGTTTCGGGGGTGGGGGGGACACCTCCTACCTCTCCAACCCCCCCATCCTTCCCCCCCACCCCCCACACACAGATTACACGCTTGTGTTGGATGGAAAATCGTACCATTTGCAGTTTCAGATAAAAGCATGTTCGAGTGCATATGGAAAGTACCATTAGGAGCAACTCCGGAGTGCCGAGTAAAATGGGTCATTAGGCTTTTGTTTGTTGGAGAGTGTCTCCCATCTGACAGTGCCGAATGGTACCACTTTTAGCAGCTTATGTTCCCAGTTACATTAAACAGACAAACAGATTGGCTATTTTGCATTTCTCATTTGACAGCAGCTTGCCTTCATTTGCTGCACACTGGTGGTGGGGCTGGAAACGCGGTGGATTACTGGAGCCAAGGTCCTGGTTTTGAATAACAGCAGATGCCAACATTTAACTTCAAAATCAATCAATTCTTTTTCCTGAGTATGGATAAAAGGTCTAGTGGAGTGCCTGAAGGGGGATTTCTGCTGTTTACAGCTGAAAACATAGAAGCCATGTTCAGAAACAAACTTTCTACGAGAAAGAAGAAATGTGGGTGATTTCACGGAGGGGGAGGTGTTTGGAAGAAGCGTTCGCAGGGATGGTGGGGCCATCCTTCTGCCTGCCATCACGGCGCAGCCTGATCATAGGACCCTCCATTTGATTAAGGCGATGACCATATCAACTGATCTGATTCTGGCACGAGGTCTTAATATGTAGTGACAGAAAAGAGAGTCATCTTCACACGGACCACTTTGCTCAGGAGCCTGTGGTCAGTGGGTTAATTAAAAGCTTTCTCCAAGAGGGAGACAGTCCAAGGGGCCATTTCTCACTAGAAATTAGAGAGCTAACAGCCTGATTTAAAGTCAACCAGAAAGCAATCCAGTATCTTTGTGTCTCTGGCTCGTCACCCCAGCTGCCCAGGCTCCTCCAGGATGGAGCTCTGAGTCATTCAAGGTGGTGGTCCCCTCTCCCCCCGCCCCCCACTTCACCCTGGCATCAGAGCCCCAGCTGGGCACCGTCACTGTGGTACCCGGGTTCGGGAAGGCAGGCCCTGCCAAGCCTGGGAGGGGTGCATGTGAGAGGCGGGTTCTGCAGGAGAAGCGGGGCCATGGTGGGTCAGCTCCGAGGTCACATCTGTTGCGCGAGAGTCAAGAACCTTAGGGTTTCAAAGTGCCGCACGTTGCCATCAAACCATTGCTGTTCTCAGCCTTGTCCCTGAAAGGCTGTGAGATCTTGCGGGAGTGACCCAACTTCTCTGGGTCAGTTTCCATAGGGACACTAGTGAGGGTCCTACTTCACAGGATTCTTATGGGGCTTAAATAAGATCAAGTGTGGAAAGTCCACAGCAGTGTCCTTGGAACACAGTAAGTGCTCAATAATGGCTAATGTGTGTGTGCGCATGTGTGTATAAAATGTATTTCATGTACGTTATATACGTGTGCTTATACATAATACAGTATATAACAAAATCTATAATGAATATATAATGTGTTACATGTGTGCATATGTGCACATACATAGAATAAAACCCATACACATTAGATGTACAAACTTATATGTAAACATATGATGTTTCATATGCATAATCACGATGTACACAGGTCTAAAACACAGTGATGGAGCTTCGTTCCTGGGGCCGTACCCACAAGGCAGTGATAGGACAGTCCCTCCTTGTCTTCCTTCAGCTTTGACAGATAACAGTTCATTCTGTTAAATGGGGAAAAATGTATTTCCTTAAATTTCATAACAATAACAGTGAATAGGCCCGATTTCATGCTGTGGAGGATTACCCATAATCCTCAAAACCAGCCTGAAGCCTGATATGTCCCCATCCCACAGGAAGGCCGGTGGGGGGTGGGGGGGTGGGGAGAAGTCTCCTCTGAGAGTCCAGCTGGTCAGTGACCGGTGGGCATCCAAACCCCAGGTGTTCTCCACTTCTCTATCTTCCCCAGGGCCTGACACATGGGACACCCATGGGGTCAGGTCTCATGTGGTTAAGGGAAGGTGAGCACCCCCTTTGTCAAGTCTCAGCTTTGTTTTTGCAGGGGACCTACTTGTGACTGAGTGTGTCCCTGACCCCCACCTCTGCTTTCCTTTTCTTTCTTCTCCTGTCGTGTGTTGATCAAAAACAAACCCAAATAGCATTTTGATTTTATCAAATCTTACAGTAGACCTTTTAGTTTATTTTTTAAAAGTAAACTTTTCATTGAAGTTGAATTCAGTAGGCTTCTGAATAATCTCTTAAAAACAAAGAAAAAAAGCAAGCATGGTTCATGTCTGCCCTCTCCCTCAAAAAAAAAAAATTTTTTTTTGTTATTTTTTTCATTATTTTTAGGAACTCACAGAAATCCTAGGATAATCTTGAGATGAGAATGAGGCAGTTGAAGAGTTAACTCATTAACATGCAAATCGTCAACAGTCAATAAGTGTTGACTGTTTTTAAATTTTTATTCCATACACCTACCTGGCTCAGGAAAAATCATTAGCCGTTATGCCTAATAGGTTACAAATAGTAGCCAGCATTTATTAATATTTGAGCCCTCCATGACCAAACATTTCTGGAGAGTGTCCTTCATGCCATGTGCTGTCCTGGGTGCTGGGGGAGGAGGAGCAGGGTGGGACGACTTGTAAGGCCATCCCCGATGGTCACACAGAGGTCCTAAGAGATGGACGATCCAAGCCAGGTGGACAACGAATGAGACAGAGAACCCTGGTTCTCAGGTTTAGAATTTTTCGGGGGAAAGATGGCCCTGGGCCAGAGCGGCTTCACGGAAAACAAAAGGATAGAGCCTTTAAGAGCCATGCTCAGCATGAACAAAGGAGAGAGGAAATAAGGAAGCAAGCAACTTTGACCATGTGATGTGAACACTCGGGAACCCACTTAGATCCCGGAGGCAAGAAACGCTGCATAGGAAGGATCAAGGTCAAGGCGCCTCTGGGATGCCCTGTCCCTGTGCAGGACACTTGGTCTGATGGTGGGTCCTCCCAGGGCCTCTCCTTTGAAGTCCAAAATGCTCAGGGCACCAACACATTTTGGGGGCTGGGGACAGACTCACGGGAGATCACACTAAAAAAAACAAAAAACAAAAAAAACCCAGTTAATCGTCAAGTTTCTTTCTCTTCCTTGACTCCCACCCCCACTTCCCTCCACTCTTTGTGCCCAGCCTGGCATTTAGGACCTTTTGTTGTCTTAATAGAGATTGAAACCTGCTTAGGGCCTGGAGTTTGCAGTTTTAATTCAACAGTGGAAGGGTTTTTTTTTTTTTCTTTCTTTCTTTGTTTTTCTTTCCCATTTTCTTTTCCTAAGCCAGGCAGACAATACATTTGCAGAGCAGAAGCTGTGTGCTAGGCGCTCCCCGGATCCTGAACAAAACCCTCATTAATGGGAGGTGGGATTTCCTGGTCACAGCTTTTAGCCAAAGGGCAAAGGTCGCCCATTAACCAGCATCCAGTCTAAACAGTGCTGTGTAAAATGACAGGGAGGGGAGGGAGAAAAGGGAGAAAAAGTCAAATATTTGCTCTTAATTCTCAAGTTAGCTTCTCTGGAATGGCAATCAGGGAAGCGCGGTGAATGATCAATGCAGCACTCAGGCTACAAATCCGGATGTGCGTTTGCTAGGCTGAGCCCGGGGCCCCTCACGCTCCAGGACACCCTGGAAGGGGCGCTGCTCTCGCACCACACCAGGAGCTGGTAGTGGTGGGCGCGGGGCTCAGGGGGTCCGTCTACGACCCGTGGCCCCCGTACCACCTGCCTTCCAATCCCCCCAGGCCTGGTGGCTTCTCTGATGGGACCCCAGGCGGAAGCAGAAATGTGCTGAGTCATGGCACAGTTGCCATTGACTTTCCTACAGAGCCCTTTGGGGGGTCCCCCTGAGGCCCTCCGAAACCAGCGAGGCCTTGCACGTGCGCGCATCCGCTTCTCTCTCACCGGCCCTCTGCCCTGTCTTCACCAGGGTTCAGCCCCCATGCCCCACCTCTCCCCACACCTGTAGCCGGTCCAGCTCCGTGCAAGCTCGTGGACTTGGCGTTGCTCTTCCCACGATGAGAAAACTCTTCCTTGGGTCTTTGCCTCCTGGCGTCTTCTTGGTGTCAGCTGCCTGACTCCTCTGTCCTCTAAAGCGAGTGCTAGTCGTTGGAACCCTTTAAAGCTACAGTCAGGAATTAGCCTCCTAGCTGCTGCTTCTATTCCTCAGATTGTCGAAGCGGGGCTTGCAGGGTCTGCATCTCGGGATGAGACAAATGTAACCCCCAGGGAAGGAAGCGCTAGCTCACTCAGGCCTGCCAGGGGCTGCCTCTGTCCAACAATTGCCAGATAAGCCACTCTCCCTTCTCTGGGGACAAAATTCTCGATGGGAAGGCAGAGGCTGAAAAGTCTGCGTACACCGTGGTTCTCAGCCTCAGCCTGGGCCGGCATCATCGGCCCTTGGCTTAATGCTCTGCATTCATTGCCTTGAAAATTCTTAGTAATAGTAATAGGGGGCCCTGCATTTTCATTATGCTCCAGACCCTGCAAATTACACAGCCGGTCATGGCCTCGGCCTCACATTGTGATCACTTGTGAAGGATTCTAACCGTATCCTAGGCCCTGTCCTGGAGCTTTGGATCTAATCAGGCCGGTCTTCCAGGTGACTCTAGCAGGGAGAGCCCCTGCTCCGTGGAGGAAACCTGTGTGCAGAAGGAAACTGGAGGGTAGCGGATGCACATTCTCCCTGATACTCCTGCAGAAAGATACTCCGTAATCCCGTATTTCTATAAAGTCAGTTGGTACCTGCCTGATAGCCCTGAACCACTTTACTCTGCTAATCATACGAAGTGATAATGAGAGTATTCATCGAGTGCTCACTGTCGGCTTAGCGCTCTTCCGAGTACTTTATGTATCATCACATTTGAGCCTTACACTCTACACGGTGGGTCACATTATTTTCCCCACTTACAGACTGGAAGCTGAAGCTCTGAGCACTCAGCTCTCCAGGCTGGCCAACTCAGGGCTCTGCTTCCCCAGTTAGGGTCTGAGTTTCCAGGCTTGGGCAGAACCTTCTTCATTCCTGCTTCCCCAGCATCATGCCTAGCACATCTAGAGAGTCAGCAATGCTTGTGGAATTGATTCTCCGTGAAACATGTTGCCGTAATTTTGCAATTTCGGTGGGGGTATGGGGGGGGCTGGGAAACTTGATGCTGCTTTCAGTACTGTCAAGAATAATAGCCAAGAAAAACCCCGTCAAATGTATTTTTCACGTTGTCTTACTTGGATCCTCTTTGCTACCCCATCGTGGTAGGACGGCCTTGAGTTAACTCCAGAGCAGGACCTCATGACATGAACACTAACATGAACCAGACCACATCCCCACAAATACAATCCCAGGAAACTGGCTGGTTGGGAGCAAGAAGGGGCCATTAAAGCAGAGCCCTTGGCTGGAAACAGCACATCACTGGACCGCGACAAAGGCAGCATGCAAAGCACACAGCCATGGACGAGAAGACTTGAATGAATTTATTCTGCAAAGGGCTTTTGCTTTTTCCAAAAGGCAAAGTTGTGTGCCTGTATGGAGGAGAGTCTGACATTCAGCAGGGCATGGAGAGCAGACAAAATGTAAGCTCGAAAAACACAGGAGGGTGAACTGAGCCATCTAATTAGCCTTGAACTTCAGGGGGAAACAATAGGTGGGTCTGGAGGGAAAATGGACAGCACGTTTCCCATTACTCTAAGTGTGTGCCGGGCAGGGCCATTCCTGGGTCCCAGGGTTTCTTCTTCCCCCGACCCTAGGGCGGGCGAGGAACCAGATCAAGTTTTTAAGGCAACCCTCAGACTTAAAGAGCAGGGGAAGTAAAAAAAAAAAAAAATCATAAGTCTTTGAAACTCAAAGTATATGTGCTGGGACTGGGAAGCTGCTGAATCGTCTATTTGTGGAGCTGATTTTTTTAATAGTTTAACTCTGTACACCTGTGCAGGACACTTAAGCTCTCACTGGCTCCTGGGACACCTGTCTTCCTGATCCCATTCCTAACGTTTCCTATGTTATTAGATGCTTGCCTTATATGTGATGATCTATTTAATGCCATGGAAATGCTAAGGGGCAGGTTTTGCTATGATCCCATTTCACGGATGAAGTTGAGAAAGATCACATTTAGGTCAGCTGTGGATCTCCTTTTACCGTCCCACAGCCATCAGCCCACCGGGAGAGCTTACTCGGCTGGTGGAGGGGCTGAGTAAGTGGAGAGGTGGGGAGGGGTGGCTTCCCCGACCATCAGTGTCTCAAGGAAAGCCTGGCATGCGGACCAGGGCAGGTGATGCGTCGGCTTTAGGGAGAGGGCACAGCAGCACGACAGGTACTGGTGGCTAGTTGTCCTAAAGGCCGTGGACACGGCACTGGGTTTCAGTGTCTCATCTCTGAAATGGGGGTGCCAACAGCCCCGACCTCAGAGTTGCATTGGGAGGATTTAAAGAGGGGAAAAGGAAGGGTCAGCTGAACGCTTCAGCTACTGTTTAAACTGGATGAACGCTGTGTTGTTGTGGTGGTTTGGATGTGGGTTAGTCCCTAACTGGGTCAGGGTCCCTCAGTACTGGATGAAGAGCTGGTCCCGAGGCACAGGTGTAGACGCTGGAGCAAGATGAACCTGCATCCCACTACTCCTTCCACCGTCTAGTAGGATAGTGGGTGAGTTCCTCAAGCTCTCTCAGACTAATTATGACCTGACTGCACTGAGGCAGGGACCGGATAAGACAGCGTGTCTTGATATGACAACTACCTAAGTATTTCCCAGAGATTGCAACACGGCTAATGATTGATTCCCAGAAAGCGTCAAATTCCTTCAGTGGAATGGACGTGAGAGCAACCAGGCCAACCTTCTGTCTTTGTCGTGTGGAGAACATGGTGGCCCAGGGTAGCACCTGCACTCTTGATCGAGTTTAGTGAAGAGCTTCTCCTGCGGCAGAGCACCACTCATAAAAGAAACAGCCTTTTAGAGACAGTTCATCTCCCAGGACAATGATTGTCACAGATCCGCAGTCCTGTTCTTTCGCTGAGGAAAAAGGACCAGTAGGGAGCTGGGAGTTGAAGGGGTCGGGTGTCAAGCACAGTTCACACAAAGGCTTGTGTCACTTAGGTGCTCTTGGCATCCAAAGAACGACCCTGACATTATCTCCTAAGGAGCTGAGATGTTGCTTTGCCCCTGAATTCAGACCCTTTCAGAATGACCTAAGAACACTCATGCAGAAGGTTCTACAGATCCCCAGGTGGGTGAAGATGGAATCTCAGTGACCCTGGGGGCTGCTGCCTTTTGCACAATCGCTGCCTCTTACCTTATTGCAGAAAATCTGTGGGGAGAACCTCTCCAGCGGGCCCCATCCAGGCAACTCGCAGCTGTGGAGGGCACAGGTCTGCAATTGTCCGATCACGTTCTCAGATAGAGCCAAACCCGCCTCCCCCCTAGGGCTTCTCTCCTTCTGCGTCCAGAAGCCAGGGAGAGAATAGAATCTGGTGTGGTTCTTGTGTCTTAGATCCAACAGTGGGAAGCTCTGATAAAGTTGTCTTTTCCTTCCTGGAGATGCTACGCACAGTTGCTACTCGGTGAACACCAGCCAAGAGTAGTGCAAGGGTCAAGAGAAGAGGGTGATCATCTGAGGCCTGGTAGCCAGTTTCTGCCTAGAGCTGCAAGCCAGGGCACAAAAGGGCCATGCAGTCAGATCTGACAACAGTTCCCTAGTGCTGTGATGTGGGTGAGTCCAAATAGCTCATTTGACAGATGGTGATCATCACATATACCTTCAAGATTCTAGAAGGAAAAAAAATATAGTTCATGTATAGAAAGTGTGTGCCAAATAGTGGGCATTTTTAAAAAAACGATAATCCAGTTCTGTTCTCTTCTCCCTTTTTAAAAAAATGAATGCAATTCCTCTCAGGGATGTCTGTGTGGGCAAGGCCCTTGAATCTACCCTCTTCCTATAGAATTTGTGTCTGGGGTGCCCCCAGTGATTGGGGTCCTGTTGGAATGGCTTAGCTGAGGCCCAGGATACCCCAGGAGGTCGTATTGGTCAGTACACACTTCTGAGCACTGTTTTCCTACCTGTGAATGCAGGGTCCCTAGGCCTGCCAAACAAAGGACTACAAACTAGGTGGCTTAGAACAATGGAAATTCATTCTCTCACAGTTCTGGAGGCTAGAGATTGGAAATCAAGGTGCTGGCAGGGCCACGCTCCCTCTGAAGGCTCTAAGGAAGACTTTCCTTGCCTCTTCTAGCTTCTGGTGGTTTCCAGCCATTCTTTGGCTGTGGCTGCATCTTTGTCTCTCTTGTCATATGGCATTCTCCCCTGTGTGTCTGTGTGTCTCCCCTCTGATAAGGACACCGGTCATTGGATTTCGGGTCTACCCTAACCCAGTATGACCTCATCTTAACTAACTATATCTCACAAACGCTGTTTCCAAATAAGGTCACATTCACAGGTGCCTGGAGTTTGGACTTCAACTTGGGGGGTCGGGGGGAGACACAATTCAACCCATGATACTGCCTAGAGCTTCAGCCTGCAAAACCTTACCCCAGTCCTTCCTTTGTAAGGGATGAGGGCACACATACCTTTGTGATGTTATCTCTTCCCTTCTGAGCTTCAGTTTCCTGTTTGAAAGGGGGACATGCCACCTGCTTAATCAAGCTAGGCCGTCTGTCATACCCGCCCTAGCATG
Organism: Phoca vitulina; assembly: GCF_004348235.1. Classification (NCBI taxonomy): domain Eukaryota; kingdom Metazoa; phylum Chordata; class Mammalia; order Carnivora; family Phocidae; genus Phoca; species Phoca vitulina. Next base: position 8,541,402 of record NW_022589759.1, read on the forward strand.
GTACACTTCCCTGCTGTGCCCCAGGCGTCATCTATGTGATTCTTGTGCAGCATGGGTCTTCCTCATAGAGGGGAAGACTCGTGAGGGCAGGGACCTCCTCTTCTTGCTCCCCTAAAAGCTAGCCCGGTGCCTTAGCTCTCATAGGGGCTCGATAAATACTTGTGAATGAGTAAGTCATGTATATAAAGCCTTTAGCACCATGCCTGGCCCACCAGAGCCCTAGAGGCCCATCATCCCTGGTGGCTAGCTGCTAGTCACTCCCATCATGTGACTTCTGCTGACTTAGTCCCAGTGCTGGTCAGGACACAGTGGGGAAAACAGAACGTACCCCCAGGTCATCTCAGAGGAGGAAATGTAATATGAGAAACTAGGTCCCAAAGTCTTAGGAGAGCTAAAAAAGAAAAGGCAAGGGTGCTCAAAGATCAGCCAACTCAGGAACCTACTACCACCCAGGGGGTGCCTTGCTTGGGGACCAGAGGCAGAAGCTGGACCGAGGAACGTGGACAGTAGATCGGGAGCCGAGCCTATGAGGTGGTGTCACACCTGAGGGGGGCGCAGGGGCATCTTTCATCCCCCAACCTTCTGACAGCACACCTCCCGTCGTTCAAATCTATCCGGGCACAGTCTGGCAAGGGAGGTGCTGGGAAATGTCATTCTCAGGGGTCAGGTCCCTGCCATGCAGAGCAAGGAAGAGAAGAGCAGGGAAGAAATCCTAGGGCAACAAGCAGATGCCTGCCCCATTTCCCCGGGACTGATGCTTCCGTGAACCGGCCTCCTGCTGTTTGTGGTGGGTCCTGCGGAAGATATGGACAAACAGTCTCTGGATAGACTTGCCTAGACTTTCTTCCCCACGGTCCTCGACCGTCAGTCACTGTGCATAAGCAACTCCGAGGAGACATGTGCAATCCACATTCCCAGGCCCCACTCGGAGACTCCAGTTTATGCCCTTTTGGGGGCAGGGACTGGGGATCTGTATTTCTAACAGAGGCTGCCCTCTCGTGGAGGACCAGCCCTGCTGATTCTAACGCAGTTGACGAAAGGGCAATAATTTGAGAAACACTGAGTTAGCTCCAGGAACTGGACAGTCTTTTAGATTCCACAGGAAGGAACAAGGCACCTTTGGAAGCTGGCAAATGGAACAGAAATCTCACATAGAGGGGCACCGAGCTGGCTCATTTAGAAGAGCATGTGACTCTCGATATCGGGGTCACAAGTTTGAGCCCCATGTTGGGTGTAGAGATGACTTAAATCAATAAACTTTAAAAAAGCAAAAAAAAACCCACAAAAAAAACACAACAACAACAAAAAAAGGAAATCTCCCATGGTGCCTGAAAACACATCTATTTAATGCATGAGACCAACAAGACAATATGAGCCATACGGCCAACTCTCCAGCCCAAATCTTGCACCAAAAATCTCTGGTTTTGACTCTAGATTAAAGAAATGGCACAGACATGGCATAGAGGGTAAGCATACCCACTCTTACGTCGGCTGTGCCTGGATGAACCCCCAGCTCTCCTGGCTACACTCCCCCTAAAACAACGATACTGGCATTACCTTCTTTAACCCAAAGGATATTCAGAAAGAGAAGGTTTCTCCATCTTGGGCTGACTCAGTGGCCCACGTAACTAGTCCTGGGGAAAGACAACTGTGCAGCGGAGCCCTGATGACTTAAGGGAAATTAATATGTCAAGGTTGCCTGTGTCTCTTACCAGATAAGCACTAGGTCTTGTCCACATACCTCTGCCCTCTATTCTAAGCCACTTGGGAGACAGCTATTTTATCTGATTGGACCCCTCTGGGGTTCCAGTCTCAGGATTTTAAGAGGACCTAGAAGCAAGTATGTGGCCTCTCCTTCATCTGCGATGGGGCAGTCTGCCTAAGGGAGCAAGCTGTGGACTCTGAGCACTTGGAGTCCAAACCTAGCTCTGTTTTTTGCGGGTTTTGACACCTTAGGAAAATGACTTGACTTCTCCAAGCCTCAGTCTGCACATCCCTGACATAGGTACCAGGTGCCCCATTAGGCTACTTTGCAAGGCTGTTATGCAAACCCTGGGTCCACTGTGTTGGGCCTCATCTGATGGGCACATGATGGTCACAGCCGTCACACACTGTCTGTCCCCTTGCACTAGGCAGAGATCCTGGAATCGTCTAGAAATGCTGTTTGGTTTAAGCAATTACTCTCAGATCGCCTTGCAGTTCCACGAACCCCCGTCTTCTGCATTCTCTCACAGTGGGTTGCAAAACAGCCCCCATGCTGGACACCTGGATGTCATCCCCAACCGTCCCATCCCTCCTCCTAACACCTCATCCGGCCATTCTCTGAGATCTGCCCATTTAACCTCCTAGACATTTCTCGGATCTCTTCCCTTTCCTTGACCCCACTGCCATGCTCTCTCAGACCACACCGTCTGGACCACCTCCTCACTGGCCTTCCCATCCCCACACTCTGCTGCCGGAGACACCGCGTCGCTTCCTGCTCAAAATTCCTCCAGGGTTTCCCCACAATCTTGGGAATAGAGCAAAACTTCTTCAACCTGGGATATGGGTCCTTGCATGACATTTCCTTGCCTTACACGTCAGAAAGACGGAACTACTTGAGGACCTGAGTGTCCTGCTTCTCTCTCTCTCTTTTTCAGTTTTGTTTACTCTCTTCTACCTGAATTCCTTCCTTTACCTTCACCTAATTCATTCACTAAACTTCCACTATTCATTCATTATTCTGATTCTCTATGTCTGCACAACAAACTGCTCCTCTCCCAAACTTAATGGCTCAAAACAACTTTTTATTTCTCAAAATTCCGTGGGTCAGGAAATCACACAGGGTATAGCAGGGATGGCTTACTTTGCTCAATGACATGGGGCCAAACCATGATGACTCCAGGGGCTGGGGGGCTGAGAGCTGGGGGCTGAGGTGCTCTCCAGGTGGCCAGCCTGGACTTCCTCCCAGCATGGCGGCCTCAGGGTGCTGACATGGCAGCTCAGGTCTCCCAAGAGAAATGAAGTAGAGACTACCTCTTGAAAGGCCAGGACTGGCACACTGCTACTCCTATCATGGGCTTTCAGTCAACACAGATCAGCCCAGATGCAAGGAGAGGGGACAGAGACCCCAACCTTCGATGGCCGATGTGCAAAGAATTTGTGGCCATCTTTAATCCCCCACAGTCAATACTTGAGGAGAAACTAAGGCTTTGCTTGATTCACCCCCCCCCCCCCCCCTGGGTACCCCCTCTCTGCTTTCCTCTAGGAACTGAATAATTATAAATGGTATAAAATCTCCCCATTAAACTGGAAGTGATTTCCTCAAATAAAGGGACTGGACCTCATTGATAAGTTATTTGGCACATAATGGGTTCTCAATAAATTGGTGCTGTTATCAGGAGTGTTAATAGTATTAAGATAAAAATTGTTGTATCTTTTTATTTGGCCACTGTCTTGCACAGAGAGACTAACCCATTGGAGGTTTTCATACGGCAACTATCGAAAGAATGAATGAGTGAATGAATGCTCTGCACACAGCCCTGTTCTTGGTGTCAGGGAGCCAGGCTAACCCGAGAATTACATCAGATTCTGGCCTACATAGGTGCCCCAGCTTTCATCTCGGATCCGTCATGGCAGGATTTAGGGCTTAGGGGTTTGCGGGAAAACTGTCTCCTGCCACCACCCACACAGTAGACCAAGGTCTTTGCCACCAGCTGCTGGTCCTTAAGCCTTCAGTGTGGACTCACATCAGCCACCCCCACCTCGCCAGGAAGGGGCTGGTTTGCAGAGTGAGACCCTCTCAAGGCCAAGGGCCCGAGCGCTTCCTCCCTGCTCATGCCGCAGAACAGCAGCTGGGCCGGGAGCCTGGCAGGTGTCTCACAGCCCGCCGCAATCCTGCATAACAGGAAGTGAAAGAGAACACCATATCCAATTGAAACTGCAGTGGAATATGGGCTGCAATGCTTAATTAACCACCCTCAGTCATTTCACAGATTTCTGTTGTTGCCGAAGGAAAAAAAAAAACAAAAAACAAAACAAAACGGAAGGCAGAGTACATGGAGGGCGACAAAGCCGTTTCTGGAATGTTCGTTTGTGTTCATAGCCCCTGCTCTCTGATCCGCCGCCTGCTGACATAACACAGAGGGAATGCTCACTTCTGGTTTTGTGGGGTTTTTTTTTTAATGGGTTTCTGAAGTGGTTTTTGTTTTTGTTTTTGTTTTTGTTTTCATTTTTTTGCCAGAGAATCAAATCCATGCCATACTCCTAGGGATGGTCCATGTATGTGTGTGACTCCCTCCAGTTGTGTGTGTACAAAGGTGTTTGTGTGACTGCATAGAGGGCTGTGGTATGGGTTGTGCAGAAGATCTGGATCCAACTACATGAGAACACAAGTGCATGCGGGCAGCCCCGGGGGCATGGGTTGTCTCACGTAGGAAAGATGTGGAAATGGGTCTGTGGGCAGCTACGAGCAAGCTGACAGGTGTCTACGGGGCACCCGTGTGTCTGTGTGGATATTTCAACAGACGGGGTGGCGTCTTTTCAAACCCAGGAAACTCACCTTCTTTCTCTAGCAAGGGGTCAAAGGGACTTCCCAGAGAAGGCTGTGTAGCTCCTCTGGGCTTCATCTTGCAGCCCACCTTGGTTTCGGAACCAAGTTTGTTCATGTGGATGGACTTTCTGGGGGATCAATGGAATGCCATAAAATCCAGAGGGCTTGAATGCACTGAAATAACAGCTAATGCTTATTAAGAGTTCTCTACGTGTGGCCAGTACTGGTACAGGGGCCTTTCAGCATCGATCTTATTTGACCCTCCCAGTAACCTTATGATTTACTCTTATTTCCTCTGTAGAGTTGACGGACTACAGTAACTAGGAGGCTGTAGAGACAGGGTTTGAACACGTAATGCCGGGCATTAGGACCCCGAGCTTCCCTAGGTTCAAGGACAGTGAAGGCGCCCCTATGCCTCAGCCAGTTTTGTAGTTTTGCGGTGAGGGACAAGGGCTAATTCTGTGAGCATCAGAACCGCTCCTGAAAGAATGCCGAGATGGACTTATTTTGGAAGCTCCCTTCTGCTCTCACGCCATCTTCCTGCAGGAAGTCGGTACCCTCACTTGGTGACCATCCATGGTGAACTCTGCCCTTGCTTGGACTTCAGCACTGCAGCTCTCTAGCCGCACCTTGTCAGCATTTCCGGGGGGTTTCTCAGTGATGGGTCCCCCATCAGTATCATCCCACTGAGTTCCTTGAGAAAGCAGTCTTTCCGTGTCCCCCTATCAGAAATTTGAATTCAGTGGTTCTGAGGAGGAGCCAGGAGCTTGCCTTTTCCCCAACCCCTTCCCCCACATGACTCTGATGTGGGGGACCAAATTTTTCAGATGTATGGCTGAAGAGCCTTCTTTCCCCGCGCCTAAGGGAGCTCTCAAGAAGGAAGCTGTGATTCTAGGTCTGAGGCCGCTAGTTGGCTTAGCAGTGCCCAGAACGGGCCTTAAGAAAGTGGCGGCCAGTATATTTCTCTAAAGTCCAGTCTGCAAAGTCAGGGAGTATTTCTTTAAAAGTAGCCAGGGAGAGGAGCGGACAAATACCCATGTGAAGCCAGGCATCCCTCAAGGAATTTAAGTGGGTCAGGAACTCTTAAAGAATTTCAATGAGCATGAAATAGGTATAGAGGGTTTTCTGGGCCAATATGCAAGCCAAATAGTAAATAACTATTTTCAGCACTGAGTTTGGTTGGCAAATTTGCATATACATGTGATGCCGTGCGTTGCTATTTTTACCATGTAAATCTGCAATCCGTAAAGAGAGCCGTGTGCCTCGGTGGAGATCCAGGCTTGGGCTGTTGGTTGGGAAGAGCTGATTTTCAGTCTGGCTGGACCGGGAGTTCTGTATTTTAATGAGTCCAGGTGAGAGGCGAGAGATGGGCAGAGAAGAGAGAGGGGCGCACATGTGTGAAGCTTGCTGAACCCTTGTAACAGTGCCAAGATCGCCCCTGAAGCAAAATGCTCATGCCCGAAAAAACAAGTTAGAGTGGAAAGTTTGACGTTGTGCCCTGACACGAGCCTTGCACAGTTTAAAACAGCTTCCCAACCTTTCTTTAAAAAAAAACCACCCCCACTTTGGATGCATGTATTATGATTATTATATTCTTGTGATTATTATGATTATCGTCGAACTGGGCGGAGGGCATCGGCGTACACCTGCAGAACTAGAAATGCTCCCTGATTCTTTTTCTTGCTGCCCTTTTGTTTTAGAGTACAGTAATGAGCCAGATTGAAGGGTTTCTGGCAAATATCTTGATGCCTTAATTTTGGCTCAGCATGTGGTTGCCACTTAGGTATTTTGTAATTACCCTGTGAGACCCTCTAAGGGGTGACTTTGCTGAGTGAATTTGGCATTTCCCTTTGGATCCTGACATACTGGAAAGTAGTACGCTCATTTCACTTTTTCTTGCTGCAAAAAATGCATATTGATGAAAGAAGGGAGCATAAAATCCTTTTCGTACCAACATCTTGCATAACGAAGGGAGCTCTGCTGGGGGCCTGGGCTGTGAGGAAGGTGGTGGTCGTCTGCCATTGTCTGTTTACCTTCTGCTCACAAGCTCGAAGCAATTTCTAGCCATTGTTTGCCACAAATATTGGGAGGTTAATTTTCTTAAAATAACTTGTCGTTGAGGGTAGGTTGCTAAATTGGTCCTAAAAGGAGCCTCCCCCACCCCCCACACCACCAACCACTTAACCTTTGTGCTTTAAAAAGAAAAAAAACACAGTTTAATTTAAATGGAAGGTTGGCAGAATGGGAGAACTCCGCTAGCTACCCTTGTACAAAAGACTGCAACTTCTGTTTGAGGATAGGGTCAAACAGCATGATGAAAAATCAGCTGTGTTTGTCCAAGGTTTGTAAGGGCAGTGAGAGTGCCCAAGGCAGAGGGTCTGGAGCTTTGGTGTGGCCTGTGCTTGGTTCTCAGACACTTTCGTTTTCAGAATATTATTTCCTTTGTCAGATCTAACCCTGAGTCAATAATGATTGCTGAGCAATTGGTTAGGGCACACTACCATATTTGGACAATTTTAAGAAACTGCCTAAGATTTTTGTGACCCAGCTTCAAAGACTTGCAAAATGTTTTCTCAAAGGATATTTTAAAACATTTCTAAGAACTTTATGTTTCCCTTTCTCTTAGTAATTGGAAAAACATATTAATGAACTAAAGGAGATGTATACAAAGCTCTGGGGCTATAAATTAAATTCTTGGGGTCTTTTAAGAATGTATAAATGTATGTTTACGCTACTCCAGAATAAGAAGAATTCTTACCAATTTCAAAGACCTTGAAAACAAAATACTGCAAACTTTTGCCCAAGCTGTAGCATCTTTGAAATATACTTATTGTGAATTGTGAGGAAGTTTCTTATGTCTAAATGCAATATGATACGCTTCTCTTAGAAGGGTATTTTCCTTTGCTCATCGCTGAGTTTAAAGAATTACTAGTTATCCTACACAAACCCTATCCATCCATCCATCCATCCATCCATCCATCCATCCATCCATCCATATCCATCCACTATCTATCCATCCATCATCCATCCATCTATCCATCCATCCATCCATCCATCCATATCCATCCACCATCTATCCATCCATCATCCATCCATCCATCCATCCATCCACCCATCCACCAATCCATTTACTCATTCACAATGCCCATCAATATGCTAATTACCAGAAATACGGGCATGAATCAGAAACATTCCCTAATTCCTGCCCTCAAGGAGCTCGGAATTTGGTATAACAGACCCTTGGCATGTTCAGGTTTAAAATTTGTGGTTTTGACTATTTGTGATTTCATCACTTGTCATTTTTGCTGCTGTATGGATTTGAATGGATTTAAATGGTGCCATCAGGGAAACTAATGAGCAGAAGAAATCTTTGAATCAATGAGTGAGCATAGTTGACAGCCCAGCATCTTCTGTAAGATCAACTTTGTAGGTTTGTACCTACATTCATTCTCATCAACAGATAAAACATTGTCCCAGGGGGTACCGTAAACTCCCAAAGAAAACCATCTGCCAATGCTCTTTATGAGACTAAAGAGAAAAGTAAAGATATCTACTTAAATTTGGGATGGAAAAGATTATATGACAAACTGATGTTGAGTAATTCGAGACCTTGCACCTGAGTACTAATATCAAAGGCGAAAGGGAATGATTTCACCCTGTTCCCTCAGCCTTTAGGGAACCCATGGCTCTGGAGTCAATTACAAACATTTGGTTCCTAGGACTCCAGATTTGCAAGAATTTTCTTAGCTCAAGTGGCCTCTAATCTTTGGTGTTTCCATTAATATTTTGCTTTTCAAAGGGCACTACTGATGGCATGTCTGTTGTTGTCCCAGTTCTGCTGTTATAATCTCAAAGCTAGAAGGAAATGAATTCCCCGTGCTCCTATCAGTCTTATAACCTCCTTAGCCGAGGAACTGGAGTGACTTCCCAAGGCCTGGGTCATGGCTGTTAATGAGATCTCCCCCTCGGGCTCCTCCCCATCGAGAAACCACCAGTGTGCCAGGTTTAGGCACAGACTTTCTGCTTCCAATATGGCAATGTTTTTCCCTCTCCTGATGCCATTTCTAGAGTCCAGGAGCAGCATTTGTCATCTTTTACTATTGGAGTATCTTTATGTCAGTATTCCAAGAGGTGACTGTCCACTGTTTTCTTCTTTATCCTTTTTACCATGAGGCCCCTGTTGGCTTGTTCCATATCAAAGTGGCCTGGTGCCAGACCACAGATCAGCATCCACAGAAATGTAGGATTCTATAATTAAAACAACAGATGGGAGTGTGTGCCTTAGGTGTAAAGGATTGTCGTGGATTTCCCTTACAAATGTCTCCTAAGAACTCTGTCTCTCAATGTGCTTCAGATAGGACTTGATACACAAGCAGTTGATTTACAAAACTTTTTTCAAGACTATAACCAACTGCGTAAAGCGAGGGTCATCTTGAGTATTAAGTGCCCCATGGCTCTCTCTTTTATTTGTTATAACCTCTGACCTCCTTTATTAAACCATAGATTGTATTTTCTAACTCTTCAAAGGCTTCCTTCCACTTCCCTGGATTTCTCATCATCCCTCTTTATTCGGGGATTAGTGGCAACATTACCCAAAGTCCACTCGTTAGCCCCCATGCCCCTCTCCTTTCCCTGTAAGTGTTCAACTTTTTATTAATTGTGCACATATCCTGTCCAACCTCTCGGCTCCCAATTCTTCCTTCTGGTCCCCTCTGGATAATCATTCATTTCTTTTTTTTTTTTTCTTCGCCCTCTGGCTCTCTGCTCTTTATTCTTCCATCTTATTTCCTCTCCCTTCTCCCTTTCTCCTGCTTCTTCCTCTTCACTGCTTGCCCCTCATGCTGATTTGAGAGACCTACTGCACTCATCATGGCCAGCAGTGGGAAGAGTCAGACTGTCTTGACAGTGGATCAAGGAAAAGAGAAATCAAATGTTTCAGAGTAAATTGATGCCCAGTAAAGAATCAGCATCGGAGTCTTTGCAAATGCCCCACACTGTCTCAGGTCCAGCTCCCTAGGAGTAGAGCAGGAGAAGGTGATTCTCTAGAGGGGGTGAGGGAAGCCGGGTCAGGCAGGCGAAGTTGCCAGATGGAGGTGTGGCTTCCACTGCAGTGTAGTGGCAGCCTGATCCCACCGGGGGCTCTGGGGTGCTTCCCCCAGACCAGTCAGCCAAAGGCTTCTGCTGCCTCAGGGGCGGGGCCTGACCTCCAGGCATTGACCGGAGGCTTCCGATGGCCCAGGGCAAAGCCCAGGCGAAGGGGTGGCCGAGCGCTCAGTGCGGGGGAGGGTTGTGTGCACCAGTGTCGCAAACGGGATCTGAGCACCGCATCTGCAGCATAACTGCACCCACCCTTTGAAAACCTCCCCAAGAATCCTCCAGCTCCTTATCTTCCCCATTAAACTTACGATTTCCCTCAAGCGCCATTTAATTCCAGAGAATTAAGAACTCCTTTTCTTTTTGAGTCCCATCCGCATTGTGTTTATTTTCATTAATTACGCCTATTGTGATCATCTACTCCTTCCAGCTGCATTGCAAATCATAGAGGTGTTCCCAGGGCGCCTCAGGAGCCTTCATGCTATTTCTATCAGCTCTGTCCAAAGTCCCTCCGTAAGATCAGGACTTCCTGCTCATTATTTGTTTCTGTGTGTCGGGAGCATTTATTTGAAAGTTCATATTACTGTGATCTGTTAATATGCTTAAATCTCCTCTGCCTGACTTGATCACGCTAGTCCTCGCACCAGCTCCATGCGCCGTCATCGGCACCACCTGTGGTGGGTCCTGCATCTTGGAGGGCTTCCCCCTGACCCTCCCTGGAGGACTTCATGGGGCCACTGAGACATGCTCACCCATTTACCCCTTCTAGACCACACTTTGGGTAGCCAGGAACCTGAAGCTCCTCTGGCCTGTCTCCGGGTCCTCTGTCGCCTCTTCCCCAGTTCCATCCTGCCCAGAACAGGCCACGCAAGAACAGTGTGTGCACCTCTGGGCCGATGGGTGGCCATCTGGAGAAGTTGTAGACAGAGCTGGATATGCAGGCTGGAGTATGGATATGTGTACTCAGCTGCATAGTGTCTCCCAAAATTACTATCCACTTGGAAACTGAGAGCATGAACTTATCTGGAAATAGTGTCTTTGCAGATGTCATTAGTTAAGTTAAAATAAGGTCATACTGGACTCAGGTGGAGCCTAAATCCAATGATTAGTGTCCTTAGAAGCCAAGAGACACAGATGCACCGTGGAGGAGGCCATGCAAGCACAGAGGCCGAGGCTGGAGGGATGTAGCTGCAAGCCAAGGAATGCTCAGGATGGCCAGCCACCATCAGAAGCTGGAAGAGGAAAGGAAGGATCCTCCCCTGGAGCCTTCAGAGGGATTATGGCCAGGGTGACACCTTGATTTCCAACTCCTGGCCTCCAGAGATGTGAGGGAATAGATTCCTGTTGCTTTAAGCACCCAGTCTGTGGCCCTTTGTTACAGTTGCCCCAGGAAACTGTTATGATGTTTGTACATCAGCCCCATTCAAATGAAGCTCAGTCTTCAAAGGAGGCTCTAGGCTGAGGAAGGAGCCCTCATGCTCTGGGATCTGTGCTGTTGGTAGAGGATCCAGATGTGGCCCTTACTCTCCAGGGGCTTATGGTCCAATTGAGCCACTAGTGGGGGTCAATCCCCAAATGTTCCTCTCTGCCTTCACCTGTGACCCAGGGATTCACCTTCAGAGGGGACCTCCATTCTGTCCCGAGCTGAGTCATATCTAAAATATGACCTTATTTTAACTTAACTAATGACATGCAGTTCACCAGTACACCTCTCTTCTCCCCCTGCCCCAGGCCCCATTCCCCTCAGCTGCTCAGAAAACAGATCCTCAGTTAACATGTTCCTGGGAGGAACCCAGAGCAGAATGGAACTAGGAGCCGCTAACCTTTATACACCCCTTACCAGAGGAGAATGCTTTCAACTACAGACCCATTTCCTCCTCACCCCAGGTCAGTGTGGCCATCATCCTACTTCCCAGAAGAGGACAGGAAGACCCGGGGTGGCCGCAGTGACACAGCCAGAAAACACGGACGGGTGACTAGCATCTCGTGTGTGTGTGTGTGTGTGTGTGTGTGTGTATGTGTATGTGTGTGTGTGTCCCCATGGAGTCAGATGACCGGGGAAAGTGAATCAATATTCTCCCATTTTCTATGTGTGTGACCGGCGAGAAGTCATCTGACCCCTCCTAAGCCTCTGGTTCACATCCATACAATGTTAATGACAGGGCTACCTCTCGGGAAGTCGGAGGTGAGAACTGAATGATAAAATAGGGTCAGGATGTTCACCATATTCCTTAGAAAACAGGAAGCATACATCTCTTTGGGAGGTGGTGCAGGACTCCGAATTCCATGTCCTTCCTGTTTTAGCACACAGGTTTTGTGCCATCCATTTCTGTCTTCCAGTCCCCGGGCACACAGTCCAGGTACATTTCCTAGACGCTTCAGCAGGCCATGCCTTCATCCAGAGATCCAGGGCTAGGCCAGCAGGCGGACCCATGGGGCTGCCGGGCAGGCGGGCGGGGAGCCGAGTCCTGGCCCATGGGCAGGGTGGGTTCTGGTTTGGGCCGCTCCCCAGGCTTCCTGACTACGTAAATCACACATACCGAGAGCAGAGTGTGGCTGGCTTTCTGAAACCGCTGGTCCCTTGCACCCACGAAACCCCGACCCTGCCACTCAACGAGCCTATAAACAGCACTTGTGCTTTCAGACACAGGAAAAGGGTACTTCAAGCAGGCATCTTACTTCCATCTTACAAGCTCAGTTTTAAAGTCAAGGGCCTCTTCGTTCATGAGAGAAACATGGTGCTTAGGTAAGGGGATGATTTGATGGAAAGCAGGCTGGAGGATTTGTAAGAGGGGGAAACGTCTTGGGTAGAGCTTTGGTTGGTTTCTTCTCTATACCCCCAAGGCACAAAAATTCGACCTCGTGGAGGCACATGGCATGGGTTTTTTAACATGCAGTTTTTGAGCCTGGTATTTATTTTCATTCAAGTAATGGAAAAGTCATCCACTTGCAGCTGCTGAAGATTCAGAGCTGCAGACTCCCTTTCCTCTTGAAAGGTCCCCATTGAGCCTGCCCATCTCTGGCAAGAGGGCTGTCAATGCGTCCCTGAATTTCTCCCTGCTGTCTCAGAACTGGCATTGTACAGAGACCTGGACCACTCAATCGAGTCCTAATCTGACTGCCAGGTTCTGTTCAAAGAAGCAAAAATCTTGTATTCACTTAGTGCAGCAGTTTCCTTATTTGCAGGCAGAGGGATCATTAGAGCACCAATTAAAATGCAGATTTCCAGGCTCCACTCCCAGAGATTCCAATTCAGTAGCTCTGGGTAGAGCCTGGGAACCTGCATTCTTAACACATGCCCCCTAGCCCTACCACCAGGTGATTCATAAGCATATACTGTTCCCAGAACCACACACAGCACCTACAAACACTCTGCAAGATGCTTCTTCTAGCCTCCAAATTACTGACTTGAGTGATTTTGTGTATTTATATACACAAAACCTTATCATTAAAAAAATTGTCTCTTATTTTATAGATGGAGGAATTGAGGCTCAGAGGAGTTAGGTAACTTCCTCCAGGTCACACAGTGAGGAAGGGGTAGATTTTATTAGCGTCTCTACTATTCTTAAAGCCATCCACCATTCTATCTCCCTGACAAATACAGGTGTTAGCAGATACCAGAGGAAGAGCATAGTAAGAGTAGATACTAATCCTAGAGGGTTAAGTAAGGTAATATTAAGTTTAGTCATATGAACTTGTTGACATTCAACCATTTATAACCTACAGATGCAGCAATGTCAAATGGGTCTACCTAATAATTATAAAATCCTGGGTGTAGTAGCTGACTTAAAGCAATATTCAATAAACATTAAGTATTCTTAAAAGCTATTGTAGGTAGAATTGTGTCCCTTCCCCGAAAAGATATGTTGACATCATAGCCCCTGGTACTGTGAAATAGTACTTTTTGGAAATAAAGTCTCTGCAAATGTAATCAATTGAGTTAAAATGAGGTCATACTGGATTAGGGTGAGCCCTAAATGCAATGATTGGCGTCCTTATAAGGGGAGAGATTTAGATACACAGACACACAGAGGGGAGAGGGCCATGTGAACAGAGGCAGAAATTAGAATGATGTAGCTACAAGCCAAGGAAAACCAAAGATTTTCAGGAACCACCAGAAACTAGAAGAGACAATGAAGGATTCTTCCCAGAACCTACAGAGGGAACGTGGCACTGTCCACACCTTGATTTTGGACTTTGGGCCTCCGGAACTGGGAAAAAAATAAATTCTTGTTGCTTTAAGCCTCCACGTCTGTGATAGTTTGTCAGAGTGACCTTAGGAAACAAATATGGAAGCTTTATCCTTTTATCTTTGTCACCATCATCTCCATTGTCACCACCATCAGCATCCAGCACCAGCAGTATCCACCACCATCACCATCACCTTGTAGAGTACAAGGCAGGGCACCAGACTCAGATCACAGAATAGTGAGCTCTGACTGGTGCTGATGGGTGGTGATGGGGCTGCTAAGTCTCAGTCATATCCTCCACTTGGACTCACCCAATGCAGACTGGTTTGATTCCCATCCAAATTTTAAAAATATATTTTTTTATGATATACATGCATTTGTGCTTTTTGATGCTTTCCCAAGCTCCCTCCGACTTGTGTAATGTAGACTTCTCCCCAGGGAAATGTTCAAGAGACAGAAAGACGGAAAAATGGTAGCCGCAGAACACTGGGTAAACATTAGCTCCTTTCATAACCTTCCTTTCTTGGATGACAAATCTGTGGTGGGGCCCCCAAATCCCAAGGAGGCCCACTTCAAACATTTATTTGGATCAGTATAAAGGGTCAAGGACCTGCTATATAAAAAGTCCCTTAATATACACTGTTTGGATAAAATTTGCTGGCACAAAAATTCCAAAATGGAGTCTGTGGCCCATTTCATATGTTATTTTCAATCAATACAAGGTAGCCAGTGACCTTTGTTTCAATTTTTGGAGAGAGGAGACTTCACCGTGGTCCCCCTCTTACTTTCCCCTCTCACCAAAAATGGAAATAAAAAATCATGATGCTGTAAATTCTGTCTGTTCAATGACTATATTTTCCAAATAAAAAAGCAGAAACAGAAGCCATGATTGACAGTGGGGCAGGATATTTAAAATCTGAATTGTTTGAGACAATCTGCTCATGAAGCCACCCTCTAGACTCATTCCCCAAGCTGGCATCTCATCTCCCCAGTGGGTCTGTGAGCCTTGGCAAGTCACTTCACCTGCCCACACCTCAGTTGATTCCTCTTTATGAAGTTGGTACTACTATATCACTTGCCTGTTAGAGTTGTGAGTAGCCATTGAGTAATGAACAAAAAGACTTTCACAGAGTGACAGTTGTGTAAGTTCTCAATAAATATTGATTATTACTATGATTTTTTTTCTCTTTAGAGAGGAAGGCTTTTACTTTGCCAATTCTATATATCAGAAACTTGACTTACATCTCAGTTAATATTACCACCTGTAACAGTGGGCATTATTTTGCAGTTCACCAGGTGTAAGCAATGTACCCAAAGTCACACAGTTACTCATGAATTTAAGCCTGGCTGGAGCCCAAAGTCTTTATGCTTTCCCGTATACCACGTTGGACTGTTCAGAATATTTTCACTCAAAACAGAGTTCCCCCCACACAAAGATGACCTGTGGCCTTGATCCTTTATATTGAGCCTTAGAAGGGGGTAGCCTTCTGGTCACCCCAGTCTGGCAGAGTTGGAGTGCCAATGGCACATAAATCATTCTGCAGCTCAAGCTCAAAGCCCTGAGTTCTCTCTGGGCTCCAAAACTGACCCATGTGAGGCTGGACCGTAGATTGCTTTGCATTTGAATCCTCTGGGAGGCTGGTTAAAACACAGAATCCTGGGCCTCTTTTAGGTTTGCTAAATCTCAATCTCCACTGGTAAACCAGATGTCTGCATTATCAACTTGTGGCCCCGTGACTTGGCTCTCCTAAATCTTTGTGAAGCGTAGAAGTAGCCATAGTGTCACTGTTTGTCCTCAAAGAAAGAGAGCCAGAGGTGGGTGGGGTATGACTGGGGAGGATATACCTGAAAATAAAAAAAGAAGATACGATGTCTTAGTCCATTCAGGCTGGTATAACAAAAACGTCATAGACTAGGGTGGCTTAAACAACAAACGTTTATTTCTCACAGTTCTGGAGGCTGGGAAGTCCAGGATCAAGGGGCTGATAGATTTAGTCATAGGTTGTTCCTTTCTCAGCACTGTCTGAGCTCGGATACGTGCTCTGACCTTTGCAGAAGCCAGGGGATTGCCTTGTGCCCAGCCAGGCTCAGGGCCCCAAGAAGATCCTAAGGGGTTGGGAATTCAGAGTGAAGAGCAGTGGTGGATTACCTAGGATCCAACTAAACGTGTCTTAGGATCTCGGCAAAAAAAATGACACTACAAAACAAACAACAACAACAACAACAACAAAGAATTTCAGCATTGGTGAATTTTTGTAGCATTGTATGATCAGTAAGTCCAGAGGGATGCTGTTTTGATTTCAACGTATTTCTTCCTTTTGTATTATGGTGCCATACCTTGAAACATTTTGGATTATATGAAATGCAGGTGAAGGAGAGGGACAAAATAATTTAAGCTAAGTTTTAGGGCCTCGGATCCGTCTTTGGCAAAGGGTCTATCAACAAACATTAGTTGTCGGGAGTTGGCAAGTGAACATCGAGACCAAAGGACCAGGGATGTAGCGGAGAATTCTGAACAGAGAAGGGAACTTGGTCAAAGCAGAGGGTAGCAGGCAAAGAAGACAGAGGGCAATGGTGAGAAAATAGCTTGGGGCTCCTCTCTATGGGATGGCGGGTGGTCAGGGAGCGGCCGAGTTGGAAGCGTTAAAGGTACATAGTTACAGGTAAAGAAGAGTATGGGCTCTTGGTGTGCTTTTGGGTCTTCCTTGGAGGCCATAACCCTTCCCAGATCTACCCTAAACCCCAGGGCTTTCAGAACTGGGTGGGGTGGCTTGGTCCCAAATGAAAACTGTCCTACTTGGGGCATCCGCATGGGGCACCGCTGTGGGCTGGTTCTTAGCATCTCCGAATCCATGTGCAGAGATGAAAGCTCCAGTAGCCCCTCCTCGGAGGCACTTGGTAGAGGAGAGGCATGCATGGGGCCTCCAGGGAGAGGGCCGCTGAGGAGCCAGGCAGCACCCCCGCGTCGGGTCTGTTACTCTTGGGCCCGGACTAAAGGGGTCTTCGGTTTCTGCACTTTTCATGTGGCGTCTTTCAAAATTGAAATCCACTTGAAGTGGTTTGGGTTTTTCTCTTCCTCTCCTGGTGTTTGCTGTAGAGAAATACCTTCAAACACAGATGGCGTTGCTCGGTGCCTGTCACTGAGCATGTTCAGAGGAACCCAGAGACGCCACATCAAGCTGAACGTTTCCATCAGAGCTGCCCGGGCTGGGCCCCCGCTGGGCGCCCACTGCTGCCCTCCAGCCTTGGCTCACGTGCTGGTTCTCTGGGAGAACAAGCCACCTTTGTTTCTCTGAGCAGCCTTCTTTGGAGGATTTGGAGGCCCCTGCGGGGTCCCCCGTTCTGTATGGACCCCCATTTTACTCTTTCTGAGTCTGCAGAGGAGACAGAGGTAAGGTGGATAGACCTTCACTCTTTATTTTATAGCCGAGATAGCGGTCCTTTCCTCATCACAGCCCGCCCGTGATGCTGGACACCGTGATTTTTCTGGGTCTCCCATCAAGCTCCTTATCTCCCCATTTATAACGTATTTGAAAGAAAACATTTAGTCCTGTTGGCTAAAAGAAGCAAGAAAGCTCGCTAGATGTCCCAAGTCATCACCCACAGAGACATCACGCCTTGCTCCGTGTCATATTTCAGAACAATTTTTTTTTTAAAGATTTTATTTATTTATTTGACAGAGAGAGACATAGCGAGAGAGGGAACACAAGCAGTGGGAGTGGGAGAGGGAGAAGCAGGCCTCCTGCCGAGCAGAGAGCCCGATGTGGGGCTCGATCCCAGGACCTGGAATCATGACCTGAGCCGAAGGCAGACGCTTAACGACTGAGCCACCCAGGCGCCCCTCAGAACAATTTTAGCCATAGATATGTATATTGATAGTCCTTCATCAATACCAACCATCAATCCTTATCGATACCAACAGACCTGAGTATGAGAGAGAAAACAAGCAACTGAGGGCTCATGGATATTATTTTTTTAATTACCCAGAGCCTGCAGCTGTCTACTCATATATATGTAATTATAGAGGCTGGTGGGGGAACGTTGAGGAGGGGGTATCAACTCAACCTCTTTATTTTGCAGGTAAAGGAATCCCATCCCCAAAAGTGTTACATGACATGGCCAAGGTCACTGGCACTTGCTCGGCCGCACTGAATGGCCTTATTTGTATTATGAGATTTAAAGGTATTTGCATACATTAGGAGACTTGGAAATTTTCACAGTAACCTATGGAGGTTATGGGTCTTTTGAGGTCTATATGCCCCTTTTGTAAATGGAGAAGTAGGGACCTAGGTCCCTGACGTGAGTCATGCTCACAAGCCTTGACTATGTACTTCCAAATCAGAGTGGGCAGCGGCCTCGCAAGCCACACTGGGTCACTCAGCCAGTTGGCAAGTTCAGCAGGAAAGGAGCCCGTGCATCAGTCCACACCAATCAGGGCCTACGGGGAAGTTCTCCATTCTTCTCCTTCCCGCAGTCCCCAGTGCATTCACTTCTTGAGAAATGGTTGAGCCAGAGAGTCGCTGCATCTAGACTTGAGATTTGTTACTGGAAGCAAGTCAGTCCTGCCTAACGCAAGGATGGGGCTAGGACAAAATCTCTCCTCAGTGGCTTGCCTATGAAAGAGAGGACTGGAGAGATGGTGTCTTTCAGCCCCTTTGCTTGCAAATGGGGAAACTGAGGCCCAGAGCCTGGGGTTGAATGCCTCAAGGTCTCACAGACTCAGTACAGAGCCAGGACTGCCGGCTCCTGGCCTGGTCTCCTTTCTGCCGGTGGCCACTTGTACCTGCAAGGGCTGCTCAAGGAATGTGTCACACTAAACTGAAGCCAGCAAAGAGAAAAGCCCCTTGCAGCCCTTACTTAGGTCAGCACACAACAAACGCATACACCGGGATGCTTCTGGCCGGGGTGTTCTCTGTGGGGGCTGGCTGGGAAGGGGACCTTTTTTTGGAAGGTGTCCTCGGGCCCTCTGCCCCAACCGCTCCGTGATCCCTGATCTCTGTGCCTGTTAGCTCCCTTAGGCCCTTACCCTCCGTAGCCCCACCCATGAGGGAGAGGGAGTCTTGAGAACTCATACTTCTGAAAAGTGCAGGATGGCAAAGGGACTGGATTGCAGGAAAACCCATAAACCCCTCGGAGCTGTGGTCTTTCTCTGAATGGAACCAGTGCATTTATTTCTTGAGAGACGGTTGGGCTGGGTTCACCTCCAAGCCCATGCTTCCAGATCCCGATTGTAGTGGAAGGAAGCAGGTTCCTTGTCGAGGCAGCAATGGGGCTCAGGTGGAACCCCTCTCTGAGAGGCTTGCCTGTGAAATAGAAAGTAGGTCTGGGGAGGTTGGAGTTTATTACTTCCGTCTGCTTGCTTCTCTCCTTTGCCATCCCCCCCCACCCCCGCCTGGGGCAATTTGCATGAGAGGAAGTCTGCACGAGGCAGGGACAGCCCCTGGCCTTGAAGTCACAGGCCACAGGGAAGGAAGATGAGCCAAAACCGGAGTGATTACCGCCTTGCTCTGGCCCCTGAAGTTCACCGGGGTTTCAAAACGACCATATCTTCACCATGACCTTATTTTTGCACCAGGCTGCTATTAATTGCAACTACTTCTTAGATTAAAAAAAAAGAAAGAAAACTTGGTGACAAAATCCAGGCATCGGCTTGTTTGGGATGGAAGCTATGGTTCAGGTTCCCTCCACGTCTCCACCTGCACCCCCATTTGCCAGGGAGAGGGAAAGATGTGTAAATATCTGTGGCCTTGGCGACCCATCTTCGAACCTGGAGACTGGAGGCTCAGCCCTGGGGGCAGCCGGTGAGAGGAAGAAGGTGGGCCCCCCCAGATCCAAAGGCAGAGTGTAAGGTGCTGTTAGTCACTCCCTGGCTAAACAGCCCCTGGCTCTGACCCATTTTTCATTCTGTTTTCAGTTCCATGAGGCAAACACAAAGACACCTTGGGGCGATAAGCAATCTCAACAAGCACTTTGTGCCTGACGCAGGGGACAGAACCTGGGGTAAAAGAAAGTAAAGTCGCTTTTCTGCAAGAACTTGGGCAAGAAAAGGCAGAAAGAATGGAAACTAGCTACTATCAAACACCTGCTTGGAGCAAGGCACGACTCAGGGCTCTGATCTCAATCCCCACCCTCTTACGAGGTCCTGATTATGATTCCCGTTTATCAGGTAGAGAAACGGAGGCTCACAAGGGGGGAGTGACTTGCTCCCGGTTACACTGTTAGTAAGTGACAGAGGAAGAACTCCAGTCCAGAGGAATGTGACCATATAGCTGGTGAGTGACTTTGCCAGCAGGGCCTTGGGGACTGACTTCTCTGGCTTGCAGCCCTCGCTGGAGACTGATGCACAGACGGGGGCGGGCTCCCAGCTGTAATGGCGCTTCCGTAGCTTGATTTCGTTCAGCTGAGAGTTTTGGCTAATTATCTCCAAGTTATTTTCAGTTAGACTAGCTGTGCTGATCTTTAATCCTTAATTTTAATTTTTAAGCAACCCCATGCTGTTTTTCTAGGCAGTCTGCTCACTTCTCCTTCAGAGTCAGTGGGCTGACAGGTCAAGTTGGGGGACCCAGAAGAAAGAGGAAAGTGAGCAGAGAAAGGCTGGGGGGGGGGGGGCAGTGGTGTCATTGCTGTGACCAAGTGTTGGCAAGTGAGACTAGACCCAGGTGAAAACATTAAGGGAATTAGGACTGAGAGAGGCCAGGTGATTTATGTGCATTAGGATCACAGTCAGGATTAAATGACTGTCTTTACGCCATGACTTTGTGTCCAAATCTTACACTTAATGAGTTTGGATTAAACACAGAGAGAATACATCTTAAGTTAATTAATCAACAGAGGTAACAGTCTTGAAAAATAGCAATAATAATAATGTCCATTTCTGGAATATTCTTGTGTGCCTAGGGGCTTTGAACGTATTCTCCCCAGTGGCAGATGAGGAAACTCACAGGGTGATAAAAATGACTTGATTTTAAAATCAGTTGCTTTTTTCTTAGTTCCTTAAAGAGTTAATTGCAATGGAAGGTCAAGGATCAGTAATAGCCAAGTCCTTATTCCCATGGCTTCCCTTCCTCGACGTTTTCCCTGTGATTCAGCACATCTTCTTTGAGCATCTCCTTAGAGTTTGGTACTGAATTGAAATGTGGGAAGTGTGGGATGGAGGGAAGTGATACTAGGAGATATGAGGAAGGCAGGAGTCAGTCTTCAAGATGTGGGCATTCATATCCATGAGAAGCAAGGTTGGGAAAGCACATTCCCTAGGATTTAGACATCTGCGTCAGGAAGATGCTTGTTGTGGCTTGGAGCATTCGGGGAAGTCTTCCTCGAGTAAGGTTTGGTTTTCCTCTCAGAGGAAGACTGTGTCTTAAAAGCAAAACCAGGGTCTTTTTGTCTGACCCAGTGGACGCAGCATTTGCCATTGGGTTTTGGGTTCAAATCCTGTGTCTGCCATGTTCTCGGTGGGAAGCTTTGAGCGAGTCATTTAACCTCATCAATAAAATGGACACAGATTATAATGCTTAGTGACAATATGGATTCGATAAAATATCGTACGCTAAGTGTTTAGCATGGTGTCTGAGGCGATGGTGATTTTCGAGGGAAAGCAGCTCGTTTTGTTCCCTTACCACTGGCCAAATCCCCCAGGCGTTTCAAGCCCAGAGGGTGTCTCTATTCTCTTTTCTCTTTGGGTTGGGAGGCAGAAGGCCTGGGTTCAAGTGTGAGCTCTGCTATTTATGAATATGTAATCTCGCTTCTCAAGCTCCCACTTCTTTTCTGTCAAATGGGCATGAGGGTTTACAAGCTCCCTGGATCTCTTCCTATACAAAGGTTCTGCCATTCAGAATCCTGCTGATGGGGGATTATTTCAGACAGTCTCCTCTCACAGCCGTGTCTCCCCACCTCTCCATCCCACACCGTCTTCTGAGCCTCTCGCCATCTGTCTGTCAGGATATAGACCAGATGTGTTTCCCTCTGATCTTCTCCATCCACAGACATGGAGCTTGCGTCTGGTTTGCCTGCTGGTGGGCCTGGGACCATCCAGGAAGAAACACACACCCGGTGCCAGAACCAATCTTTCAGGAGACCAGAGGAATTAAGAGGTCTGGGACCACCTAGAAATGGTGGTTGGAGACCATTATGAAAGCCCAGGAGTGGAGCTCTTGGAAAGTGTGAGTTACCAGAGAGAAAAGACAGTCGCAAGAGTAGTCGGACTGGCCGCAAACTCCCATGAATCTCCAGTCTCATCATTATGGAATCTTAGGTTTGAAGAGACAACCCCCCCCAACCACACATACACACATCCGTGACAGAACTTGTTTAAAAACCCGTGGTTTAGAAAGTAGCATAGACACTTTGACCTAGACTGGCAAGAGGAAAAGAGAAAACAAAATAAAGGGAAAAGGAGGTCTCTGGATCCTGGAAAAAAAAAATAATAATAATCATCATGAAGAACAGTTAAATTTCAGAATGGTACTGCCTAAGCTACCTTAGGATAGAGGGCTCTGTTCTAAACCCTAAATATTCTTCGATTCTTTAGGGAGAACATGAAAAGAGATAACGTCTTCTCTTAAGAATAGCCAGAGGGGGGTGCGCCTGGGTGGCTCCGTCGTTTAAGCCTCTGACTCTTGGTTTTGGCTTGGGTCATGATCTCATGGGTGGAGAGACTGAGCCCCAAGTCGGGGGGGGGCGGGGTCTGTGCTCAGTGGGGGCTGGGGGGTGGAGGGTGTCTGCTTAAGGATTCTCTCCTTCTGCCCCTCCCCCCACTCAGGTGCACTTGCGCTCTCTCTCAAATAAATAAATAAATAAATCTTAAGGGGGAGGGGTGGAATAGCCAGAGATGGAAATCAAATCATATGGCCCCAAGTACCATTTTAGTATTTCTAGCTCTATATAGCTATTCCCCATCCCTCTCTTGACTTTACTCACAAAATTATCCCCACTATGTAGGTGAAAGACTAAGGTGAGAAAATGGCAATGACTTGGCCAAGGAGCCTGGGTGTGATTATGTGCTTAACGCCTGCCTTAGAAGCTCATGAGAGGCCGTGCCTACAGAGTTCACTGCTCATCCTCCGGGCCTGGGCCAGTTCCTGGCACACAGGAAGAACCTGGTCAATGTGTGTTGAATGACTTGCACTGACATTTGGTCATGCTGTTTAAGTACAGAAAATACCAGTCACATCTTTATTTCTGTACCCAATTCTAATGTGTGTATGGGTTTTTTCCACACCACCAAACAATTCTCTGACACCAGCTGGGTGCTCTACAATTCCACTCACTTCTGACACTATCTACACAGAGAGAATATCAGATGCCACCATCAGATGCCACGGGTTGGGGGCTCAGTCCTACAAGGCTACCCCCACCTCAACTTCAGATGCCAGCCTCAAGTCCAGAGCACCTGGGCTTCTGACCAACTAGCTATAGATCAGAGGTTAGCAGGACTCCCTGCACGGGTTCTGTTCATCTGCTAGAGTGGCTCACAGAACTCTGAGAAACATTTTACGTACTAGATTACATGTTTATTGTAAAAGGATATAATTCAGGAACAACCCATGGAAGAGATGCATAGGTATGGGCAAAGGGCTTGGAGCTTCCGTGTTCCCTGAGAGCCCACTCTTCCCAAATCTCCATCTGTTCACCAACCAGGAAGCACTCCGAACCCTGTCCTTTTGGATTTTCATGGAGGCTTCATTACAGTCATGACTGATGAAAGTATTGGCCATTGCACGTTGGCCAATGATTCAACCTCCAGCCCCTCTCCCCTCCCAGTTGAAGGGTGGGACTGAAAGCTCCAACCTTCTAATCAAGTGGTTGGTTCTCCTGGCAACCAGCCCCATCCTTAGGTCGTTCCAAAGGTCACCTTGTTAACATAACAAATGACACCTGTCTTGCTCCTCAGGAAATTTCAAGGGTTTTAGGAACTGTGTGCCAGAAAAGGGGCCAGAGACCAAATATTTTTTTTTTATTATGAATCACAATGTCCCACATCTTTTTTTATTTTAATTTTTATTTATTTTTTTAAATTTAATTATATTTTATTATGTTAGTCACCATACATCATTCATTTTTGATGTAGTGATCCACGATCCATTGTTTGCATCTAACACCCCGTGCATCTTGCGGGCGAAATGGCTGCCTTGGAGCTCCCGCTCCTCTTCTTTGGTGTGAACTGCAGGATAAATGTGAGTCTGATGTTTCTACTCATTATTCTGCTTGAAACGTACATTAGGAGAGAGCAAGACACTATGTCTAAGTTCTTCAGAAACAGCTACGACTATATATTGTTTCCCTCCTCTTCAGTACCGTCTGCCCGCCAGCTTGTGGAGAAAGTATGCCAACCCTCTAATATCTGGGAGACCGTCACCCACTCAGGTGGTCTCTGGGCTGAGCCTCGTTACCATCAGAAGCGCTCTAGGGAGCGCAGTCCCTGAGTCCTTTTTCAGGGCAGATTCTACTCCAGAAGGAAGAGTATGATAGTAAGGGTCCGGCAATACAGTCCATCCCTCTGGCCACACCTCCTACCACTCCCTCATTTGTTGGCTCTGCTTCGGCGACAATGAACACATTTCCGCTCACATTTCCATGCCTTGGCACATGCTGTACCCTCTGCCTGGAGCACCCTTCCCTGGGGGGTTGAATGAACAGAGGAGATGTCTGCCCAGGCCCTTGTCCTCACAGATTTCGTCTGAAGGCTTTCTCCTGAGGTTCAGAGCATTTAGCCGCAAAAATGTCCCAGAATATTTCTGTCCCAAGTCTGATGTCCTTGGTCTACATTTTCTATTGCTTTAGGCACAGAGCCCAGAGGACTATTTTGGATGGAGCCAAAGGCTGTATTAGAACATGAGTTTTACAATGTTGAAGAGCTAGGTTCAAATTCCAGTTCTGATACTTACTGGTTGTATGGCCTTAGCTAAGGAGCTCAACTCTCAAACCTCAGATGCTTCATCTGCAAAAAACACCCATCCTACATTGACATCGTAACACATAAAGCTCATGCTGTAGTATGTGGTCCATAGTAGGGATCCCACAAATGTGAGTGCCCCCCAGAATTGTTATTCTGTGCCATGTGTGACTGTGGAATGGGGTTGAGGGGAACTGGTTTCTCTCTAAAGAAGCATCCACTGTGCTGTCCTCACCCCTCCTGGGAGGGAGAAACACTGAGTCTCACGTTCGTTCAGGATGTTTCCCGCAGCCGATCTGGAATGGCTCCTGACAGGTCCACGTGAGCAACTTAAGCAGAAGCGGAGTTCTTGCTACCTCCTTTCCACTGTCAGGAGAGAAGCTGGTTAGTCTAGACAGGGCTAATAGGAGTGTCAAAGAAATTGTCTTTCAGGCCAGACCCTGTCCTCATCACTTCCCTGTCTGCGGTGGGACCTTCCCATCCTGTGAACCTGTCGCTCTGCAAAGCCCCCGAGGGCTGGCCAGAAGCGAGTCCCTCCGTGACTGCGGTGCAGCTGGGGCTGGCCAGCCCTCTGCCATGCCCCTGGCCCTTGTCTAACTGCCTCTTCGATGGGGGCATGAGAAGCCCCGGAGGATTATGTGATTCATCCATCTCCCCACTGAGTCCCCCACTGCATATTTCCTGAGCACCTACGTATGGAAGGTCCTGGGCTAACAGATACAGGCAGGAGCTCTGGGACCGCCCCCCGCGCCCCGTCCCAGCTTCCACACCTGATCAGGGTCTGCCAGCTCCCTCCATCCCACTGCTCCTCACCACACTCCCTCAGCTCACCTCCTATTTTGTCCCCTGGACCCTTAGAACAGCCTCTCTACCCTGCTCCCTTGTCCTAGCACACTAGACTGTTGCCTGAGTCATCTTTGCAGAATGTCCATCTGGTCGTGTCAGCCTTGGGTGTTTCCCACCTGGACCTTGCCCTCTGCACTCTGTTACACTAATAGTTTTCTTTAAAAGTGTTCTTTTTTTTTTTTTTTTCCTCCGCTTGGCCTTACTCTAAGCAGTATCATCCATGAAGTCACAGACTGGATGCCAGCTGAGTATTGTGCCAGTGTGGGTTTTTAGAATAAGTCGTAAAATGAAGAACGTTTGTTTACATGACATCCAAGGCCATCAGGCACCGATGCTACCTTCCCCGGGTGATGTTGGTCCGAGGATGACCCTCAGAGCTCATTTACTTACCAGCCCTTTATCCAGCGCCTTCTGTGTGCCAAGAAGTGTTGGGGAAAATCCTTGTCCTGCTAGAGCTTCTATTCTGGTGGTAAAACAGACAATAAGGATTAAGATAAATGAGTTAAGTGCATGCAGGCTTTTAATGGATGATAAGTATTAAAGAGAAAAAAACAAATAAGGGAAAGGGGGAGCAGGAAAAAATCCAACTGTAGTAAATAAACCTATGCCCATGTTGCCAGCCCAGCTACTTGGACCCCCTTATCTCAAGCTCTGTGCAGGAAGTTCCCACAATGCCCTGTGCTCGTGGCGCCCACAATGCACTGGTGCCTACCATGCTCGGGGCCATTTTCCCACAGTGCAGTGGCCGCTGGTTCCCACAATGCTCTGGGCTGTTTTCCCACAAAGCACCTGGCCCGAGGGAGGGTCCCACAATGCTCTGGGCCATTCTCCCACAATGCACACATTGAGTCACCTGTGCCTGCTTTCACTTGTTGATTGTTTTTCCGCCAGGACCACCCTTCTCACATATGCCTCTGGCTAAATCATCTTTATGGTTTCAAGTCCACCAGGACAGCATCTTCCCTGACACCTGCTCCCCCGTCCCCATTAGAATTAAAACGTAACCTCCCCTGGGTACCTTGGGCCATTTCTGTAGTAGTCCTGCTCAGTCAGTGTTGTCCTTTATTTATCTCGTGTCTGTCCCTCCTACGGGACCCTTTTAGGCTGGGGCAAGGCCACCGACATTTTTCCCTCCCCACCCACACCTAGAGGCCTGGCCAGGGAGGACTGGAGCACATCATCGCTCCTAGCCCAGCAGTCGGCCTGGGCCTCTGCGGTCCTACTCAGAGGCTCTCAGCCAAACCTCAGTGTTTATGGGCGGTGCCTCCGGGGGGGGGTGGGCAGGATGCCCGGCCCCTCCCTGTTATCACCTCGGCATCTTTCGGACAATGTTGCCTCTTTTGAAAAGTTAGAAATGAATAATTCTACAGAAACAAGTCATTTAGAAAGTACATGCCCCCCCCAGTTCTTCTCCGCTGTAGAGATGAAAACATGCACAGAATTAGGAGATCCTCTTCCAAGCAGGCAGGGCGGGTAGCATGACCCTCCCATGCAGCCTTTCAGGGTGATGTGACCTTCCCTGGGACAGTCTGCAGTGAGGCTGTTTGCTGAGTCTGGCTGTAGTAACCCTCCTCCTTGGCATAGCTCATGCTGTCTTCAGGCTGTTCGCTCTGCTCCTTCCCATCGTCCCTGCCCTGATTCCGGTCTTAGCTCCTCTCACCTAGGCCCAAGTGCCCTGCGAGGTGCTGGCAGGGGAGACCCACGGGACCTGCGAGCCAATGCACTGGATTGCAGTGATATACTCCCCCCCCCCCCCGTGCTGAGAGCCAGAGGCCGGGGCAGCGGCAGCAGTATCACCCCCTCCTCCCCCCACCCCAAGGCACCAGCACAGACTCCACCTTCTCTAGGGAAGCAAGTTTTCACATGCAACAAAGAGCATGTGACACAGAGAGTGCGACGAAGAGCCACTGAGTGAAAGCCTCTCTCTTCCATGGTCTCCTTCAGCATCTACTACCTGCCCTGCCCTGTTCTTAGCACTGGGGAGATGTGTGGACAGCATAGACAAACTTGGCTGTCTCGGAGCCCACCTTCTAGTGATGGGGTGCAGAAGGAATCCATGCTGTGGGGTGGGGTCGGTGGGGGAGAAGGTAGGGGAGGCAAGTTGTCCGGGCGTAGGAACAGCATTTGCAAAGGCCCTGCCTTGGGAAGGAACCTGGCTCGTAGAAGGCGCAAAAAGGAGGCCAAAGGGACTAGAGCTGCTGGAGGAAGGGAGAGGGCAAACCAAGAGGAGGCAGGAAGCAATAAGCCTGGTAAAGACTTGGCTTTTATTCCAAATGCCCTGGAAAAACCACTGGGGACTTTGAAGTGGAGAAGTGCCCCAAGTGGGCACCCATCCAGGAGTTAGGGGATGTTCGTGAGGGCATAGAATGGAGAGAAATTTTAACCTCCAAAATGAGATCTGGGGGGATCTCTTTCCTTTTAGCCTGGTGTGGTGTCCTCCAGAAATGGGGGGGGGTCAGCTCTGAGGCCGTGTCCCCCCATCTCCTCTCCACTCCTCTTGCCAAGTGGCACCACCCCTTGGCAGTCTGAATCTGGGCCTCGCGCAGGCTCGAAGACCTTAGGATGGAAAGGGGCTTCGTTAGTGTGTTCTTGCCAGGGTGGGGGCAGCCTCTTGAAGGGACCGGGGGTGTCTGTTTAGATCACACAAGCCCTCTGTGTTCCCGCCTGGCCTAACTAACCACGGCAGCCCTGCTGGGGCCTGACCCCTAAATTCCTCTGCACCCCCAGGGCCCAGCGGCTCCTTGTTCCTCTTCCAGAGCCTGCTGAGGGTCATCGATAGGGTTAGAGAAGGAGCCAGAACCCTGGACAAGGATGAATAGGAGGCTTGAGTGCCCACAAGTGCCCACGAGAGACCTTCATGAGAACAACCAGGCCCGAGGAGAGAAGCCCAGCCACTGTGGGTTGGCTCCATTACAGGAGAGAAGAGGAAAGCATAAAGAAAAAAAAGAAGAAAATGGGATTGGGCCCCAGAAAGGTCTCCCTGGAGCAGCGTGGGGTGCAACCCCGTCGGTTAGCCTATGTCCCTCGGAGACTCCTGTCTGGGGATGGGAATGGGAGTGTGGAGACTGCGGCAGGTGACCCATCATCCTGCCAGGGCCAGCTCTCTACACGCTGCATCTCCCCAGTCTCCCAAGCATGGCCCATGTTTTATGGGCAGACTGCGTGCGCTTGGGGACCCCGGAGCTCACAGCCAGCATGGGTATTGTATTGGCAATAGCAAATAACCATGCACCCTGGAGACTTACACCCCACTCGTCCTTCCTTAGGGAGTACGGGCATCTCAGAAACTGACGTCTGGGGCTCGACAGGTAGCGCAGAAGTCACTGTGTGGCCGAGCTTCCAGGCAGAGCAGCGGAGAGGTCGTCACGTATCCACTCATTTTAACCAAGGGTCACCTTTTATCCTCCTTTAAAAGTTCAAAACGCTAGTGCTATTGAATTATTTTTGGAAATCGTAGAAGAGCGTAAAGAGGGAAACAAAGAAGCACCACCTGAAGACAAACACTTGTAACGCCGCGGGGAGACCTTACAGTCACTGCTTCATGCATCTCTGTGCCCGTCAGTACTATAAATACAGTTTTAGAGTCCCCAGTTTTCACTAATAGCAACATTTTCTCCTATCATTAGTGTTCCTCAACATGATAATAGCTCATGTTTATTGAGCACATAAAGGTGTCAGATGCTGTTCTGCACATGCTTTACATGTATAGATTCAACACAAACGATGCCACAAGGTAAACCTGATATTCATTTCACAGATGAGGAGTCCAAGGGGCAGAGATGCTAAAAAGCTCGTGTAAGGTCCAGCAGACACAACATTGCAAAGCCCAGCCGTGCTGACGTTCACCCCTCACTGTGATCACTGTCCTCACCACGGGGTGACTTAGGCTCCGCACTCTCCATTGACTAGCTGCGTGAGAATTTCCTTTAAAACTTCCTATGGTGGATGTTAGGGCTGTTTCTATATGCATCTTTATTTCCTTAGGATAATTTCTGGAAGAACGGGGCAAAGCACGGGGACTTGTATGTTGAATTTTTTTTTTTTTTAATCTTGAAATAATTTTAGAGTCACAAGAGGTAGCAAAGATAGTACAGAAAGGTCTCGGCTCCCTGCAATGATAATATCTCATATAACCACAGTACACTAGCAAAATCAGGAAATGAACATCGGGGTACACTATTCGCCAAGCGACAGACCTTATTCGGAGCGCGACAGTTTTTACATGTGCTCTTTGTTTGAAACGTTCTATGACATTTTATCTCCTGTGTAGATGCATGTGAGCACCAATGGGGAGTTTTTTCAGGCTTAGAAGTGTATTGTCAAAATGTCCTCCAGACGGTTTGCAGAGAAAGGTGCGTCTGCTGCCTGTGCCCGTGGGGCGTGTTGAACAGACCCGGGAAGCCGTGTCCGTTGCTAGGGAAACCCCGCTGTCCCAGCCCAGAGACCCACGTCCATGGCTAAGACCTCGGTGGGCATGTGACTTGCCCATCTCCGTACGGTCAACTCAGCCACCTCCTGGTGTGTCCTTGTCCGGAGGGCAAGATGGTGGCCTGAATTTTTGGCAGGCAGTGCAGGGTACCAGAAGGAACACTGGGCTTTGGGTCAGGAGAGCTGACTGTAAGTCCTAACGTGACCTCACGTCAGCCACCGAGTCACCTGCAGGTCACTGTCCTCACCTGTAAAGTGCAAGAGTAAAATGGATGCTCTTTGGGTTGGGATGGTGACCTGCCTACGTTCGTCATCGTCTTGGCTGCCGCAGTTCACCAGGGGCCCACCTAGCCGACGATAATGATTCTCAGCGTTGGTCACCTCTCGTGCCAAGTGCCATGCAGAGCGCTTGGCAGATGCGTCTCTTCTTCCCACCGACGGGTGAGGACAGGGAGCATAGCTGGCCGGGGGCGGTCTTCACAGCCCCAGAGGCCACCTTCCCTCCCAAATCTGTGCCGCCACTCCAAGACGATCTTTCCCCAGACCAAGGACAGCCCATCAGTCAAGGGTTTAGAAGTGGCTGCCTGTGACCCCCAGCTAAAACCTCCAACAGGCTCTCAAGATGAGCTCCAAGGCCCTTTCTGGCAGTAAAGCAAATCTGATATTTCCATAAGGTAAATGCTGCCTAAATATAAAAGCATGGAGATCAGTTCCAGATGGATTTTCTGGATGGATCGGGTTTTTACTCATTCTGAAAAGGAGGCAGGTAGCGAATTACACTGCTGTCACTTGACACAAGAGGTTGCTGTCTCCCAGAATGAGAAGAGCGGGCACCCTAGTCACTTCTGATAACCGTCGTGCCCCGGACTCTTCCGCTGCAGCCCGGTCCCACCGAGGGAGCGCTACAGGTTGGCGCAGAGAGCCGGTGGGGCTATTTGACAGAAAAGGCAAAAGCCAACCTTTTTTTTTTTTTTTTTTGGATTTACTTATTTTAGAGAGAGAGAGAGTGAGCGGGGGAGGGCAGAGAGAGAGGATCTCAAGCAGACTCCCTGCTGAGTATGGAGCCCATGTGGGGCTCAGCCTCAGGACCCATGAGATCGGGACCTGAGCCAAAACCAAGATCAGTTCATGCTTTTCTGAAGTCAGCCAGATACGGGGCTATGGGAGGATGCACTTGAGGGAGTGTACGTGCAGTCACCCGATTGGATGCAGGATTCCTGGAAGCAATCTGGCCCTCGGGATGTTCAGAAAGAAGACATTTTCAGGACACATGAAACTACCAGTGAACGGTGGCAGACAAGGGGCCAGAGCAATGTGACTGCTTGATCCCCCCAAGGTTTTCACAGTGCAGTATTATAGCTTCACTTACCAGGCTAAAGCTGATCTGGGGATTCCATTCTTGGAATTTCTCTTAAAACAAAGCATTTAGGTTTTGCTATAGATCAGAGACAAGTTGATGTACTCAGAAAGGTCAGGTGAAATGATGAATGGTTGAGCTGGTATTTATGTTCCGAAACAAAAGTTGGTCCATGTAGTTGATCTGGTAGAGTTTGCAGCCAAGTAAGCTAAAGGGAAGGAAAGATCGTGGTTTGGTGTCAGGGTGGCAAGCTGACCGGGAATTTTCTTGAGGATGCTTCTGGGGGAGCAGCCCAAGACCAAGATTCTCAACTAGCCGGGAAAACGCAGAAAGTCAGCAGTGACCACATCATTCAACACACACCCTGACAATGCTTTTCCCTTAAAAAACACGTAAGTACCTTTCAGATGTTCTTGTAGTTATTCTACCTGTAGCAGTCAACCATAAATAAGTAATTTAAGATACAATAAAAATCATCTATGCACAAATATAGTTTTGAGTATTATTTATAATGGTGGAAACCGGAAACAAATGTTCAATAAAATGGAGATGATTAAATAAAATGGAATGTGATCCCTGGTTGAAATATTACGAAGTCATAGAGTGATGCTCACTAAGAGAGTAATAACGGAAAAATAGTAGCGTTGCTGAGTTAAATGACTAGACAGCATCCACTACTATAATCCCAGCAATACCTCTAAATCCTTCGGTAGGAAGTTATTTCAAAATGTTGGATAAGGGTATGGTTGATTATTTTTCTCTTCAACTTTTTGCACTTTGAATAAGGCATATGGGTTACTTCTGTAATGTAAATATACAGGATGTGCTCTAGTTTTTAAACAAAAAGAAAAGTAAAATGAGAGTTTTTATTTTTTTATTATGTATGTTAGTCACCATACAGTACTTTATTAGTTTTTGATGTAGTGTTCCATGATTCATTTTTTGCGTATAACACCCAGTGCTCCATGCGATTCGTGCCCTCCTTTATACCCATCACCGGGCTAACCCATCCCCCCATCCCCGTCCCCTCTGAAACCCTCAGTTTGTTTCCCGGAGTCCACAGTCTCTCCTGGTTCGTGTCCCCCTCCAGTTTCTCCCCCTTCATTTTTCCTTTCCTTCTCCTAATGTCCTCCGTGTTATTCCTTATGTTCCACATATAAGTAAAACCATATGATAATTGTTTTTCTCTCCTTGACTTATTTCACTTAGCATAATCCCCTCCAGTCCCATCCATGGCGATGTAAATGGTAGGTATTCATCCTTTCTGATGGCTGAGTAATATTCCATTGTATATATGGACCACATCTTCTTTATCCATTCATCTGTTGAAGGGCATCTCAGCTCTTTGCACAGTTTGGCTATCGTGGACATTGCTGCTATGAATATTGGGGTGCATATGGTCCTTCTTTTCACTACATCTGTGTCTTTGGGGTAAATACCCAGTAGTGCAATTGCTGAGTCATAGGGTAGCTCTATTTTTAACTTTTTGAGGAACCTCCATACTGTTTTCCAAAGTGACTGTACCAACTTGCATTCCCACCAACAGCGTAAAAGGGTTCCCCTTTCTCCGCATCCTCTCCAACATTTGTTCTTTCCTGCCTTGTTAATGTTTGCCATTCTAACTGGTGTAAGGTGGTATCTCAGTGTGGTTTTGATTTGAATTTCCCTGATGGCTAGTGATGTTGAACAACATGGGAGGGGCAGGATGAACTTGACTGAGGATAGGTATGTGCCTTGAATTTAGAATGCACAGAGCCATCCCTCCTGTGCAGAGTTTAGGTGGGGGTTGGGGGAGAGAAGAAAGCAGAAGACCCACCAGGAGTCTTTCGGTGATGACAATACAGAGATCTAAAGCCACTAAACAAGACTCTGAGCAGGAAGAGTGATAGCCCAGACCCCAGTTCCTGCAGACAGGACAAGCTGGACACGGCCAGCCAGTCCAGAAATGTACCCCCAGGAGCAGTGGACACTCCACGTTTCGAGGCCAGAGAGCTGCCCAGAGAAGAGGCAGCTCAGTGGGGCAGAGGGTAAAGGAGTGGAGAAACGAAGGCGGGGAAGAGTGCTATGGGACCCCCACCTTCCAGGCAGGTGGCTGGAGGAGGAAGGCCACGGGAACCTCAGCAGGGATTATATATAGCTCTCATGGCCAAGATGGGGAATCTAGGGCAGGAGTTGGAGGCAACAGTGATAAAGATACTTAAGCGAACATTGCCCAGACCTTTGGGAAAAGTTGCAGAAGAAAGGCAAACAAGCTTGTCACCCAGGGGAAAGGCCCCGGAGTTCAGCCAGTCATGAGGTGGGGGGGGCGGCGGGGCGGGTACACTTGTAAGTTTCATCTGCACTGATTCTAGGTCAGCTCATTCTGCCAAAACCGGCGCTGGATCCAGGTTCCTTGCTCCAGGGCTCTGGCGCACCAGGGTCGCTGCTCTTTGAAGGTTAATCAGGAGTAAGGCCAAGAAGGGCAGGTCCCTAGTTTCCAGGAGAGCTGGGTAATGACAGTTTAAGAATGCCCACCAGGTGCAAAGAGTTTTTATCGTCTTATATCATTTCATCCTAACAATAAACTCACGAAGTAGGCTTTATTTATTTATCTTTAAAGTAGAGTTTATAGTTAAGAACGGTTTTAGGCTCACTGCAAAACTGAGTGGGAAGTACAGAGACTCCCCATGTATCCCTGGCCCTATACTGGTTTATTTTACTCCCCTCTTACATCTGAGGAAGCTGAGGCCTTGAGGGCTTGCAAAGCTCTCCCACAAATGTGCAGAGAGTAACTCTTAGAGGCCAGACTTGAAACGAGGCTACTGGCACCTTTTAGTGTCTCCTGTGAATGAGTAGGCTTTACAACAGGGGTCCACACAGAGTGGCCCATGCACCAAGTCAAGCCCGCCACCTGTTTTCATATGGCCCACCAACGACAAATAGTTTTTACATTTTCAAGTGGTCAGGGAGGGAGCGGGGAGAATATTTTGTGGCGCTTGAAAAGTATATGAAATTCACATTTGTGCCTATAAATAAAATTATATGGGAACTTGGCCACATCCATTCTTTTATGGATTGTCTATGTTTATGCTACAAATTGAGGAGACAGACACCTTATGGCCCACAGAGCCTAAAATATTTACTGTTCAGCCCTTTCCACAAAGTTTGCCGACCCTACTTTATAGAGACATAATCATTGCATTACTGAGTATTTCT
This sequence comes from Phoca vitulina, assembly GCF_004348235.1. Lineage (NCBI taxonomy): Eukaryota > Metazoa > Chordata > Mammalia > Carnivora > Phocidae > Phoca > Phoca vitulina. Next base: position 8,575,934 of record NW_022589759.1, read on the forward strand.
TTCAATCTTGTTAGATTTATGCTGGCCAGGATGCCATAGACCAGGAAGTTTCCAAAAGATGCTATTTTGGGGATTCTTGGCTCTCCTTTAGATGAGAACAACTTGCTTTAAAAGGTTTTATAAAGTTAGGCATCTGGGAATATTTCATTTGAAGAAAAGATTCCACTGCTAACCAAATAAACACTAAGAAGTTTGAATATCAAGACTTTTCTCCTAGAAAAAAAAAATATATTTGTGATGAAGATTATGTCTAAACCCAGGCAAACTGGAAAATATATATTGGGCACAGTCTATATTCTATTAAAGAACCCTCGTATAGAAAACTGTCCCACCAGACCCAGGTAACTACCATCATTCAGCCTGATAATCACACAGAAAAATGGGGCATGGAAATAATCACACCAAGCTACTTAATTTAGAGGAAGAAAGGGACAAAGTGACTCCCCCAAGATCACTTGTTTTGTTAGGGGCAGACCCAGCATGGGCCTCTGGGTTTGAAACTTTGTACACTATTGTGATCCTCGGGATTGGCACTGGTGGAGATCACTCATGCGGATTTGAGCCTGATAAGACTTAACGGACATGGGTTTTATTTGATTTTTTTCATCAGTAAATAAGATACAGGCTTTTAAAAAACAGTAACCATAATAATAATATCCCACCCACAACAGTTAACAATCATTCCTTGATGTCATAAAACACCCGGTCAGTTTTCAAATTCCTGATTTGAAATGATTGCTTATTGTGATGCTCAGTAGCCTTGTGACCTTGAGAAAGTTGTGTAACCTTTCTGGGCCTTAGTCTCATCATCTGTGAAATGGCATGATTCTAATATCGTAAGTGTTGTTGTGAAGATCCGATGATACTGGTAAAGTCCTCGTAAAAGGTAACACATGGTAGGCTCTTAATCAGTGGTGATGATGATGATGTGATCATTATAGCATTATTAGAGATAAGTAGAGCTGGGTTACCGATTGCTGGGTGTTTGGCACTGTGCCGGTTTTAGCATTGAAAGGCTTGAGTCCTGGGAATCCACCCAGTCCCCAGCAAACCACGATGGTTGGTCACCCTATGAAGGCCAGCCAGACCAGCAAGCCGTGAGAGCTGAGCTGCTAACCCAGCCTCCTGGAATTGACACATAACGGATTTCTCAAGCACGTTTATTATTTGGTTGATGCAATCGGCAGGACTGCTGGATGGGATCCCAGATTCTCTATAAATAGACATGAATTGTTCAAGAACCTCAGACCTGGTGCTCATCATCATGGAATTACGGGCTTTAACTGCTCCCACCACTCAGATGCAGAGTGTCCTCTGAGCACCAGTGTAAGGGCTGATTCCCACCTGGGGAAGAAATGCGGCCACTCAGTATAACATAAGCAACTGCAAAAGGCTAGGGCATTATAGGGAAATAATACGGAATTTATGTAGTCCAAGCCCCTCATTGTGACAGTCGAAAGGCTGATGGCCAAAGACGTCAGGTGACTTTTCCACTGTCTTCCAGCAAACTGGAGAAAGCTGAGCTGCTGAGTGGTCTCCTTGACGCTTGCTACTCTCTGCAGATCGGCCCGTGCGTGGAGGCACGCAAATCCTGGTGGGGGATTGGGCCTGAAGCTCTCTCTTCTTTGGATGGCTTCCTCTGCAGGGTTTACACAGCCCTGAGAAATGCGTGTGTTCAGAGTGCCAGGCACTGGAGCCTGACCCATGGAAGGGGGGACCCAGGAGGCCTGGCATTGGGGGAGCATTTCCCCACCCGGGAGGGAGCATCTGTGGACACCTCTGCTTCTAAAAGGGCAGCAGCAGAGCATTGAGAGTTCAGCACTGATTGGAAAGACCGATGAGACCATGCTGGTCACTGGCCAATTCAGTTAATGTAGGAAACCAGATCAGAGAATTGAGTAGAAAATTGCCCCCTCTGGGGCCTGCCTTTTTTTTTTTTATGATTATTAATTTACCAAACATTTATTAAGCACCTGCTTTGTGTCAGGCACGGTCTGGGTTCAGTAAGCGTGGCGACCGTTATGTTACAGACTCAGAGAACATAGAATAGTGGCAAAGACAGACCAAACAAAGAATAAAACAAGTGCAAGCTGTAATTAGCTCTATGATGGAAGAAGGAAAGAAGGAAGAAGGATGAAGTAATAAGGAACCAACTAGATCTCCAAAGAGGAGATTTTTCTTAGCTGAATCCTAAGGCATGAAAAAGGGTCTAAAGAAAGGAGTTAACAGAATTCTGGATAATTAAAAAAAAATTTTTTTTATTGTTTTACCAAATTCAGTGTGTTTTGTACCTAATGATAAATGACTAACACGACTGCATTTTTAGGTAAAATTTTATTGACTTGACTTCATGCTTAATAGAGACATTCATCTCATCAAGCTGGATTGTTGTTGTTTTTAAAGAATCCTGGACTCATGTTAATACCAGACAATCTGAGCATCATCTAGAATCCAAGTGAGAAACACTTGGCAGGAACCCACCTTGTTCCCAGAACTAAAATCCCTATCTTCACACAACAGTGTAAGATACTCTACTGAATGAAATCAGATTTTTTTTTTTTAAGTGAAAATGAGATGAAAAGGATTGAGAAGGAGCCAAGTGATAGTTAAGTTAATCTTCAGGGGAAGGAAAACATGTCAGAAAATGTAAACCAGATCAGGCCAACCCACGTTACAGTTCTGCAGAGGGAATTAAATTCCTATGGAAAAACAAGTCTCTGATTATGAAAGGATTTGACTGTGTGGAAGAATCTGGAACATCCACCCTATTAAAAATACTTGTAAAACCAGGGGAATCATGTAAGAATTTAGCTGAGAGAAGGGGGAGAATGCGGGCTGCCTGAAATAGAGTTATTATTTCAGACACTGTATCATATTCGTAAGACTACAACGCAGAGAAAATTGCTTTATTACAAAGAGCAAAATTTATGATCAGGTAGTACCATTTAATTCTTAGTGGCTCTGTTAACCCTTTCTATGTAACTCTGCATGTCTTAACCATGATAAGTTAATTTTAAAAAACAAAAGTAATCCCAGTGTATGGAACACGTGGTGCATTTGTTTTCTGATCCAAATAAGATAAATTAACACCAGAATTAATCCAAGCCCAGGGGTGAACCTTCTTTGCAGTTTCCTGGGGACAGAATAAAACAAACCAAAAAAAAAAAAAAAATTGTTATGTGTTAGGAGACGTTGAGATTAGCAAGAATCTGTCCCAAACTGGGTGGGTAAAGCAGGAACTATTAAGATGTAAAATAACCAACGTTACAAGCACTCTTAGAAGGAAATGAAAAGTTTTAGCTCATTCCAGAAATGTATAGGAAGCGGCTGCTTTCTAAATAGAATTGTTTCAGCCAAGAAGTGTTTGACTGGGGGGTGCTGAAACAGTATCTCCCATCCTCCATTCTGTCAGTCGTGCGGCTTTGGTACAGGACACCAATGGGAGTTAGTTAAGGCGCATCCAGATAAAACTTTTGTTTTGTTTTGTTTTGACCGATGGGGCCTTCCAGGAAGGTGCCTTTGTTCCAGCTGCAGCTAATGAGGGTTGGTTGATGGTGGTTAGGATGGCTAAGCAGTTTGCAGATGGCCACCCATTACTTCCATTGGGGAAAGTGGTGCCTTGGGGAACGTTTGAGCAGACTGTTTTGGGCTGTTGCGGCAAAAACCCTCTTCCCTCCTCCCTAATGCCAGTTCACCAAGTGCCTAATTTCACAAAGCTCAGCAAAGAAGAGTCAGTTACTGTATCAGTTACTGAATCAGACTGGATTCAACTGGGTGAGCCAAGGGGAAAGCCGGGTTCCCATGGTACACGTCGGCATTAGCAAAGGGGAGTTGGGGGGTGTCTTCTCTGTGGATGTGGGGTTCATTTTCTCTCCCCGTTGAGATGCCATCGATTCCAAGATGCTTTTTCCTTCTTCAGCTCTTCTCCTTTGGACTCACTTTCTGAGCTTACTCCTGATTCGGTTGAAATGTCACCGCCTCCGGGAGGCCTTCCCGGACCCCTCATTCTAAAGCAGTCCCCTCCTCCCACTTCTCCATTGAGCTCTGTCCACGGTGATGTATTTTCTTCATAGCACTTACCGCTAGCTGATGTTTTCTTGTTTATCGATTGATTTTGTTTGTTTATTTACTCTGCCTCGTGTCTACCGAATGTGAGTTCCATTAGAACAGGACCCGTCTGGGAAGCTAAGACGGTACCTGGCACAGTCGGCAGGCAAAAGTATCGAATGGTGGATGGATGGATGGATGAGCATAAAAATTACAGTTTGGGTAACCTTCACTCTTTGGCATTTTCTTAGGCAAAGTACAGATGTTGAATTCCTATACCCAGTTCTGTCCACCACTACTCTTCCCCATGCCACATGTCTCAACGAATGTACCAACACACCTACTAAATCCACTTAAAATTTAACCATTTCTTGTTGGAAATTGGATTTCCTATCCAATTTCTGGGAGATGTGTACTCCTTTTTTCCTCTCTTTTCTCATTAATACCAAACTGAAGAATATGTTGAAATACTGAAGTGTAGCCACAACACAAAACACCCGGCCAACGAAGGCAAACATAATAAAGAGGACTCAAACTTTTGTTTTAGAGGCCCATATTATGGGCGTCTGTGTGAGGGGCCAATGGGGTTTTGGAACCGAGGCCGAGGGAGAAGGCCAGATGGTGGCTTTGGTGGAATTGGTGGGGTTAGACTCCTGCAAGCAATGGGAATTCGGACGGGTAAATGATTCCTTCTTAAAAATCAGACTGCTCTTTAGATTTAGATAGCCCAAAGCAGTCATGCACAAATTGGTATAAGATGTTTAAATAGGTGTGCCCCTTGCTTCCCAGCAAACTGAGAGGATAGAGTTCGAAGAGGAGGAAGATGCTGTTGGCCAGAGCAGGGCTGAGGGGCAGATGGAGTCGTGGTGGGTTTCAGAGTGCCATGAGGAGGTAAGCAAAATGGCACCATACAGACAAACTGTGAGGAAGGTGGAGAAGAAGAAGAATCTGGCACATCTTGGTAAGACAGAAAATGGGTAACCAGGAAATCCAGTCTTTTTTTTTTTTTTTTTCATTTAAAAAATAGGATTGCTGGATTGACCTGGGCGTAATTTGCCTCAGATGTGTGTCCAACCTCCCCAAGTCAATTTCTATATATAGCCTTCCCTCACTCACATCCACCCTATGGGACCCTGAACCCCAGTGCCACCCCATGCCCCAGTGCCCTTGCATTTCTCCCCCCTACAGTGTTTTTGTCAAGAAGAGAGGAAGGAGTCCTGGGCCATCCCTGATGATCCATTTAAAACAATGATTTGGGCAAATCCTTTGCTGAGCCTTCTTGGACATGGCTTCATACAGCTCCCTCTGGTCCTCGTACCTCCATAAACCTTCCACGTTGTGCTGGCACCATCTGCTTAAACCTCAGTCTTGCCCTCCAACCTTTCAAGGGCAGGGGCTCTATTTCTTCAGCCCCACCTCCTTAGACCCTTGCCCCTGGCACTGCAAGGCACTGAATCATCCATTTGTTCAGTCAATAGGTATTTTTGGAGCACCTGCAGTGTGCCAAGATGATTCTAAGTTCTGGGGCTTCAGCAATAAACAAAACATTTGTTGGTGGCCCTCATGGAGTTTATTGGCTATTGAAGACCTACAACAAGCAAGTGGTCCCCATGCCCCCACCCCCAAAATATATGTATATATGTGACTACCAATTGTGAGGCATGCTGTGAAGACCTGATCGGAATTTAGGGCTTGGGGCTACCTGGGCAGAATGGTCCAGGAAGGCCTCTTGGTGGAGGTGAGGGTCAATTCAACACCGAAGAGCAGGCTGTTTGTTGAGGGCCTAGAATTCACTTTCATTCACCAACCTGGTATGAGTCTGAGTAAGGACCCTATCATTCAGTGGGTTGACATTTGAATTTGGGAGGTTTGCTCACTGCAAACCATGTACCCAGAGAACTCTGCCAACAACCTCCACAGTGGGCAACCACGTCATCCTGGTTTGTCCAGAATTTCACCAGTTACAGTGTGGATAGCCCTGAGTTCCAGGAAACCCCTCAGTCCCAAGCAAACCAAGGTAGTTGGTGACACTACATAAGAGTGACCAGACGTTTCTGCTGCACGGGACATGGGAGCACGGGGGGGTGGGGAGGCATGCAGATATCCCAGATGGGCAGAATTTCAGAAGCAATGGAGGGAGAATCCAGTAGAACACTGAGTTACGACATCAGGAGCTGCAAGCCAAATTAGCCTCGACTGAACCTTTCACTTTTCAGTGAGACAACACACATGGACACTGCCTTGAACAGAGTGGCAAACCACAACAGGGTTGTGACCCAGGGAGTGCCTGTGAAGAGCCAAGCCTAGAAAGGTACCCAGATCTCTGGGCCCTGTGGCCAGCATGGTCAGGGCAACAGGATGTGACAGGATGAGATTGCATCTGCACTGGGTTCCCTTTGAGCCCTCACTTCCCCCTGGTGACCACCTGCCATGCAGGGGCTCACAGCAATCACGGCCAGGTCCACAGAGGAATCTGAGGAACTAGGGGTAGGGTGGGGTCAAGTTCAGATCCAACATCCCCTGAGAGAAAGAGATCCGGCCTGCCTAGAGTGGCTAGATTAAGTAAAAATAAAAACGCTCAGTTAAATTATAATTTCAGGTAAATGACTGATTTTTTTTAGCATAGGTATATCCCATATTGTATGGGACATATTTATATAAAAAATATTTGTTGCTTATCTGAAATTCCAATTAAATTCAGTGTCTTGTATTTTAACCTGCAACCGCGCTGCCCATTTCCAGAGCACCATCCTGCCTTGCCCTGCACCTGGTACCACCTCCCACCCCACCAAAGGCACGAGGCCCCAGATGCGAGAATGCCAGCAGTTTGGCAACAGCACCAAGTGTTACATTTTAGCTCCAGTTCACAGAATAGCCCAAATTTCATTTTCTCTAATACCTGGCCAGAGACTCTTAAAAGAAAGAAACTGAGCATTCAAAATAAACCCAAAAGACAGAGTGAATTATGGTGCCCCTGGCTCTATCAGATACAGTGGAAACCTGAAAATTAAGGAGAGAGGATACCTTTCTCCAAGAGCCTGGAAAGAAGCATAAAGTTTCCATTGTGACCTCTCTTCCAGCCAGGGGCAGCTCGTATTCTGGGAGAAAGTGGTTTGCAGTTACGAAGCTGCCTTCAGGGGTAGTGGAGGCTAGACTTTGTCCAGGGGGACCAGAGGCAAGGGTTGAGCTCTGTAGGCAGCGTGTCACAGGGGACTCCTGGCAGGAAGAGCCTCAGACTGGCTCAGGCTCAGGATCCTTTAGTGATGACTACAGGTCACACCCCAGAAGCCACAAGCTGTGCACAGAGGGGCAGGAGCAGAACGTGAAGGGGAGGACAGTCCAAAGGGGGAAAAGGTGATAGAAGCCAGGGCAGGAGAGAATCAAGCCAAGAAGAGGAACTGCATTATCGTGAGTCACCATTGTAGGGTGCTAAGACCGTGGCACGTGGGAGCATCTGACTAGACCAGTGGTTCTTAACTGCAGTGGGGGGGGGTGCGGAGATGGTGCCCCCAAGGGACATTGGGCAACATCTGCAAACACTTCGTGTTGTCACAACAGGGTAAGGTATCACTACTGGCCTCTAGTCGCCCAGGCCCCAGGATGCTGCTCAACACCCTAGAACGCACGGGACAGTTCCATGCAAGGAGGAATTGTCCAACCCAGCGCCTATAGCGCTGAGGTTGAGACAGATGAAATGGCGCCACCATTCTGCCTCATGAGTGGCCTCTGAGTAGGAACCAATGTACTGGGAGTTTCCAGGTCCCCACACTCCGAAAGCCCAGGAGATGTGCAAAGGAGGACAACCCCTAAGCGAGAAGAACCGTGGGAAGTGAGAATTAAGAGGGGGACTTTCTCCCACCAATCATTCCCAGTGGTTCCTTTGCCAAAGTGTATGCTTATTAACCAATTACAGCAGAGATTTACAGAGTGGAATTACATTTTCATTTAAGAAAGACCAACACCATTCCCTTCAAGCCACTAGCAAATTCTATGGGGCTTTAATGTGACCAAAGACAGAGTCAGCCTAATAGAGCCTGGGTGTTAATGGGTGCTTGGGATTTATACTTTAATTGTCTCCACAGCTCCCTGTCTCACGGAGGTATTTGTCTTGGTCCGTGGATACCAACAGCGTGCCATAACATTACACACAGGATTATGAGGGGTTTTTTAATTATTATTTCATCTGTAATTATAGGCAAGATCACTTTATTATTTAGAAATCCTTGAAAACATTTTAATTGAAATGGTCAGTGGCCTTTAACTGACCCTGTCTTAAAATATACCCTGGCAACCAAAGTGTGTTCACCTCCTGGATTAATAAGGAGAGTCCCTGTTCTAAACCAAATCATAAGCATTATTTAAAATTTTGGATTTGAGGGTTTTTTTTTTTTTTTAAAGATTTATGGCACTGTTGAAATGAGGTCAAGTAGAAGCACTAAAGAATTTAATTAGAAATGTCCTCGCATGCTCCCTATCGCTGTAAACCTCACATAGGTTGTCCCTGGAGGGCTTGGAGTCATTGGAGATGGCATGTACTTTTTTTTTTTTTTTTTTTTAACTCCTAATAAGAAGGAGCTACAATCTGCTGCCACGTGTTCAATAGGGAATGCTGGGGATCTAGATAACAGGGAGACGAGGAGAGGTGCGTGGAGAAGCCAGGCTTGGTCGGCAAGGAAAAAGACTAGAGCATCTCGTGTGGCCCCAGGGGCTGGCTCAGCAAGAGCATTCATTAATTTATCGCACACATTTTCCAAGCACCTTCCGTGTCTCAACACTGTGCAAGGGGCTGGGGGCCCAGGGGTGACTGAGTTGCGGTCTGTGTTCTCAAAGATCTCATGCATGAATGCAACAAACAGAAGGACTGAACAGATAAAACTGAACAGCACCTTTGCTTCATCCTAGAGAAGTATGTGCAGGAGTCGGTGGGCCCCAAAGTCTGGAGGGCTGGACTTTCCCTGGGGAATCAACCACCTGGCAGTCTTTGCCCAGGATGTGGGTCTTGAAGGATGTGCACCTGGGTGGACCTGGAGCAGGGAGAGGGAGGGAAAGGAGACCCCAGGTAGAGGATACCACCACCTGTGCCGACACATGGACATTGGCCAGGCTGGCTTACCAGAACCCTTTGATGTCCCAGCATTCCTCTGACCAAGAGGGCCAGCTGGGCCTGGGAGTTATGACAGGGAGAGATGCCAGGAAGTGACTCCATTTGAAGTCAGATGCTTGATTCGAAGATCTTCTTCTACTTGTTGAAGCCCACTCTATGACCCCACCAGCCAAGGTCCAGCTAGGATGGGCTACGGAAGTGTCAGGGTTTCGGGACCCGGCTGGGCTTCCGGGGGTGTTCTAGGGCGGTAGTGCTGGCACTACTGAGGAGGGAATCTTGGGAGAGGGACAGGAAGGACACCTGGGTTCTGGGGAGGCTTGACTGGCCGTAGGGAATGGGAGAGGGTGCTTCTTGCCCTTCCCTCTGCAGCTGAAGCCCAGTGTCAGCAAAGAGGTCAAACAATAGCCACCATCAGGACTATGCTCGCTGCTAGCACCGCTCACTGGGTACCTGTGGTCCTCGGCATTTTTCTCCATTATGATTTAATACTTAGAACAACCCTGCATGGTCAGGTATTTCTAGAGGTTGGCTCCCCCGCCCCCGCCCCCCAGCACTGCAGTGAGGAACTGTCGGCCAACACCAATTAAATCAGTTCCTCCTGTAACTTACCCTAGAGAGTCACCCGTGTGGGAGGAAGCAGCTTAATGCAAATCCAGGCTCACAGAGCAGCTGCCCCAGTGGCTTTCAATCTGAGGCTCACATTTGGAAAAAAATCTCTTTTCTCTTTATCCTATATGTGGCTTCTCTCTTGGGCTTACTTTCCCACAGGCCAAACATCCTCCAGAGTAAGTGAAATAGAGGTGAATTGACCGCCAGTTACTTTGAGGATTCCCCCAGAGCATCCCAAAGTAAATTCTGCATATGCCACATGTATCAGTCAGCTTTTGCTGCATAACAAACCACTCCCAAAACGCAGTGGCTTAAAGCAGCAATCATTATGATCTCTCACCTATCTGTCTGTAGGCTCAGGGTCAGCTGATCCAGGCTGGGTTTGGCTCCAGGCTACGGATTGGGTTCATGTCTACTTTGTGTGTCTCCCACTTTCCTTGGACTAGTGTTCCCCAGGGAGCACTTCCCTCATGGTGAATGGCAGAAGTGTAAAAAGGCACATCTAGCGATGCAAGAGCGTTTCAGTTCCCTGCTTGTCTGTGTGCTCGTATCCCATTGCAAAGCAAGTTACGTGGCTAAGTTCATAATGAGACTCAGGTGGCTGAATTGCTTCTTATCCATCTCTATCAGGACTGGCATAGGCACTGGGCGGGGTCTCTATCTTGGGGGGGGGTAGTATCAACTATCCCTTCGCTGGACAGTTGAAGGCAGGGACTGTCCCTGCCCTGCTTTATGTTGGGATAAAGGTGCTGACTTTACCAGCTTGTATTTTCAAGCTTGAGAAACACTACTGTGGCTCTTCCTTTGAAAGAATCCTGAAGCAGACTTTAGCAAAATAAGTTGCTTTTCTAGATGAATATAACTCTTACTGCATTTGAAAAATAAATGTGCACTAAAAGTAATTAACGCATGTTGGTTCATGAATAATACACTATTTTACAACTATCTGCCGAGCATAATGAGACAAGCTACTAAATTGACAATGAACGCTCTATTATGTGATTGCCAACTGTTTTATAAGATATTGAACATATTCATTTCTCCTGCCATCATGTGTATTGTCAAGCTATTGCTTTTTAATAAATTAATTTTCCAGACATCTCTGGGGGTCTTTGTTTGAAATCTGGCTGAGGGCAAAAAGAAAGTTAATTGTATGGCCTGTGCCGAACTACCCATGTCTGGGGGCTCATGAACAAGTGTCCCAATTGGCAGGCCCTGCAGCAGACAGTGCATGGGGCACGCAAGTGTGAAGGGAAATGCCACCACAGCCGAGAACAACGTGAGAAGACCCAGTGGTGCCTTGAAAATGAACAGCTTGCTTCCCCATGAAGGTCTTGGGAGGCTGGGAAGGTGTCTGATCTGCTTCTTAAAATATTTAATGAAAGCAAAAATTAGCGTCTGATCCTATTCTGTTCTACAAGCTTATTCTTGTATCCGCTTGTCTACTATTTGTCAAATGTCAATGTCACCTTTGATGGGGGTTTTTATTGGCATCCCATCTCTTCCCAATAAGGCAGAGCTGGGTCCTTTCCTCTGATCCCACAGTGCCTATGCTTACTCCCATCAAAGCATTCATCATGTCTGCCTTCATTATTCACACTGCCCCGGATGCAGGACTCTGGAGGAGGATAGCCACATTGATCTCCATAAACTGAACCCCTAGGGCTATTACAGAGCACAATGTAATGTTGCCCCCTGCAGTTGTGCAAGAGTCTCTAAATGACCAGTTTATGGATCTGTTTTCCAATCCCTGGTCTGAGCTCTGGGGCTAACACAATACAGGATTCCCATGCCTGTATTTCAGGGTATTAAACAGGCCCGATGTTAGGAGGTGCTTAACAGTTGTTTGTTCAGTGAATAAATGACCCATCCTGTAAATGCGCTTTCCCATTATTTAGGCAAAGATGCTTCTTCATTGCGTGAAAAACCTGCGTGGGTAGTTGTTCATTAAGAATGGCCTGTCTTTATGGTAACATTTTTCCAGCTATTACTGAGCTGGAGTATTCTTTCTGGGACTTCTGCCATGTCTAAGCCTATCAAATGCATGGATCACTTTGGAAGGAAATCTCAGCTGCTTTCAGGGAACAGATTTGTTTCAGAGAACCAATAACTTCAGATGCATATTTACCTGGGCTTTCTGATTTTTAATTGTGTGTCCTCTAGCCAAACCTCACACAAAGCTCATGTGCCACGGGGGCCAGACAGGGAGGGTGTAAACCCCAAAGCTCCCCACCTAATATTGGGTGGAGTGTGTTTCTAGAGCCTTCTCCCTGAACTTCTCCATGATCTGGACTGGGATGTTGGACTATCTGGGGACTCTAACTTCCTTTCTTTAAGCACTAAGGGAATTACCAAGTGGATCAGGGAACGCCCAGATTCTGGAATATTATACAGATGTCACCAAAACACGGAAATGTTCTTGTGGAAAGTCTGTAAAGTATGTAAGTGTTTCCAGTAAGTGGGAGGAAGGCAGGAGATGTGCCCGTATTCGTACCTCTCCACATCCGTCTCTTGCAAGCACAGCCTTGTTAATAGCCCACAGTGTATTTTCTTTGTGTTTTTTTATGTGTGTATTGTCTCCGTAGCTGTATTCACATTTTTATAACACTTGCTTTCCTGTTTCCTTCTTTCTGCAGCGTGAGTACTCCCTTTACCGATGGGTTGGAGTGAACCGATAGAAAGATAGGCGGGCTGATGCCTGATAACTAGACAGCCGATGACGCGTACATACGAATCACACTTGAATCAAATGGGCAAAGCATTTTCCCTTTGTGTTTGGTGCTGAGACCACGGTCTTCCGTCCCAGAACGTAGGTCATTTTATTTCCACTTCTTCCAACTTTCAGGACCTACATTGCACTCCTGTAGGACTTCCTTTAGGTACATATCTGATTTTAGGCTAAAAGCTAAAATGCAGCAAGAACTCACGTCCAGTTTTACCCTAGAAACCAGGTCAGAATACCAAAATGGCGGCCTCTCCGTCCCCTATCCTTGCCTGGGTCATTACCAGTCCGCCCCCGAAAGCACTGGGCCTTGGAGACATCAGTATCCTGTCCCAGAAGAGCCCACTGGCCAAGAGTGAGCCTGAGGGGGCCTCTCCCGCTGAGCCGCCTCCTCCCCGGGTGGCGTATCCAGGTGGGAACAGTGCCTTGGCTGTCCCTGCTATTCTGCCTGGAAGGTATTTTCCCCATTTTTCCAGAGGCCAAGCTAATGTGACTACACAGAAAGAACATGACATTTCTTATTTTAATTTGCTTTTTGGGTGATTTTTAAAATAAGATATTTGAACCGGACCTGCCTGACAAACTTCAGCCAGCATTAGACAAGGGGTGATTGTAAATTTGGGGCAAAGAAATGTGACAGAAAGCAGCCCTACCCCATTGAATTTACAAAAAATAAAAAGACATTCCTGAGGAGAGGTGGGGTCAGTACTATGTGTGTGCTTGACTTGCCCCCAAATAAAAGGGTGGCCAAGGATCTCAGGGGCCCCTCTTGCTGTTATGATTTGCCATCTCTTCAAAAAAGGTGGGGATATCATCTTAGAATGTCCCGTTCAGAAGGGACACTGCATGATGGGAAGCTGACATCCAGTGCAAGCCTGAGTGTCAACGATTTCCCCCCTGCTTGATTGATGTCTTCAGTCTCAAAAGCAACCTCGTGGAGTGGGCATTTTCAGGGCAGCTTCTTTGTAGGCACAGAGAGGCATCACTGCTTGCTGAAGGTTGATCAGCTCTAGGATGTGACCTGTGCGCATTCCATTGTAGTGCACGGATTCTCGGGTCTGTAGCATTCTTTGAAGTCAATGAGTCTGTTTTCACAGATGATAAAACCAAGGCTTGCCCCGTTTGCTCAAGGCCGCCAGCCAGCAAGGCAAGGGCAGGGGCAAGGCCAGGCTTCCGGTGCCTGAGGTTGATTGAGTCCAGGGCTCAGACAGGCTCTGAGCCTGTCATGTCTGTGGGTCACGTCTCCTGCACATCCTTTCTGCCACTTCCAGTGGTACTCACATCAACAGCCCACCTTAGCAGGCCACAGGACAGAGGTCGTGGCCAAACTAGGGTGCTAGAAATCCTTTTTCGTTACCTTCTCCTGCGTTCATTCCTCAGAAAGGTTCTGTGCAATTCAGTTCTAGAAAGTTAACTGTTTAAGAACCAGGGATGTTTTCTCAAGACGAACTTTTCTACAGATTCGCTCAGCAAGGGTATGATTAAATGCTAATATTCTCACTGGGTGACTGATGTTTACCTCTTCAGAATGGAGGGTTTGGTATAGTGTTTTTTATTATAATTCTTTCCCATAAGCAACTATCCGGCAAATTGATGAGTTCCTTATAATTAGATGGTAGTGCTGTGTGCTTAACACTGCATGCAAAAGGCCTATAAAGACGGGAGTTAAATTAATATAAAGGCGGCTGCCAGCTTCAGAGCCCGAGAACTCAGCTCATTCTGTGAAAAGGTGAATTTAGGACCAGTCTCACCACGAGGTTAGGACAAAACCCAGCACCTTGCACTTTGACATGGAGGAGTCCCAGCCAGAGAGGTTTCCATCAAATGCTTTGTGCAGCACCAAGCTGCCGCCCCTGGCCCCCCCCGGGGGGCTCAACGGTAACCCTCCGATTCCTGGGGACCCTTTGCCTTGTCCTCACTCCCCTCTCCACAGATGGATGGACGTACCTAACGGCCTCCAGGCTGCACACCATTAGTGCCCCCTCACTGCCCAGCGCAGAGCACCGGGCCCCGGCTTCGGGTTGGTCATAATTTTCTGACACTTTTATGGCTCTGGTGCTCTCCCCCTCAAAGTACAGAGTGAGCTCCGCAGATAATGGAAAGGGAGCTCTAACCGCAGGTGTAGGGTTGGGGCAGGTGTTTAGTAGACCATCAAGGAGACATCCTGCAGAATGCCTGTCTTTTAGATGAGCCTTGGGCACCCACCAGCCCATCCCCCAACAGTGGTTACTGTCACTGCTGTGTTCATGGCTCCATCAAGCCCTGTTCCCAGAAGGGCAGGAGAGTCATTCCGGTCCAGTGGAGGAGGGGAGGGTGGATTTAAAATTAGAGTCACAAAAATAAATAATTAAATTACAGTTATTTACCTGCTTCTATGAACCAGGTGCCGAACAAGGCCTTCATCCTCACAAGTCCCCGGGCCCAGGTGCTCCAGGGAGGCAAATGGCGCCCCAGGGTCACACGGCTGTGGGTGGGTGAGGAGCGAGACTGGGCGCATCTCACTGGGCTTTCTCTACTACATCAGATGCTTTCCCCGAGAACATTTTTGGTCTTCTTGATCCCTCTGTTGTCTGCTCTGGCATTACCCACCTTGCCCCATCTCAGATCCAGCACGATGTTGCTGGAAGGAGAAAATGGGATCCACTTTGCGCAGCTGCCGGGGTCGCCGTCCTCACTGGAGTCTAGGACAGCGATCTTCCTGCTCCAGTTTCCTCCGAAGTGCACCCTGGTGGAAGCCCTGGAAGGGACTGCCGCCTGCCGCCCCCCCCCCCCGCCCCAACCCCACCACACTGGGCTCCCTGAGCAGACGGCCTTGTAACTCAGCCCAAGTGGAACCTGACCAGAAGGGTTTGAAGTTTGAGCCAAGTGTCAGAAAAGCATGAACAACCCAAAGCCGGGGTTTGCTGATATTTTTATGCCTAAATACTTCTTTCAAGGGTTTTTGGATGATGATATTTATTTAGTGTAACATAGCATATGTAACTTTATTCTTCTAATAGCATTTTTTTAAAAAAACGTGACATTAGCAGAGATCAAATGGATAGACAGAATCAATACTTTGGCTCGTCATTTAGTTCAGTGTTTTAGCAAGCAATAATAAAACGAAAAGTGAAAAGGGGCTTGGCCTACAACCACGGGCTGGGTTCTGCAAGAGCCGGGGACGGGTGCTCAAGGTTAATCAGAGTGCACTGAGGTGGGGAGGTGAGAAATGGAACAGTTGGAGCTTGTGTTTCAACCTTGGCAGGACATCCAACTCTAGCAGAGAGAAGGCTCTTGTTGGACCCTCACCTGGCCAAAGCCACAGGGAGGTGGTGTTTGTACACACAGGGCAATGAGAAGCATGATTCAGCCAGCCGGCTGGTTATTTTAAAACATGAAGTGACCAAAAATAATCTATCTGCTTTTACTTTTCCTATGTACTTCGTGTCACACAGCCCTAAAGTCCCCCACCCTGTTCCTGTGAAACTAGAAAGTAGTTCTGTTTGTGTCACTGTGTCAGCCCCAGAGACCTTCTGGAAGACCAGTTACTGGACTGGAATCAGCCCACAGCTGTGCTCTAATGTGTAGGGAGGCCGCTGGGCATGTCCACAATCATTGGCATGTTTCGTCTTCCTTTGGATAACTTTTCCTTTTTTCAATGTGGTAGGACATACTTTCATTGTAGAAAATGTGGGAAATGCAGATAAGCATAAAGACAAAAAGTCACCTACGTTTCCTCTAAGCAGAGATAACTATTCTGAACACCATTCAGTCCTCCCTCCCTCCCTCTCTGTTTCTCTTAATACATAATTTATATGTACCAAAGCACGAATTTATATTTGTTTAACAAAAATGGGATCATACCCTATAAACTCTCTTATAACTTGCATTTTTCACCTAATATGTTAAAACATCATTTCAGCCAATTACATTTCTTCCATGACATCATTTCGTGGTAATCCGGGAGGCCTGCCTCCCAACTGTTGGACATTTCAATTGATCTCCATTTTTCAGCATTATTATTATTATTATTATTATTATTATTATTACTTTAAGAGAAACATTTCTCCACCTGTGTCCCGGAGAACACTGTTGTTTCTATTAATGTCTTAAAAAACAGTGGCCTGTGTTCAGGGGTTTTGGGGTGAAACATGGTTAAATTGTTTGTTTTTAAAAATAGGACTTTTCAGATCCATTAGTATGTTAATGCAGTTTTTGGATTCCAAAGCTCTCATCACCTCTGCACACACACGCACACACACACACACACTGCTGTCACCCGTCCAGGCTGGAAGAACTGTCCTATTTTAGGATTAACATTTAGAACTTGAATTTCTGGGTCAGAGGGTCTGGTTTGTATGCCTAATAATGCTCACTATAATTTTATTTTAAATAATACTTATTACCAAGAGTACCTATTTTTACACTGAGATTTAGCATATCAGGATATAGATGTATGTGTCTGCATAAACCTAAGTGTGTGTGTTGCTGTTTTTCCATGTCTGTTATTTCTATGTTTTGCGAGTGCTGAAGCTGTGAAGTCTTTGGGAGTATTTGGGAGATATATGCAGGCTTCTAGAAGGTCCTGGAATCTTGTTTAGGAAAAAGGGTGATCTGAATGAAAATTTTCCTAAGTCATCTAGAAGGATCTGTCCAGCCTCTCTCCCTGAGGTGGGTTTGAATGCAGCAGCTAGTAGGAAGGAAAAGCCAAGTGCTTGATCATAAAGTCCTTCAAATCTAGGCCATACCAGGTAAAATTCCCCGGGACCACGTCTAAGGGCGAGCCCTGTCTCAGAAAACCAGGTTGGGAATTCTGAATATTTTATCAGTGTAGCCAAGAAAGTCTTCAGACTTTCTCAGTCGGTTCTTAAGCAGAACAACTAACACTGTAACGCTACCAGGAGCTGGCAAAACTGGCTGACCGAAAGTTTAGCTGGATCCTTTCACATTCAGCCTTTTTTATTTCGCTGACGCAAAGCTCCTGCCCTCTCCTGTCTTGGTTCCAGAGGGAAAGAGCGTTCCATACCCCGGGACTTTAACGGGCAGCCCTGAGTGAGATGAACACTGCCAAGCACCAGGCAGGCAGAGTATCTGGGGAAAATGAACTGGTCAACAGCAAATGCACCTGGGTGAAAACGCACCTGCTCTTCTTGAGGAAAGCTTGGCAGAGATTCAAACCAGCCATGCGGGGCAGCCCAGAAAAGGTTTCTTGCCAGTGGCCTTAAAAATTTCCATACTGTTTGACCCTGCATTCTCTTTGGGATCCTCGTTAAGAAAATAACCAAACAACATCCCCCCACCCCGAAACCTTACACAAATATATTTATATTTTATTTATATGAACGAATATGGTAGTGGAGAAAACTTAACTCTCCAATAACAATAAAACGAGGATGCGACTATGGAATATCTGTTCACTGAATGCAGGATCATAAATCTTGATAAAAGATTTATCAAGAATTTATTCAGTTCGAAACATATAAAACTGTACGTAGTATCATCACAACTCTATAACGCTAAAACTTAAGAGATACAAATACATTGTAAAATGCATTTTTAAAAAGAGTAAAAGAAAATATATCAGGATATTGGGTTGATTTTGAGTGTTGGGACTATGGACACATTTGGTTTTCTGATTTTTCCCCCAAGTTTAAATTGAGTATTCATTTTCTTTCTTTCTTTTTTATTTTTTTTTTATTAACATATAATGTGTTATTTGTTTCAGGGGTACAGGTCTGTGATTCATCAGTCTTACACAATACACAGCACTCACCATAGCACATACCCTCCCCAATGTCCATCACTCAGCCACCCCATCCCACCCACCCCCCTCCCCTCCAGCAACCCTCAGTTTGTTTCCTGAGATTAAGAGTCTCTCATGGATTGTCTCCCTCTCTGGTTTCTTCTTGTTTCGTTTTTCCCTCCCTTCCCCTATGATCCTCTGTCTTGTTTCTCAAATTCCACATATTAGTGAGATCATATGATAGTTGTCTTTCTCTGATTGACTTATTTCGCTTAGCATAATACCCTCCAGTTCCATCCACGTCATTGCAAATGGCAAGATTTCATTTTTGATGGCTGCATAATATTCCATTGTATATACACACCACATCTTCTTTATCCATTCATCTGTTGATGGACATCTAGGCTCTTTCCATAGTTTGGCTATTGTGGACATTGCTGCTATAAACACTGGGATGCAGGTGCCCCTTTAGATCACTATGTTTGTATCTTTGGGGTAAATGCCTAGTAGTACAATTGCTGGGTCATAGGGTAGCTCTATTTTCAACTTTTTGAGGAACCTCCATACTGTTTTCCAGAGTGGCTGCACCAGCTTGCATTCCCGCCAACAGTGTAGGATGGTTCCCCTTTCTCTGCATCCTCGCCAACATCTGTCGTTTCCTGACTTGTTAATTTTAGCCATTCTGACTGGTGTGAGGTGGTATCTCATTGTGGTTTTGATTTATATTTCCCTGATGCCGAGTGATGTTGAGCACTTTTTCATGTGTCTGTTGGCCATTTGGATGTCTTCTTTGCAGAAATGTCTGTTCATGTCTTCTGCACATTTCTAGATTGGATTATTTGTTCCTTGGGTGTTGAGCTTGATACGTTCTTTATAGATTTTGGATACTAGTCCTTTTTCTGATATGTCATTTGCAACTATCTTCTCCATTCTGTCGGTTGTCTTTTGGAATTGTTGACGGTTTCCTTTGCTCTGTAAAAGCTTTTTATCTTGATGAAGTCCCAATAGTTCATTTTTGCCCTTGCTTCCCTTGCTTTTGGTGATTTGTCCAGGAAGATGTTGCTTTGGCCGAGGTTGAAGAGGTTGCTGCCTGTGTTCTCCTCAAGGATTTTGATGGATTCCTGTCTCACATTTAGGTCTTTCATCCATTTTGGGTCTATTTTTGTGTCTGGTGTAAGGAAATGGTCCAGTTTCATTCTTCTGCATGTGGCTGTCCAATGTTCCCAACACCATTTGTTGAAGAGCCTTTTTTCCATTGGACGTTCTTTCCTGCTTTGTCAAAGATTAGTTGACCATAGAGTTGAGGGTCCATTTCTGGGCTCTCTATTCTGTTCCACTGATCTATGTGTCTGTTTTTGTGCCAGTACTACACTGTCTTGAAGATGACAGCTTTGTAATAGAGCTTGAAGTCCGGAATTGTGATGCCACCAGCTTTGGTTTTCTTTTTCGACATTCCTCTGGCTATTTGGGGTCTTTTCTGGTTCCATACAAATTTTAGGATTGTTCCACTTCTGTGAAAAAAGTTGATGGTATTTTGGTAGGGATTGCATTGAATGTGTAAATTGCTCTAGGTAGCATTGACATTTTCACAATATTTGTTCTTCCAATCCATGAGCATGGAGCGTTCTTCCATTTCTTTGTGTCTTCCTCAATTTCTTTCATGAGTATTTTATAGTTTTCTGAGTACAGATCCTTTGCCTCTTTGGTTAGATTTATTCCTAGGTATCTTATGGTTTTGGGTGTAATTGTAAATGGGATCTCCCTCTCCCTCTGCCCCTCCACCCCACGCCCCTGCTCGTGCTCTCTCTCATGTAAATAAAGTCTTTAAAAAGGTAAGGTCTTTACACAGTAATTTCTCTTTCTTCTATCTTGTTGTTGGTGTATAGGAATGCCACTGGTTTCTGTGCATTGATTTTATACCCTGCCACCTTACTGAATTCCTGTATGAGTTCTAGCAGTTTTGGGGTGGAGTCTTTTGGGTTTTCCACATAAAGCATCATATCATCTGCAAAGAGTGAGAGTTTGACTTCTTCTTTGCCGATTCAGATGCCTTTTCTTTCTTTTTGTTGTCTGATTGCTGAGGCTAGGGCTTCTAATACTATGTCGAACAGCAGTGGTGATAGTGGACATAACCTGCCGTATTCCTGATCTTAGGGGAGAAGCTCTCAGCTTTTCCCCATTGAGAATGATATTCACTGTGGGTTTTCATAGATGGCTTTTATGATACTGAGGTATGTACCCTCTATCCCTACACTGTGAGGAGTTTTAATTTTCATTTCTAATAAAATCAGCAATATGTTTAAAAGAAAATTATTCAGCAATTATTTCTAAGATGAACTATATTTAAATACAATGATAGGATTTCCTCCCCCACCCCAACCAATCTCATAAGTCATATTTAAGGATATAGAGAAAGAATCAAACCATTTTCAGGTAGACTACTAATGGAAACCACATTTGTTCCGTTTAGAGGAGTCTAAACAAGTCTGAATGTAGGAGGTAGGACCGGGAGGGATGAAGTCGGAGGGGTGAGAGAAACCACAAACGCTGAATGGTTTGGAGACTCATGGGCTCAGCGAGGTGAAATCTCTGGGACAATGTCACACAGGAAGTGGTGGCCCCAGGATTCAAATGTTCTCCTCATTGGTGAAAAGGGGACAGCGACATTTAATTCAAAAGTCGTGAGATTTAAAAGGACCAAACGACATTTCAGTTCAGCGTTTTGCACGAAGTCTTGGTAAGCGCTCAGGAAACGGTACTTTATAAAAGTGGATCTTCTCATCTGGGGAGCCCAGCATCAAACAAGCCATGGTCATGACTCCAAAGGAAAGGGACAAGCTCCTCGAGAACATCAAATGGAGTCAGGAAAGCTGGGGGAGGCACACAGCCTCTTTAATCTGAATGAGTGATGGAGATCCTCTATTTGCATATATCTATTTGGAAAATTAAAAGCAGCTTTTATTCTCCCACACTCAAGATGCAGCAGGGCAGGGCCTTGTAAACAGATCAGCTTAGAGGAGTGATGATCTTCCTGAGTGGTGTGGCGCATTTCGTAATAGCACACAGCCCTTCAGCTAGGGGGGTACACAGGGAAGCTGGAATGACCCCGTGGTTCATTGCGTGGTTAGTTTTGGTCTTTACACGGTATTCAGACGGGGTCCCTGGAGTGCTTCTGTTGGTGACTGCAAGGAAGTCAGGGCATTTGCTAGTTGAATAACGTGGTAAAGAGGTGGGAGCGCCGTGGTGGTTTTTTTTTCTACCCTAACTCAATATAGACTCACCTGGAATTTCCACTCTAATTAAAAATTGTGAACTTGGTCCAGTGGGAAAATGAAAGACAAAGTGCTTTTGCCTTAAATAAGGAGACTGGCTGCTTGGGGGTATTTTATATAAATAGTTACAGATTGTGACAACATGAAGTTAAAATATGTAAAAGGGACGCCTGGGTGGCTCAGTTGGTTAAGCGTCTGCCTTCAGCTCAGGTCATGATCCCAGGACCCTGGGATCAAGCCCCGTGTTGGGGGTGGGGCGGTGGGGGGTGTCTCTGCTCAGCAGGGAGCCTGCTTCTCCCTCTCCCTCTGTCCCTCCACCCCACGCCCCTGCTCGTGCTTTCTCTCATGTAAATAAAGTCTTTAAAAAGTATGTTTAAAAAAAACTAAATGGCAGCAGCCAATATGGATGAGGTTGTAGGGCGCCTGGGTGGCTCAGATGGTTAAGCGTCTGCCTTCGGCTCAGGTCATGATCTCAGGGTCCTGGGATTGAGTCCCGCATCGGGTTCCCTGCTCAGTGCAGAGCCTGCTTCTCCCTCTCCCTCTGCCACTCCCTCTGTTTGTGCTCTTCTCTCTCTCTGTCAAATAAATAAATAAAATCTTTAAAAAAAAAAACACAAACAGAAACATGTATGTTCTGCTGGTTGTAACCCTTCCAGACGGCATAAGGCAATATGCAGTTAGAGCCAAATAAGAGCTCTTGGACCCAATAGTTCCATATCTGCAAATGTATGCTGAGGAGGTAAATTATAGGAGGAAAAAGCTGTATGGATAAAGATGCTAATTGAGCCATTAGTTCTAACAGCAAAAACTAGAAATAACTTAAGTGCTCCATCGTATGAATTTCCAAACGATGACCCACCAGCAAGCCAATATATTTGGTATCCTGTTAAAATTACTTAAAACTGAGGAATAAGATAATCTGAGGGAGGAAAAACGGAAAAGAGGGGCAGGAAACCAAATAGTAGAAAGATTTAAAAGGTAATAAACAAAGATGAAACTCTCTCTGTTGGAATGGTGGGTGGTCTTGAAGTCTTTGTCTTTTTAAGAATTACTTTTAGTGTTAGTACCTTAATTTATCACAAGGCATAATTCAGAGTAGCATTTTAAGTGATCATGCAGAAAATATTTTGTGATGTTCCTTAGTATTCTAAAATGAACCCAACCAAACTAGCTTGGATGCATTGAAAGGCACAATGAGTTAACACGTGGGGCAAGTATCGCTATTTTAGAAGCCTTTTCAATGTAAACTTCTAAAAACGGTACCTGCTGGTGACCAGAATGGGCAGCCAGTGTGCAAGGCAGGCTCTCTGGCCCAGTGCTGACCTTAATGAAAGTAATCAGGCCTCCTTCACTGAAGTTCAAAACAAAACCACCCATAACCCCATTTTAAACAGCAAAACCACAAGCCACAGCTTCAGTCTTCGCTGGGGATGCTTCCATTTCTTGTTTCCTGTTGATAGAAGGGTCTCCCTCAATCAGCCATGGAAGTGAAAATTGGCTGCCTTTGGGAGGGAGAGCCACTCAAAAGAAAACGACTATACGCTCTCTCTTCCTGTTCTGGGTGGATCTTAAGGCGCTGCGCCATGGTGGAGAACTCTGGACGCTGAGTCCATTAGAAGTTAAACCTAGGTAACCAAGGCCAGATGCAGACCTATTCATAACCAGGACGAAAGGAAACGTCTGTGGGGCTGGTGCTGGATAATGTACAGAAGTAATGTGCAAAGTTTATACTCGGTGCTGGAGGACAGCCAGGTCCCGTGCTTGGGTACAAAACCAAATAATCTCCTTCGTGAATAATTCACTCTTTGTATAAATTCAATGTGCATATACTGCTGGTCTATGGGTCGGTTATCCGTTAAACAGTGCGATGTAGCAGAAGGTGCATGGATTTGAAGGTGATGGACCTGGATTCAAATACTGACTCTGCTACTCAGCAGCTATGGGCTGTCAATAGGTTACTTTGTTTCTATAAACCTTCAGTTTCATCATGTGAGCATAAAATAAGAAAACAGGTGTGACCAGCAACTGGCATGTAGTAGATGCTCAGTAAATAGTGTCTGCAATTAGTAGCAGTGATAGTGGTAGAGTAGGATCGTTATGATATAATTAAAATACAGATTACCTGTGCATATATATTACAAAGATACTATATGGCACACACACCCCTGACTTAACAGTGAGCAATAGCAGCCTTGGATGTAGAATAAGCTATAAAAGGAGCGAGGCTCATGGCATCCACTTGCTCACCTTATGCAATGTGAAGATGCCTGCAGACCCAAGATGCAGCAGCAGAAGTGGGTAGTTACCCTAAACTTTGGATTTCCACAGTGTAGCACCGAGTATATGCTTGCTGAGTGAATGTTTATATAAAGACTGTGTCTGTTGGACTTAAGAGAGCTTCTGGGTTTGGGGGAATACTCACCTCTCCTGGTCAGGTTCCCCCAAACTTCTTCTTACCCTCCTGACCACAGGATCCATATGGGAATCAGTCAGTACAGTGACCCTGACGGTGCAGGGAGGTGGGCAGCCAGCAGATTCTCCCTTGGTTCTCTTTGATGTTTTGGATATCACCTTGGCTGATGATACTCCAGTGTCTTCTTTGTACTGGTTAACTTCTCCCTTCACCAAATGCCTACAGCTTAGCTAGAGTTAGTCACCTCTCTGCTCAGCCCGAAGAACTTAAGATGATGCATCCCATTGGAAAGGATGTGTTTAACCTATCAATCAAGGAAGTGGTGGCTTTGGTGTAGGGAATCTGCACGATTTTGACATCACCCCTGGTATTTCCCGGCATTTCAGCAAAAGCATTCTATCAGGCCAAAGTGGACTTCCTTACATCCCTGCTGGAATGGGAAACGGGGTTAGTTGGAAAGAGACCCCGACTGCCCCCATTCTGATGCACAGAGAGATTCTCTAGTCACCAAGAACTTGATAATTACAGGGGGGGGAGCAAACCATTGAGGACCGAAAGAACCCACTAGAAGTAGTAACAAAACCTCTTGAGGTGAAATTAAACAATAGTCATTTTTCTTTTTCTCTCTTTCTCCAACAGAAAATATGATGCTGGCATGCTAATCGCGGGAGACAACTTGGCCCACAGACAGCCACAAAGCACAAAAACAAAACAAACTCTGAGAAGAAACAAGAGCAGTGTTTTCCTGGCATCTACAAGAAGCGCTTTATTTTTCCTCTAGATTTCTTTTCTAAAAAAACAAAACAAAACAAAAAACAAAACTGAAACAAACAGTTAAAGAGACAGTGCAAACTTCAGGTGATAATATTCAAGCATGTTCTTTTATTAAGCATAGGATGGGAGGAGAGGAAGATGAAGTGGAAACGCTCAAGCAGGATAACAGGGAGGCTGTGAACCTCCACCATCAGGTTGCTTCTGGAAACTGTAAATGAGGAACGAAGGGCACAACTTTTTTATCCTCTGCCCCCAAAGTATCCTGTATGTTCTCATGGACGCAATGCTTCCTTTCTTGCCTGCCAAGGTGTCTGGAGAATGATTTGCAAAATTTGTTTGTAATAATCTCTCAAGAATTTTTTGGGCAGCTTTGGCAAGGGGGTCGGTGGGCCAGCCCTTTTGCGACCCACCAGCACTGTCTATCCCCCCCATGTCTAAGTGTCACCTCCCTCTTGGCTGGCTGGACCAGGGGTCCCAGAGCTCTCTCCCCCAGTCACTGCTGCGCCCACTCAGGCTTGGTCAGGACGAACGAAAGGATACGCACCCGCCTCTTCTTCCCTAAACAGAAGAAGGCCAGCTCCTGGCTACAGTGGGCCGGCGGTGGCGGCTGGGGGCACGGGGGGCGCCTGGCTATTCTGAACAGTGCGCGAGAATGGCTTGGGCTCCCACAGCGAGGCCAGGAGCCTGCCCACCAGCTAAGCGTTCACCTGCCAACAGGCCACCGCCAGGAAAGCAGGCAGACGCCAGCCTCGCCCAGCCCCAGAAAAGACAGCTTGTCCCCTTGGCCCTGCAGTTCCCTGCTTCCCATCGGTACTTGACATTTTCTTCACTCTGTTGCGGCTACTCTCATCCCCTTCACTCCGGCGGGTCTGTGTCGGGGGCGCACGGAGAGCCGCCGGACGACCAGGTGGCGGGGTCCAGCGGCGGCAGCCACGCGGGCCGGGTGCGCGCACCGATGCCCCCCGAGCTGGCGCTCAGCCCGACGGGCTGCCCGGCCCTTCCTGGATCAAGCGCTCGCTGAGCGCCCACAGGGCGCGGGCCGTCTCCTCGCGCTGGGCTTCCGGGGACGGCAGGCAGCGGCAGCAGTTGTTGAAGTACATCCCTCCCAGGCCCTCGAGCTCCGGAGCGGCAGCGCAGTAGACGGTGGTGGCAGCTCCTTGTTGCTGGAAATCAAAGAAAAAAAGACCAAAAAAAAAAATTTTTTTTTTTTTTAAAGAAAAGAGGTGATGAGCTGACTTCGTTCTGTCTGGGAATTAGCGAGCCTCGCCCCGCCTGGTTCGGATGCCGAGGGTCCTGAACTCAGCACGTGCCTGTACAAGGTATGATGTGACATTCTGGGAAAGCAGATTCACCAACTCTGCTGGCGTCACTTTTCACACCTCGTAGAGGAAAAGGCTTCGACAATAAATATGCACATCGATCAGTCACATCAAAGGTCTCTTCTGAGCAAAGAGAAAAAGACGGCAGGCAACCTTCTGAACACCCAAGAACAAATTCATCCAACCCACTGACTTCTCGATGCATGAGGCAATCTGACACCAAGATGTTTCTAGAACCATCTGTCTGAAGTAAACCAACCACTCTAATAAGGGCCCATCAGATAGAAAACCCAGAGAGGGACTGGTGCCTGATCTTTCCTTTATTTTCGACCACGGTGCTGCTAGGGGAAGAGTTTTCAGTGCTGTGTGAAAATGCTTGAAACACACATATACACGGACTCCCTGCCATACATACATACATGCCTCATGCAGACATGCGACACATGTATTAATTCATCCAGATCCTGTGGAAACCTTTTTGTAAATGTCACATTCACCCCATATTTGCAATGGGACAGTGACTAAGGGGGTACACTTCCTCCCAGCCCACCTCAAATTGTAAGTTGCAATGAGTGTGATTGATTACTTCGATTCACCTTTTGAGTAAGAGTTGGTGCTGTGGCTAGGGATGTGAATGCCGGTGGGGTACCATATCATCCCGGCTGACACAATGCTGTCAGGGATGCTGTAAAGGGGGCAAGAAATCACTTTGCTTTGCAAGCCATAATTAAAAATAATAGGCTGGTGTTCATAGGGAGACACGGTAGGCACGGCTCTAATTTAAAACCAATACAGTTTATCTGGCATCTTATGATTATTTATGTGCATCACAGCCCTTGCTGCACCAACTAATTATCAGCTGATAGGGAGGGGGGTGGCAGAAGAGGATGGAAGAGGTAATGGGGATAAGGTCACCATTAGGGAAGACACTAAGGACATTTGACAGAGAGGGAAATGCATTTCTGTCCCCACCCAAAGCTTACCATCTTTCCTGCCCCCTACAGGGTTGACGTTGTGCCCAAGGGGAGTGCTTCATGGAGAAACATTCCCCACCCCACCCCCCAGATGGTTTGATTTGTGCTTACTGTGATTGTGCTCTAGAACTATTGGGTGCCAAGGTCATTTTGAGAATTAGGATCTCCAGGTGTTATAATTTTAGGAAAGTGCTATAAAGCAGGCTTGAGTTTTTTGCTTGTTTGGTAGGGGAGGACTTCAGTGTCAGTGTCTATGGTCATATTTGAATTAATCTGCAAAGTAAATGGTCAAGCGACAGGATTGTGGGGAGCGGTGTAGAGTGGAGTGGGGGTAGGATATCATCAGACTTGAATTCTGATGATTACTGGCTCCTTGACTGGGTTGGACAAGTCCCATTAGTTCAGAATTTGAACACCCGACATGACTTCGATTTAATTAAATAGTAATGGGTGTTTAACTTCCCCAAGCCCCGCACCATGCCTGCTCCCCAAATAGCCAGTTACTTTCTTGGATTCAGCTATTTCTTTTCAAATTGATTTGTGTGGCTCAAGTGTAATGGAAATAGGTTCATGTCATCCAAATTCCCTCTCACTGAATTATCATTGCTAATAACCCTTAGCTTAGCACCTGGCACATTTATCGAAAAAATTTCGAGTGGTTTATCTGACTCCTCTGCATCCCATGTGGGGGAAAAAGGGAAGCAAAGTGCCTCTAAAGACAAATTGAAGAACTGAGATGCTCATCCCGGTAACTCAAGCCAAATATCATCTTGGCCTCAATTCTTAGCAGAGTTCAGGTGGAGATGGTGTTTTGCATAATTTTCTGGATATCTTAGATTTCCATTTTACTTTGCAGCTGCCAAAACCACCAAAGATTGGTCAGGTGATTTGCCATCAGCTCCCAAGTGGTGAGAGAATCCAGTCAGCTCATCCCCCAAACTGAGGCTCCCCACCCCTGCTCGAGAGTGCTTATAACATCAGCATTTGCACATCACGACAGTGATCAGGACCTCTCCAATCCTGAGAGAAGATCGAAGTAGGCCACTGGGGAAAGCAGTAAGAGGAATTCTTCTAAACCCAATGTAGTATCTTGCCACCGTGACCTTCTAAAATGATATCATGGTGCACTCTTGCACTGTTGGAATGGTCTTTTTGCAAAGAAATTCTGCCCTTTCGTTGATGAGAATCAGGTTGACGGGGGAGCTGGGGGACATGCCTTTTCCTTCCAAGGAATCTGAATGCAATTGCTGTTGACCTCATTTCACACGTTGCTACCATGCTGGAAAGCATAAATTTTAGAAAAGCCCCATCTTTTACCAAGGGCTGGCTTTGTAGAAGAAAGTGGTGCAGTAGGGGCCCCTGAAAGCAAAGACCACCTTCCCTGCGAAGATGACCTGCAGACGTTTGGCAAAGCCAGCCTCCGGGTTCTTGCTCCACTCAGCTGGTGCCGGCCCCTTTCAGTCCCAAGCCCGCTCCCCTCCTGGCTTCTCGGGGAATTCTCTTTTCAGCTGTACCCATGGCAGCCTCTGAGTGACATCTTTATAGGATCAGATGTGATGACAGTTTAATAACAAGTTCTAATTTTTGGCTCATCAGCTTTTTGGTCTGCCTATCATGAGAATGAGACGGAGCCACATTAGGGAAATCTCATTAGTAAATAAGCCGGTACTGCTGATACAGGATAAAACAAACATTTTTAAACTGATAAAAAAAAAATTTAAAAGAGCCCTTTAATCACCATCAAATGACTTTCATGCTACTTTTTGGGGCATCGGTACATAATTCAGAAAAGATGAAAGAGCCGTATAAAGGAAATAACGTTAACAACTCTGCTATAAAATATCTGAAGCAATGTCTTGTTGGTTGTCACCACCGCTGTACTGATCCATCGTGATAAAATAATAGCAACACCTCGACACATAAACACTGGCTGGAGCTGCGGGTTCCCCTAAATGAATTTTTAAGAACCATTTATCGGAAGCCTGTAGGTGGCGCACAGTTGCAAACCCCGGGAACTGGGGTGTCGCGGCTCCATCCTGGGGACACGGCGTGAGTTAGGGTGTGGACGACACGGGGACTGAGAATTTTTGGGAAGCCCAGCAGAATCTTTCTTTAATCATGCCGGAATGCCATTTCTGATCTAGTCAAACATTTGCGAGCTGCCAGAGGAGAAGTGTGCCATCAATCTTTATAGTGTATGTAAAATTACCTACGATTCTTTTTTGGGATTAAGTTAAGAGTATCTTGGTAATAAGGGTTCATCATTCTCTTTCAGAAATCATTTGTCAGAGTTGCAGTACAATCTGGAACTACAGAAAGGTGGGATTTAAAAAGCAGTTGTTTGTTTATGGTTGAGGCCCTGAGATCTAAATTAGCCATCCTTCCAAAACCGTTTGTTGGGATGAAAATGTTAAGTAGCTGCTTTTCATTAACATTTATTTGATAACCGCTGGCCATCAATTTGGAGCTGTCAGCATGGAATACAAATGGATATTGACTCTCTTAAAGGAAAAGATACAGAGGTTCCTGATAAACAAATATATAGTAGAGAAAAAAAATCACCCACATATTGATATTTGTGATGCATTGGTTAGTACTCTAACTTACATTTTAATAAGGACACATATTACACAATGTTCAGTTTTCAAGTTCCTCTATTTTAAAATGCATGCTTACTTAAAGGGAAGACTATATTCCTGTCTTAAAGTAGATTTCACTATGAGACATATAAAAAAATAGAGACACACTGTCACGGAATATCTATATATTCAATGATCTCGAGAGTAGTAGATGTTCTAAGATTGCTTTACTACAGACATATTGATACCAGGACATCGTACGGCAAATGTTGAATGAGTCAGTTCAACAAAAAGTAGTTGTGTCAAGAGACATGGCACGGAAGTTAGCCTGAGCTTGGAACCCCAAGGGCAGGGAACAAGAGCCCTTTTGGAAGTGGGTGGAGATTATTGTGCTGAACTCCCGGGACAGTGATGGAAGGAGGGCAACACAGGTGCCTCTCCAAACCCTCCAAGCTTTCCCTCTTACCCCTCTGGGGTCTGTAAGGTGAACAAACACTTGCCCAGTGCAGAACCAACCACCTGTCTGGTGGCCCCAGAACACGGCAGTGACTTAGCCTTGGTGGAGACGAGGGAATGAGCGCACACGTCTCAGGTGGCATCAGCAGCGGCCTCCACACCCTCTGTCTTTCCCTCTCAGTAACACTCCCGACAGAAGAGTCTGGAACCACTCTACCGGAAAAGCGCAACACCGTGATTCAGAGCTCATCTCCGGATACCTTGGTATACATCTGTTCCTAAAAACAATTACGGGTTTAAATCTCCGATGTGAGAGGCAAACAAAAGCAAACTGCCCCCCAGATGTTGTCCGTTCCCTACCATCAGAGAACAATCGTCTAAGCCCCCACATGTGTTTCATTAGTTCATGAAGTCAGGCAGCGTGCAGGGGAATAAGGCTCAGGGGCCTTCCCCAGGAGCATGACCACAGCCCCAAGCCACCCCCTTCCTTCACTGTTGATGC
This sequence comes from Phoca vitulina, assembly GCF_004348235.1. Classification (NCBI taxonomy): domain Eukaryota; kingdom Metazoa; phylum Chordata; class Mammalia; order Carnivora; family Phocidae; genus Phoca; species Phoca vitulina. The sequence continues at coordinate 8,606,427 of NW_022589759.1, forward strand.
TCATGCAATCCAGTTGACAGTCGTGAGGTGAGTGCTAATCAAGGAACACACCCACTTCCACCAAAATTACGGGAGGCACTAGAACAGAGCCCCTGAAAGGACAGTATCCCCCGAAGGACACTGTCCTCCAAGCTGTCATGCTCTTCTAGCGAGCAGCTGCCAACAGGGACTATTCGAGGGGTGACAATGGCTAGCACGGATTGAGAGCTTACAACCCATCAGGCACCGTGCAGAGAGCTTTAGAAGCACGATGTTCTAACCCCGACCCAGCTCTCCGAGCCAGGGACAACTACAGAGAAGCCTGCTTAGTATCAGAGATTAAAAGCAACGTGTTCAAAGCCACATAGGTAACCACACAGATCGACCCGCTCCAGAATCCGTGCAAAGCTGTGCAAAGCCTCCTTCCCAAACACAGGACACAGATGTTTGCCTATGGCCCGGGCCCTGCTGTGTGTCTCCCCCTCAGCAGAAGCTTCCCTATGAGGGCCTCCTCGGCCACGCTTTGCCTGGCCACAGTGTGAGGCCCCTGGCTAGGATGAAATGGGTTGTCACGTGTTCACCTGAGAAATGTTAAAAGGACAATTTTTCCATTGTTGATTTAGTCAGTGAACTAAATTGAAATTATATCCATTTGGAATTAACAAGATTGAAGACTCAGCGCCACTTCAGATGATCCAATAGCAAATGGCCCTTAACCGAAAGGTCACCTGATTCAAAATGCCACCTCCATGTGCCAGATTTGCCCAGCTAAGGAACCTACTCTTGGATCATAGACCTTTTTTCAGAGCATGAACTGAACCACATCAAAACCAGTGAAACCTAAGCAAATCTCCATATTATACATTTGCATACCTGTCGGATGAGGGTGGCCTTTTGGAGGAGAATACCTGACACGTTCTCTGAGACTCTGGTCCCCATTCCCCACCCTCCCGCAATGAGTTCCTAAGAAATTTGCTCCTACAGATTTCGAACAACTGATTCCCACAGAGGCTTGAAACCATACGGGCTTGGATACATGCGGATACTTCCTGTTGGCATCAAAACAGAACTTCCCCCCCCTCCCCCCACAGCCTCTGGGAGTTTTGCTAACTCACAGGCTGTTCTTAACATTTATTACAGAAGGGAAATACTACTCAATTTCTCAAATAGAAAACAGTGAAGATTAGGAGTGCAGATTCTTGCTTTTAACTGTGGAGGCTTTAAAAGTCTGAGAGAGTGTTCCAGAACATCCATTTAGATCGCATTCAGACTTTCAGCCTTATGGATGATTAGTGCCCACTCAAATGCCCAGTGAGTTAGGATATTCTCCTCTTGCCACAAGAAAACAGGTTTTTTTGTTTGTTTGTTTTGCTAAAACAGGTTCTCCAGCGTGGAAAACCTCAGAGGTTCTTTTCAGTTGACTTGTCTCTCCCCCCGTAGGTAGAGGAGTGCCATTCCCCAGGTGACACTGGGGATACGGTCTATGGGGGGGGGGCTTGAAGGTGGCAGGCCCAAGCAATGGGCTAGGCCAATCCATTACCAGAAATGTAGCTGGTCCCAGCACAGGTCAGAACCTGCAATTGCAAAGGGTGTCTTGAGTGAAATGTCTGAAGGAGAACAAATGTGGTACATCTTTGGAGACACAGCCACAGGCCTCCATTCGGAGACAGTCTGCAAGGTGACACGAAACCTTTCTTGTTTGCACTTCAGGTATCCCAAATAGTATATCCCCACATCCAAGTCAGACTACAAGGACCACAGCATTCCCCTTGACAAAAGGCATGGGTTTCTAGCAAGGTCACTACAGAGTTTTAAGAGAATGACTTGGAGACCAGGGCAGAATGAGACGCAAAGTCAGGACAAGCGCCGCCGTTATTCCTCTGAGAAATATTTGCAGGCACAAGCTCAGAGACTAGCAGGTTCAGGTTGGAAAGCTGGAAAGGATTTTTTTTTTTTTTAAGACAGAAGAATATATTTGTCTTCACTAGCCTTAAGTAAGTTTTGGGGAGGAAAAGGCAGCTAATCCCAACCATCCAAAGAGGCCCAAAGCCATGTTTATTCTGGGAAGGCCAGGCACGGGAGGATTTTCACTTAGGCTATCAGCGGGATTTAAGGGCGCACTGACCTTGGTAGGCTTTTCAGGACCTGTGTTTTCAATTCAATGAACTGTTCTGAACTTTCCCTTGAAATAAATGAGGCCCTTTTCATACCTCTTCTGTGTTCCAGAATCCCTGCCATAAATGTTCCAAGGGCTCCATGACAGATTTATGTCTGGTCTCAAAAGACTGGAGAAGCAATATTTAGAATGATTTCATCTTTCTGAGACCTGCTGTTTTCTGAGACTGTAGACCTGCATTGGGGGGGGGGGGGGGTGCTCTGCATGAGGGAAAGGAAGAGGAACGGCTCAGGTACAATCCACGTGGGCAATACTACTACTGTTTAGTCTCCCTTCCATCTGTGCCCGCCAAAAACCTACAGCCGATTGGGCCTGAGAGATGGTGTCCTTACAAATAAGGCAGGATACCACGGACTGTCTCCTAGCCATGAAAGAAGCCCCTGGGCATTTCCTGCCAGTGTGGCCTGGATGACCCACATTGCTCAGAGTACCGTTTCTTTCCAAACGGGGAGTTCTCTTGCTGGGATGGAAGAATGCATTGGGGTACCCATTCTTCCACGGGTTAGTGTGAAACTGCTAAGCAGAAGAGCCATAGAAATTTTCCACCAAAATTGGCATCATCCTTCCACATGGGACAGATCTGATGGTGGCTTACTGGAATTTTCCAACCGGGCTGCCTCCAACACTAGGGCTGAAGGACTACTGGGTGTTTATAAGAGATAAAAGAAGATATTTAGCGTGTGTTAATTTGAAACATTTTACGTTTTTACTCTACTTCTTCATCCTCAGTTATAGCTAGCTCTGTATACTGTATATAAATGTATGCCTCTGTATTTGCCATGTATACTGAAATAAACCTTTGAAATAATTGCCAGGCAGAATTAATGGGTTCTGTTGCAATATAATGGTGCAAAGACTATCTTCACAGTCCAGGTGAAACAAAAAGCTTCCCCCTTCCTTTCTGCTGCATGGAATCACCCCGCCAAGTTGGCCTGCCACGTCGGTTCTTTGAGAAAACCAAGAGCTGACTGTTTTTGTGAGCAAGCCAGATTTCAGGGCAAACCCCCCAAACAAGCTGTTCAGATTTTAAGGTAGACAGTTCATTCACACCTAGGTCACAGAAATATTCTACAACATAGTACTGAAAGGCAGGGGTGGGTGGTAATAAAACCCACGGGGTCTCCTGATGGGGCCACATCATGGCAAGAAATTAACTCTTAACTCACTCTGTCTTCCAGAAACAAATGAAAAAAAAAAAGAATGGACTTGGCGATAATTCAGATCTCACAGGCAGGCACCCATGCCTGGCCCCAGTGTCTGCATTAGGTTTGTGCGTTTTCATAGCGAGCTCTCTACAACAGATCATTTCTCAGGCTCAAAGATGCTGGCCTTGTTAATATTTCATTTAGAACACACTGTGGAGAGCGTCTCATTGATATTACGTCCATAATTAGTGGTGATAGCTTAGGCACTGCCTTATACAGAGAGAGCTCGTCACAGTGCTCGATGGGTAATGAGAAACAATAGATATTTCATTCACCAGCAGCTTGTTGCTAGTTAGTAGGAAATGATCGTGTGTGCTGTTGCTTTAATTGCCAGGGTAAATAATTCTGCCTCGGTGTTAGTGAACATTTTAAAGCACTCGATGCAAATAGACTAGAAACAAAACAAACAAAAAAAAATTACCTTGATTATACAACACTTTAGCATAGAAAGTTACAAAGGTATGTCTTTCTTTTAAAATTGTATTCTATCATGCAAATATTATCTAAATATGCATGTGCTGACTACTCATCTACTGTATTTTAGGAAATACAATTAGGCTGCCTTTCTCTTCTCCTATGTAGACTGTAAATAACTGTAGATCTTTCTCTTGTTTCCCTATGTAAATATATGTAAATACTAACAAGCTATGCATGCTGATATTCTAGGCAATTTCAGGTACTTTTATAATCTGAAGGCATGTACTTGAACTGGTTTGTTAAAAGGGAAAAAAAAAACTCTCTCAAACTCTTTAAAGCTGAATAGAAATTAAAGATTTCTTCCTAGACGGTTGTGGTTTCTTTTGTTTGCTTTCTCATCCCTGAACAGAGCTCCACTCACGTTCCCTCCCCTTCTCCCAGGGAGGACATACATGGGCATGCACCTGGGCCAGGAACATTGTGGAACTACTTGGCTTTCGTTTCTACCCACTTTCCTTGGGTTTCCTCAATAACTTCTAGAATCATACGATAGGCGTCTTTGGACTTTTCTAGCAAAAGAATCTGGAGTAAAAAAAAAAAAAAAGCACAGTGCTAGGTGCTTTCAATCCCCAACCCCTATGAAAGGATCCTGTCATTACCATTTCAAAGATGCAGAAACTGAGTCACAGCAAGATGAACACATGCCTAAAGTGACACTATTAAATGCCTCCCAAACCCTGATTCTTTCCTGTATGCCAAGGGTCAGTAAGTAAACTTGTTCTGCAAAAGGTCAGAGAGAAAATCTTTTAGGCTCTGTAGGCCATACAGTCTCTGTCACAACTCAAATCGGCCACTGTTATTATGAAAGCAGCCATAGCACGTTCACCAATGAATGTGGCTGTGTTCCAATAAAACTTTATTTACAAAAGCAAGCAGAGGGCCAGATTTGGCCTGCTGGCCTCAGTTTGCCAACTTCTGTTCTACACCCTGCCAAAACTCAGTTGCTCTTCAACAGAACATGAACATTTCCCTTTCGAGTATGTTTATATGTTTGATGGACTGGGGAAATCATCTGATCAATTGAAAATTCTCCATTTCTTCCCTGCAGGTAACAACGCTATTTGTAGAAGTCATGAAATAATAAGGAAGTGAGCAAAAATGAAGTCCCTTGAGCTTATAAATCAAGCTGTCTCCCTCAGACAAATTTCATTGCCAGGTTTCAATTTAGTTACCTTTTGTTTTCATAAATGGGGATGGAGGAAAAAGGTATGAAAGACCAAGGTAAAAAAAAAAAAAAAAAGCAAAAGGAAAAAGAGATCGAGCAATGCTCACTCTTCAGTGAGGGGAAGGAGGCTATTACCTCAGGTATCTATGGAAACCAAGCAGCACGCAAACTTTTTAATGGTTGGAAAACATCGTTTGTGTTTGAAGATGTTTTTCCCAAGTATGATGCTTCAGTGTAAATGCATTAATTGACAGTTTCCTTCGGGACTTTTTTATTGAAGTGTCCAAACTTAATTTGATGGCACAGGGAACTCTCTGGAGCCCTTGAAGAATGCTGCAGAGTTAGGGCTTTAGAAAACTGAGCCAGCTCTGGCATCCCCTACGAATCTGAGCCTACTCTCCTGCAAAGCAAGTGAAGAACCAGCCCTCACTCCCTGTGGTTTTCCCTTTAGAATGCCCTCTGAATTCACCGTGGGCTGGGAGAGACTCTAGCCTCTATTCTAACAAGAATCAACATCACCTCTTCCGCCCTGCAGGGACTGGGGGAGAAGGAAAGACCTGCGTGTTCTGCTGTCCGGGTGGCAGCGTGGGAGGGTGGGAATAGCCCAGGAGCTGACGCCATTTTTGCCTTCAAAATTCAAGGGGCAGCCATCTTTCTCACCAACCTTACCCAGCGCTCTGGGTGCCATGCGGGCCATGGAGTCCATTGCTCCTCTGGTTCCCTGGCTGCAGCAACCAGACCCAAGTTCACATCCATTCCCTGGGGCACCGACATACGAACAACGGCCACAATTATTTGTTAGGTCCTCTAAAATTCCAAACACCACTGCCCACCTCTCGCCTCCTAGGCCCTTCACACATATCTCCTCCAAATCCTCCAAATCTCCCTGTGTAATGGCGCCTAGAGAAAGGGATACACAGATGGACCCCTAGGTGAGCAAGCAAGTGCAGTAAAAACGCAGAATCTAGGTAGTCATGGGTGGCGGCTACAATACTCTTTCAAGTTTTATACTTAAAAGCTTTTATAATAAAATGTTGGGAAAATACACACAGCCATCCCCGTGGGGTAGGATACCCATTTTATAGATGAGAAAACTGAGGCACAGAAGTAGCACTGAGTGGCCTGAAGTCCTCCACCTGGTAAGTGGTGACATCCTTCTTGAAATTCATGCCCACCTGGCTCAGGTGTTCCTTCCATAAAGGGCCCATGCGCATCTCTATTCTACCTCCCAGGGGCAATTAATCCCATCCTTCTAATTCTACCAGTAGGATTTTTGCCTCAAAACATGAAAACCGGTTTTGCCATACTACTCCCACCAGGCAGGTGGGGTCCCCAACTCAAAGCCCAGAAATCAACTATCTCAAGAGCAAAAGTGACCCACGCACGACGGGATGTGAATTTGCATCCATTCATTTGGTGGCTATTTAATTTAGCTTTCGATTCTGAGTTCCTGAAGGCGGAGGGGTGTCCTTTCACTGGCGAGGTGCAGAAATGTTGATGCCTTCCAGCCTGATGAGAGTGTCTGCGATTTGGACCCAAAGATCCTAGATGGAGAGGTGTGCAGAGTGCTCGGGAGAGCCGGAACCAGTGCAGATGCAGGGCTGTGGCTGTTGCAGGGGGAGGCAGGGGCTGCTGTCATCGGGACCACATCGGGGCACAAGATGGTTGAATGGGCAACCCACTGGCCCGGCCTGTCCTCCTGCTCACAGTCCTCCAGCTGACAATGGTCAACTCCAAATTTGAGAAGCTAAAAGACAATTTCAGCCCAATTCTGATGTTTGGGGTAGGGTGCCCCCACTGGCAACCACGCTCTGCTGCCTAACTTCATATTTAAACTTTTCTCCAGTAGGAAATTCTCCTCCAGGCTGACCCAGCACCCCCACCTCTATCCCTTCAAACCCTACCAGATACGAAGCCTACATGTCTGCCTTTCGGCTCCTGTGTCTGGGCTGGGAAGAGTGTGAGGCTGGACGGCTGAAGAGAGGGCTAGTCCAATCCCAGCTGCCACAGCCAACAACAAAACAATAATGACAATGATAATGACCTATTAGTACTTCCGATCCTCACAGGCACTTCACCAGGTCGGTATTCTCATGGAGCCCGACAAAGGCTAAGGAGGCAAAGCTACTCACGGCCACGCATCTGGGAAGGGTCAGAGCCAATCCAAACTGAGCTTGTCTTGGTTCAAAGCCCATGTTCTAGTTCCTGACTAATGTTCCTTCTGACCCCACACCCTGTCTGCTCTATGGCATCCTGGAATTACGCACAAATGTGGAAAACGAGCCCCATCAGGCTGTGCACATGTCCCCTGCCTGGGTGATTTAACCCCTCTGACGGCCAAGTTGTTGTTTGCAGAGCCTCAGGGACCCTCGTCCTCCTTTCTGAGCTCCATTTCTCATTCCTTAGATCCCTGGTTTCTGGACTGGTGTCCTCTGCCTCGGGGGTGTCATTTTTGCCTGCGTATGATTTTGGACATACCCCAGAAGGGGTCGGAGGCCCTTCCCCTACAAGGTTCCTCTTCTACCAACTGCTTCTCAGGCAAAGGAGGGCTTGGAGGCTGGCAGGGCTCGGGTTAATGTCTGGCAGGAGCCACCAGGGCGGGCCCGTGACCAGCCAACTGCAGCTGGAACTCTCTTGCCCTCCAAGTTCGGAGAAATGCTGAACTCATGACAACAGAGTACACCGAGGAACATCTTACTCTGCATTCTCCCCCTCTGGCTGCCACAGCTGATAGGAGTCATCCTCTCATAATTTCCTGGCTTGTGAAAAGGAAGGCGTACCTACCAAACAAGGTGTCGGCGAGGACAGAGGCCAGCGGTTTGGCTGGCCCTCAAATTGTCAAGGTGGCTGAAAATCTGTCCTCTGCTGGCTGTGCCCTCGGGATTCCTAATTGACGGACTTTACAAGGCAGGACCCTTCATGTAGGAATCCGTGTGGGGCGTGAGAGCTTCTGCCGCACATTCTAGCCAAGCCCTAGACTTTTTGCAAGAGCGCTCCGGAAGTAGCTTTATCCACAGTTCATTTATAGGTAAACTGAGTCTTAACAAGTACAATGACTTAACTAATAATTCTTGTTTATTGAGTTCTGATTTTGTGCCACCTGCCTGCCTCATGCTAAGGGACTCATGTGACTTTAATGCTTTCAGGAAGGGTCCCACCTGTGCCAGATTTCTTTGAGGCCACTAACCCAAACTATAGGTAGGGAGGGCCCTGAGCCCCAAAGAGGCAAAGGTCAAAGAACAAGTGGCAGAGCTGGGAGCTGAACCCAATCTCTTGGGCTCCAAAACCCCACTCTTAACACTGGCAGCAGGAGAAATGGGAATGTTCTCGCATCCAGACGGACACAGGAGCATTGCACACCTACAGTGCAAGACTTTACACTATCATTGTAGTAGATCTTTCAACAATAAGTAGCTAACACTTTTTGAGCATCCTAGGCTTGCATGACATCTTTCATGGGTACCATCCCATTTATCATACTCCCATTTGACAGACATGGCATCTGAGGTCCAGAGAGGTTAAGCCACTTGCCCAAGGTCACACAGCTAGTAAGCGGCGGTGCTGACATTTGAACCTGAGCTGCCCATGCCCTTTCCCTCTTTGCTGCATGGCATCTTGGGCCACAGACACCAGGCCTTCACAATGACACTTGTCATTTATCCAGGGGTAGGATACACGTCTCTAGTTAGTTGCTCCATAAGGGGCATCCCAGACTCGTGAGCCTGATGTTAAAACTGGGATGGGGGCCAGGGCTTCAACTACCCACGAAAACACAATGACAGTGACTCCACGTGTTGGTTACCTTGACTGTGTGATCAGAGGAGGGAGCAGGTCCTAGGAAGGATAACCTTTCAATAAGTATAAAAGGGGACGGGTTTGTTTTCCTTACTTGTTTTTCATATTTACTATTCTCTAACGCTGCTTCTCGTTCCCTAGATTTTGGTAAAGGGCCAACTGATTTAAACTGTACTACATATAAGGGCAGATCCATAACTGCTCCAGATTTCAGTACCATTTAATCCCTCCCTAGAGGCTGAGAAGGATAACTTCCTGCTCATTGGAATGCTAGGGCTTCAGACTCAGGCCACCGTTATCTCTAGGGTCCATGCATCAAGCACCTCCCACTACCATGGTGAGACAGGCCCTACCCTGTGTCTTGGGTGTTCAGGTTTTCACCAGAATGAATAGGAAATCGGGAGAGTGAATAAATGAATTGCAAAGCTGTAGATTTTGTCTGGTGTTTCTAAGGCCATCAAGAATCTGGGGTCACCATCACAGTCATCCTTTTGTGGGGGTGAGGAGTCAAGGAAGATAATTAAAATTTACTTTCCCATCAGGTGCTTTGCTTTGCTTAGGTGACATGACCGTGTAAGCAGAGTTGGTGACAGTTGGTTAATGTTTAGTGACTGGCTCACTGGAACATGGAGGGGAGAGGGGGCCTTGATCTGCAGTTTCTGCCGAAACCCATGAGGAAATACCCTCAACATGACCATCCGAGTGTGGGGCTGGGAAGAGGTACACGCAGTCAGCCTGGGGGGGCTGGTGTGTGATGCTGTCCTAGCACCCACCCCCCTGGGGGAGGGCCCACGGAGCACAACACTAGGGACTGTTTGAAGAAGATCATGAGGCAGGACAAAACAGGCCAGGACCTCAAGGTCATAAAACCACTGGGGCCCATCAGGCACAGTGGCAAACTAGAAACGCAAACCAGTTTAGGGTGTCTGGGGGTCAGAGTGACACAGACCTGTGACTTTTAGATTTTGTTCAAGTCGGTCTCCATAACCTAAAAGCTGATTTCACTCAGGTGGCTCCCCTAACCCAAGGTAACCATAGTTGCCAACATATACTGAATCAGTTATGAGTACTAAACATCATTCTAGAAACTTGGCAACAGCGTCTGATTTAATACTGCAACAACTCTGCAAGGTAGATTATGACCTCACCTCAGAGATAAGGAAACTGAGATTCACAGACCTGATACTTGGTCAAGGTTACACAGAGCTCCTGAAATGCCGTGCCAGGATCCAAACCCAGATCTTCCTGACTCCAGACCTCGTCATTTCCCTGACTCCCTGAGAACTGTGTTCTCTATGAGTTCAGCATCCTTGAAAACCACTTATTTCTTGCCTTAGGTGGCATCCATATATCATAACAGATGCATGTGCCCCCCTCACTATGTCTCCCATTGAGCGATATAGGATCTGGGACTCTGTGGGGTTGTGGGTGAGAACAGGAGCTACGGGAGGAAGGAATGGACACTGGGGAGGTACGGTGTCAGGGAGAAGAGATGGGGACCACTTATCAGACTGGAAATCTCAGGACAGCAAATTATTATTTTTCAGGTATTAATGGAAGCGGGCACATAGTCTCAGAATTCACTCCTTTTGCCCAACATCACAAGCCCAGTGAGCAGAGATAACCCACTGGTATCCAGGAGCTTCCAATACACAGTTAGGGTACACGTTCTTAAGCTGAAGGTCCTTTGGTTCGGTTTGTCCACCAACAGGCAAAGACACAGAGAAGAGGAAGGTGTTTGTTCACGCTGCACTTCTGTGACTTTATCAAAGGTGATAAACCTCGAAGTTGTTTTTGGTTTTGGTACTTCCTCAGATGAACGCACAAACAGGTTTCTACCGATTAAACTGCACGAGAAGTCTGTCCTATAACTTAATGATATTACTGTCCCTGCTTTCGAAGTGAAGACCTTAAACAAAGGGGGCTTTGCCACCTGAGTTAACCGAATCTTTCCTCTACGGGAGGAACAGCATTTTCAAACAAGGAAGACAAACCACTGATGTCGGCAAGGAGTGAAACTGTCTTTCCCTTCTCAGCTGAAATCCCTGACACATGAGTATCAAGAAGGTCAAACTAACCCCACCAGCCGAATTTGCTCTAGGATCCCGTGTACCACCATCTGGAGTGTTTCCCCCAGACACAGGGCTTGTCTGATCTGACTTAACTATTATCCCCCTCAGCACCAGCCCCTTCACGAGGTACCAGTTCCCGGACTAGACAAGATGGCTACCTATCTAGCTCTCTCCTCTCCCTTTCTTCTATCCCTGTACCCCACTTACACGAATGGACCCTCAAGTTACAGAGGTATGGCTTCCACGTGAGCACGTGGCTCTCCAGCAGGTGCTGTGGTGTGGACCAGGGGCCACTCATTTCCCCAGCGGCTGGGCTGATGCCCACTGCGGGTCGAGTCCTCCCTCGGGAGCTGCTCTCAGCCAAAGCAAGCTGCCCTGCCCAAGGACGCACCCCTCTAGGCGGCAGGCCGCCTCTGTGACCAGCTGGCCTCTCTGTTCCAGTCCAGGACCTCTCTGAAGGGCCACCCTGGTTTCAGGCTCCTGGAGATGGGCTGACGTGTCTGCTGCTCCCACAGTACAGCTCGACCCTCTCCCTGCCCACACCCCCCGCCTGCCACTCGGCCCCTCGGGCATGGGTCCCGAGAGCACTGCCCGCCGATCCCGCACGCCGACCCCAGCCGCGGCCTGCCGCCTGGATTGCCAACCTGCAGCTCACGGCAGCTGTCTGGCTTTGGGAAATGCACTCGACCCCTCTGAAGCTGTCTTCTCATCTGTAAATTCGAGATGCTGACATCCTTAGAGAGTAATTTTGATGACTAAATCAGACTGTGTGTGCAATGCACTTACACAGGGCTGGCACGCACACGGCACGCGCTCAACACGTCAGAACAGCACGGCGCTAGGAGAAGTCACAGCAGTAGTCCCAGGGGCTCGCGTGCCTCCCTGCCTGCACCATCCTTTCTCATCCTTCAGTGTGCGGCGGGGGTGGTGTGGCGAGGAAAGCATAGACTGGGGGGGGCTTCTGGTCAGACACGGTGGATTCAGGCATTTTTGCCCGCAATCCCTCCAGAAACTCTATTAACAGCATAATAAGGCAGGGGGGACAACTATTTAACTCCATGATCAAGAAACATCAGCAAGAATTTTGGAAGATGGGAAGCAGATGGAGAAGTGGTGACTCCTGACTCGGCCCAGCTATGCCTATAGAAGGGGGAGGCGGCCGGAAATGAGCAATCCACACAACACGCCTCGGGAACTGCAGGAGTGCCAAAGGCTGGCACTGGGGAGAAGAGAACCAGGGAGGCTTGCCCATACCGCAGGAGGTGTCCGCGCAGAGATCTCATGTGGGGCAGGTGTGCACGAGACACCTTGCTTCATCACCAAGTTCAGGCGTCACCTGCTATGACAGACAGCTGTCCTCACCTTCCCTGCCCATCGTGAACCTTACTAGATGGTCCTGTGTGCTGTAGACTATGACCTCGGGGAGGGGGGTTTCTGGCTCTCTGTCCAGTGCCTGGCACACAGTACAGATGCTTAGCCAGTGTTTCTAAAGAGACGAATGCAGAATGATTGAATGAGTACCCTTTGCAGCGCAGAGGAAAATTCTATCACTCAAACTCAGTTGCTGCATAAACAAAATCACTGGTCAGATTTTTTTCCTTTCCAAGTGATCGTTGGTTTGACTTTGACATGGTGGTTTTCTGCAAGTTGTGCTTCACAGCAGAGCTACATTTTACATGCTTCCTACGTGCCAGACAGTGACCTAAGCTTGCTTTCTCTCTCTCTCTCAACACACACATACCACACATATGTTGTCCTCACAACAATGCTGGGAAATCACAGAACACTGAGACACACAGAGATTAAAGAACTCTCTCAGTTCTTACTGGCAAACGTGGGATTCTATCCCATGCCTTGTGACCCCAAAGGCCACGCTAGCAGGGCAGGCCAGGAGCTAAGATGCTTCTGTAGGTCCCGAGGAGCTTCCTCTTGTCCCTGAGCTTGCTTTCCAGCAGATTTCTGAGAGGCTCTGGGCCCACAGGGTTAGCGGTTTGCACGCAGACACTCTGCCGTGAAGGAAAGTGGGCTCAGGGGCTGCCTTCTGGAGCCCTGCCTTCTGGAGCCCTGTGTGTCTGTGGCTGGAGGGCTGTCCAGAGTCTCACTCCAAAAGGAGAAGGGACGCAGGCTCATAGAGAGCCTTGACACGGTGATGTGTCCTCTTACCCTTGAGATACCAGCGATACCAGAGTAGTGCACCTCTACCAAGCAGAGGGCAAGCCTTGATGAAACTGTGGAACCTCGTGGGGGATAAGTGACCTATTTGGGGGAAGAACTGACAGGTGCCACGTCCATAGGGATTCTGTGGTAGGTTGTAGAGCAGGTGGGAAACTGAGCTCAGGCCAAGGTACGGATGAGGCGAACCATAATCCTGCCAACCTACCGATTCAGCTTTCCCCCACATTCCACCCCTTTGAGATCTTCTAGGGATCCTGACTTGTCTCTGGTCTAGGAGGGGGTCGTGCCTCCCTCTCCACCAAACCAATAGGGTCCTTGGCTGGTTGGGTGACCTGCGTTGAGAAAAGGGGCTTGGGTGGGGGGGAGCTATTTACAGTATTTTTAAAAGCCTGAATGAAAAGCATGCCTTATCCGTGGAGAGACAACACAGACTGTTACTTATGAAATCTGATTTGTTGGGCGACCACCACCTCTCATCATCTGAGGTCCCAGGGGAGTAAGACAGAGGCGCTTCCCAAAACACATGGCTCAGAAGCACTGGCCCCCCCGTGAAGCTTTGTTCATCAGGCCCCTGCTGGGCCCAAGTGCCAGCAGGACCCGAAGAGCAAGCACAGCAGAGACAAGGCTGCAGGCCACCAGCATCTGGGCGAACGCCCCACAACCACTGAGGCCCCCTGTGCTGTGGGGCGCCGAGAGCTTCCATCCCACACCCAGGAGTTCTTACAGAGGTCGTCCTGCTCCTCCTCTGGGCACTTCCGACTGCCCTCACTTTCCAGGCCCGCACACGTGGGCACCCATCTGCAGAAGAAGTTGCACGTGGTTGGGATCTTGGCCTGTGCTTCCTACTGTGTATTGTGAGATTCCCCCAGAAAGCACCAGAAAGAGAATATGGTACAGAGAGAACAGAAAGCATTTGCCTTGTCTCTGGATCAGAGGGGTGAGACAGGGCCGAAAATTAGCATCTCCTCGGGGATCCACAGCCACATAGACCAACTTCTCGCCACTCTGCATCAGCCAAAATGAAGCAGCAGAAGGGTGTGGGGGACAAGGACCACAAGTGACTCTTCTGTTGTCGTTCACCTTCTCCCCGGTCACTGGCTACAACAGTGGCTGGCCCTTCATCTCAGTCCTACAGCACATGATGAAAAAGGAGCTCAGAGAGGTTAAGCAACTTGCCCAAGGACACGCTGTCAGTAAGTGGCAGAGCTGGGACTCAGATGTGAGGAGGGATGGTTGGGCCCCAAGTTCATGTTCTTCCCACCATTTGCTGATTCTGAGAATCAGCAAAGCAGATAGGCTCCACGTAGAAAATTAAATGAGAGGCAAAAAAAAAAAAAAAAAAAAAAGGAACAAAAGTAAGAGGAAGGCTGCCTTTATCAACATAGAGCCAGGTTCATCAGCTTTGGTGGTGCATCTGAATCACCTTGCCACCTCAAGAGAAATCTTTCCACACTATACCTTCCCGTGGCCAAGAGGAACCGTACCAGGTACAACCCCACATCTCTTTCTGCTGTCGAATCATTTCTTGCACTGTCTAGATGATAAGAAAATACCCGCCGGACAATAAGGCCCTTGAAAAGGAGATTTTATTTCCACACGCCTCTCCAGCATTTAGCACTGTGCCTGGCACAGGTGCTTAGGAACCATGTGATGAATGAATGAGTGAATGAATGAATGAACGAACGAATGAATGAATACCTGAACAAGTTACCAAAACAGCCGCTGGGGGCACTTTCTGCCCCATTTCACACCAAAGGGAGGCATATTATGGAAATGACTCATCGGTGGCTACCCAGACTTTAAAAATACACACATTCCTTATTAGAACTGGCAGGAGCAATTTTGGGCCCGAGAGCAGAGCTCCCTGCCCACCTAATATTACACGAGGTGTTAACTACATTATCTGGAAATACCCTATGACTAATTCCCCATCCCTTATCTTGAGGAGAAGAAAATTGTCTTTAGCATGAATGCCCCAGATTCCTGGTCAGTTTATGTAAGGCGTTTCAAGTGATTGCGGTATTTTAAGCCATTTTTAGCTTAAATCACCTGATGTGTGGTGAGCCCAGAAAACCTGATCTCTTGCTCCCTTAAACTCCCTGGTTTTCCACTAATTTTGTTTAAACTACTTACTGCACCCTAAGTACTTCTCTATTGAAGAGTGGGTTTATAAGTGCGCATCCCCTCAACTATGTGATTTTTTTTTTAAATAGATGATTTATTTAGCGGATTGCCCAGTATCACCCTCGGTGCAAAGCTCTATTACTTTGTGGGTGATCCCACATTCACCTAGGTCCAGGGCAGGTGGTATTTATTCTTTATCATAACCTATTTGGTGGTTTTGTCGGTTGAAAACTTTTCTGCCCGGTCCAAATAGGATTTGATAGAAACTGTCTCCAAATTATGTCTCACGTGATCCTCAGTGATTGAGCAAGAGATGAACTTCCACAAGACCTTCAGTTAAAAGTTAAAAACTGGGCTTTCATTAAGTAGCAGGAGAGGAGGCCTTTGCTTTGACCAGTTAAAGCTACTTTTCAACCAACAATAACCACAGCAAAGCAGAAGTCAGAGTGTCAGACAGTCTTAGCATCTAGGTCCTGATTTCTTGCAATCTCAGTGGACTTTTCCTCTTATCAACAGAAGTCACACTGTGTTTGCCTTCGAGCATCTTAGTATAGATACACCATCTTTGATACACGATTTCATCTAAATGTGTAGACAAGAAACTTAACAACTATCCAAAAAGTTTAGGTAACACCAACTAGTTAATTTTCTTTCTTTTTTTTTTTTAAGATTTTAATTATTCATTTGAGAGAGAGAGAGAGAGCATACGAGCACGGGGCAGAGGGAGAGGGAGCCCAGAGGTCGCGCTCTATCCTGGGACTCTGGGATCATGACCTGAGCCAAAGGCAGAGAGGCCTGACCAACGGAACCACCCAGGCTCCCCCAACTAGTTAATTTTCTAATTCAAGGGTCCTCAAACTTTCTTTACCAAAGGTCAGGAAGGAAATATTTTAGGCTTCGCGGCTGTACTGGGGCAAACACTCAGCCCTGCTGTTGTAGTTCAAAAGCAGCCTCTGGGTAATACATAAACAAATGGGTGTGGCTGTGTACCAATAAAACTTTATTCACAAAAACAGAGAGCTGGCAGGATTTGGCCTGTGGGCCACAGTTTGCCCTCCCTGTTCTACTTAATACTACCTACTTAATCGTCAAAGTAACACCAGCTAGTTTACCTTCTAAATGGCTTCCCTCCCTTGACAAAATGGACTTGCTGTTTGACTAAACTTTCATGCCAGTTTAATCCAGGAAATGTGTTGCTAAGCCCCCTCCAAGGGCCCCAACATCCAGAGACACATCAGTAAGTCCTGTGGTCTTTGGAATTCATATCCAGACTTAGGCAGGAATCCGTGCCTAATGGTTCCACATTAATTCTTGTGAATCTTTCCCATAAAAAATTGTTATGAAATCATTTCCATGGGAAGATAAAATAATGAAGAAACCAAATGCCTTCAAATGAGTACATCTTCATCCTTCTTCCCCACCCCACTCCAGATCTGTTTTCCTTAAGCAAGATAGAGTCTGACACCACTGGGAATTTTTAGAGTTAAATTTCCAAGAAAAGTCATTCAGGTCTTAATTGCAAAATGCCAAATAATCACACACACCACCACCACCACCACCACCAGTGCCCACTCCAGGGGGAGCAGGTAACAGTTTTCTATGCCTGAAATTTCAGTACATCCAAGCAAATCAAAACAGCCACCCCCCACCCCCCCACACTCAGCAACACCCTTCATCTCTTCCAGTTAACATCTGATGTAGAAGGAGAATGCCGAACCCCTTCAATCAGAACGGGAATTACTATGAATAATTATTCCTGTAAAAATATGCTTTCCTAATAGTAGCCTTTTCAATATGCTCAGTTTTTCAGAAAGTTAATGCTACTTGGTAAGACCACGAATGGCACAGGCAACAGGAAACCTGGGGCTCCCAAGGCTCACCAGCATCTCTTTCCCTATGTTTATACAGAGAAAACTGTCTCTCTCTGATGATGTATATATTTTTTCTTGCCTTTTTCACCTGTAAGTGTCTGTCGCCTCTTCCATGTAGAATCCGAAACCTTTCCACTATGTGTCACAGTATAGATTTGGATGCAATGAAGACTATAATTATTGAGCATTTATGAGAAATAATATTTTCCCTCTGGTGCGTGTTGGCCGGGCTGCTCACACCAAGCGTGAATACCAATGCCTCCAGCTTACCTTGGCACCTGCACGCGGGGAGGCAAAGGAAAAAGAGGAGCAAAGGAAGGAGGGCTGAGCTCTGCCCAGGAAAAGCGAACACTGATCCCCAGCAGTCTCTCTAGAGGCAATGCATGCCAGGGCGTGGGGGGGTGGGGCTTGGAAATGAAGGTGGCAGTTTGTGTGCAGGATTTGAACATCAGGCCCTTGTACTAAGAAGCTTGGAAGACCGAACCCACCAAGGCAACCGAGAGGCAGGCCCTGCTTCCCGGCGTGGCCTTGAGGGACTGCCTCGCTGTATCAGCGCTGAACTAAAAGTTCGATTTCCGAAGGGTGGAAACGAGGTAAAACAGAAAGAAAATGGTTTTCCGGGGCACTGAAATTAGTAATTTCTCGACAAAGCGTGCTTAGCCCGGTGCCCGACCAGACATTCTGTGAGAAAGGGATTTGGGAAATCTTCGAAAAGAAATGCACAGCGTCTTCTCCTTAGGAGGGAGAACTTTCTGGGGCCACAGAAGAGAGGGAGCATTTGCAAGGGAAATATGCCTCCGCCATGGCATTCACGGTGGGGGGTTATCTAAAACGGCACACCCCAAGCCAGTCTGAGGGCCCACCTCCCTAGACATTTCCTGGTAGGAATCCAAGGCCAAAGTGGGTGTTTCCATTTTTCTGCAAGAGACCCCACTGTCCCCCACGGACCCTGCCCCCCGTCTCTTCTCCTCCATCTCTGCTTGTCAAGTTCAAGACCTGGATTTTCATCTGGAGCCCATTCCCGGAAGGAGATGAGGCCAAAGTGACTCCACACTGGTACTGTCAGCAATTAGCAGCTTGGGGAGGAAAGGGCAGAGCTGAGCAGGAAGTGGGAGAAGGAATCTGTGTTTGAAGAGCACAGCCTGCCTCCCAGTGTATGGACAGATAGGAGACAATTAGAGATACGAAGGAACGCTATCAATTATGACTTGCCGCATCCCTGGCTGATGCAGAGAGAATACTCACAGCCCAAACGAGTTCATTCACGGTTTTTTTTTCTGTTTTCAAAAATACACGAGAAAGGAGCAGATTTTTGAGTACTTTGCCCATTGAAGGTATATGATAAAGGCTTGTGAAATCCATGTGTGGGGGCAGTGAAATATTATTTCTAGTAATAATAACTTTGATCGATGAGCTTATTTAGCTTTCGTAACAAGTTCTACGTGCTCAGTCCTGGTAGGAACTCGTTTTATTCAGGAGGAAACCGGAGCACGCAGCATTTACGAAACCGGCCCCAAATCTTCCAGATCGTTCGGGGGTAGAAGCTGGGATTCAGACCCAGGAAGTTGGGCTCAGAGTGTGGAATCGTCTACCCACTACCCTAAGAATCCCAACCCTCGGGGAAATGTTTTAGCTCCTGTTCTGAACATTCAGTATTATCTCTCACCGCATGATTTCTATTTTCTTGAGCAGCTCCGGGGATTGAAATCCTTTACACTGTGACCCTATGACACTTGTCAGACCACGGGTCTGGTTTTGGGTCGTGGGATAAACACTTGCTACACTGAGTGTGTGGTAACAAATGAGCACACTGGGAGCCTGGCCCAGGGACCAGGACGAAAGAGGGTAAGACAAGAAACGTGGATGAAGGTTCCCTGCATCTCCACCTCTTCATTTGTCAGAGGACTGAGGTGAGGGTACAAGAGAAAGCTCTTAGTGTGATGGCCAGAGGATGGCAGATGCTCCATGAAGGGCAGCTGCACCGCTAATACCTGTAATATTATTATGGCTCTTGTTAAATGTTGAATTGTGTCCCCCACAAACAATGCCTCAAACATGACCAGAAATAGTCTCTACCCATGGAATCCGTTACAGTGAGGTCCTGTTGGAGTAGAGTGTGCCCTTCGTCCAGTATTACTGGTGTCCTTCTAAGAAGAGAAGACACAGAGAAAATGCCCCGCGACAATGGACAGAGAGTACAGGGATAGTTACACGCCAACGGGACTGATATCGCCGGTGATCTGCCAGAAGCTGGACGAGGCACGGACAGACTCCTCTCTGGAGGGGGCACGGCCTACTGGTACCCTGATCTGGGACAACGCCTTCATGCTGTTTCAAGCCAGCCGATTAGTACACTTTGTTAGGACAGACCCAGGGAGTAGTACTTTACTATTCCTATCACCATTCAGCTCACATCCCTCCTTATCAACCCCAGATAAGTCAGCACAGCCCTGAACATATACTAGAAGAATGTGCACACCCAGAGCCACAATGCAGAAAGCACCTGGCATCAATTTATGATTGTAAAGGCCACGTACAAAGGAATCCAGAGAACCTTCTGCATGAGCCTCATCAAGGCCAGCAGATATATCAATAAAACACACAAATGCCCCCCTGCACACACGCACATAAGTGCACACACATGTGCACAGAGGTCTCTCTTCTAAATATATCTCATCGTGTTTCTTAGTATCAAGCCTCAGGTGTCTGAGCACCAAGTTTACCTTCTTTATGTTACTTCTTAGGAAACTGATGAGTCCCTCCTCACATGAGGCAGTGTCCGACTCACCCCACCCCCCGCCCTGTACGTGCTCTCACGTATCCTCGTATTTCTCTCCTGATTCCTTTTCCCTGTCCCTTTTCTGCTCCCAAGACGACAGAGAAGGAAATCCATGATATGTTCCAGAACGTGCCCTGCCTAATGTTCATTGGCAGGTGTTTGACAAAAGGCTTTCCCTGCATCTTGGCAACTCAAACCATGGAAGATGAACACACAGTCGTTGATAGAGCTGTGTGGTGAGCTCTCAATCCAGGCCAAGGCTACCTGCGTGACAGATGGGCCTTGGCTGATGGAGTCACATCTCCTTAGCCCAAAAAGGAACACATACACATAAAAAGGGACTCTTAAAAGGGGAAATGTGTCCCAGTTAGAAAATATGGTCAAGTACCCCTTACAGGATTAACCTTTATCCTTCAAACTGTAAATAAGTAGGCATGGGAGAATGAATCGCCCACCAGCCACGCAGAGAGCTGGGCTGGAATATTGTTTACCACTGAGATTTCTTCTTCTCTGGGGTCGAGGGGGCAGTGGCCTGACCAGAGGGTGGTGATATTTGGGACTCTGATTCTAAGTCCAAATATTCCAAATTTAGGAAAATGACTCAATTTCCCCTAGATTCACAGACAGGAGGAGTTTCCCTTCCCTCAGTGACACTTAGTTCAATAATTCAATAAAGTCCATCCACAGTTCTCCTCATCTTCAGGGTTCTAGAATCACAAAAGGACCAGAAGGTGAGAGCTGACCAAATTATTTTTGTACTTCTTGATTTTTATAAACAACACACATGTTTAATCATCAGTGCTAGGGACATATTTAACCTCATACTCTTTAAAGTCTGAAGTTTAAAGGAAAGCCCCTAAAGCCAATCAATTATCCAAAAATGTAAATTTTTTTTATCTTTTTCTTCATGGACAGTTTTTTTTATTTTTTTTATCACTTTCCTCTGGAGTCAACTGGATTATCACGAGGAGCACAAGGTAATCAGAATTAAATTATCTGGGGGAATTAGTAACTCCAATTGCCATTCATGCCTCCTCTTCTAACTCCTATCTTTGTTATTTGTCTTTCTAGACTCCCACTCTTCTGTGAAAGCTTATCTGGGGAAGGGAGAACATTCTCAGGGTCAGATATGAATCGCCATGGTGCCAGGAAGTTTAGCTGAAGCTGGGTGCCATCCTGAATCCCAGGAGGTGGGGCAGGTCCAGGCTAGAACCACTGGGCTGGGGGCTGGAGAATTTGCAGGGTGGATGCAGAACACCGGAGAGGCGAGGTCAGGGAAAGAGGCTGAAATCCAAGCAGACAGAATCTTGGCTAATGTCCTTTAGTCAACTGGGGCAAAGACGATAGGAACATAAAGGGCATGGAAACTGGAGGTCTGGAAGGTTCTCTTAGGTGGTGCTGTTTACTCCAGGCCTTTGCCCCTGTAGACATGCTTTGCTCTATAGGCATTACTACTGCCGCCCACAGTGGTGCGTGTTTAAAGGCATTTGTTGAATAAATGAATGGTAGGCTCTTAGTCCAAAAAAAAAAAACCACACACAACAAAACACCCAAAACTTGACTCATCTGTCTAGGCTATACAAACTAACTGCCTTTGACTCTATGAATTTAAATTATTCAACTCCAAGTTCAGTTGTGAAGGTTTGTTTGAAGGGCTTAATTCTAGTCTATTCAGAAGAAGACAGCAAGTGATTGTGTTCCGCAATGGTTGCCGCTTCCCCTCATTTTTGGCGTCCCCTTGACAGTGTCCACATTTACCCTTTCCAGTGAAAGCACGGACAAAAGGAACATCATGAAGACACAGGCTGAGGGATGAAGACAGTGAGTTGAGGAAATGACAAGAATCAGTCCCATGGAGGCACGCTTCGTTCCGGGACTATCTGACTTGGTAGGTCTCAGGTTTCTGGGTATAGAGACCAGAGCAATGAGGAAGGGATTCAGTGATGGAGTCAGTACGGAGAGAATATGGATTTGGGAACCACAGAGACCCTGGTTCGAGTCCTAGATCCACCGTTGATGAGCTGTGTTATCTTGGCAATCCTGCCAAATTCCAGATCTGCCTCTAACCCAGCTGTGGGATCCAGGGCATTTTATTTAACTGTTTGTGCCTCAGTTTTCTCATCTGTAGAGCGGGTACAATAATAGAAGACACCTTACTGGGTTGTTATGAGTATTAAATAAATGAATGAATTAGACAGCACTTTATATATGTTTCTCATAATAACAATTATTATTATCATTACCACTTAATGTGTTATCAAGTATAAGATGCACTACTGATTTGCTCACAGCATTGGGGAGGGAGGGCAATAGTTCAGCAAATACCCACATGAATTAGAAGATGCATGCCACTTTCAGAAATATATATTAAATAAAATGTATGTCTTCAAATAGAGGAGAAGCTTAGGCTTCTATGGTCTGCTTATAGGACTATTCTGAATTTCACATGTGCTAACATTTGTTAGCACAGTGTCTTAAAAAATGCTTCTTCTTTTCTCTTTCTTCCTTCCTCCATTTTTTTTCCCTTCTGGGAGGACACAGACTAGGAGCTTAAAGGCACTACCCAAACCTCAAAAGGTGACCTTGATCTTGGGCCTCCATAGGTTTCCATGAAAAGGAAGAGAGTCAGGCCGGACTCTCCGTGGGCAGCGCCTACAGCAGGCCACAGAGGGGACTGGCCCGATGGTGCCGGGCTCCTGCTCTGAACAACCCTCTTTCCTCTCGGGCAGGGGTGTTACAGCTTTGTTCCTGCGGGCAGCCAGGACACCGGGCGGTTGGGGGGGGGGGGGGGGCTCCATCACTGCCAGAGAAGAGCACCCTGACATGACAGGCCACATGACCTGTCTCCAATTATGTGCCTCCAATTAGGGATGCTGCCGTACTGACTGCCTACTATTACGTGTATCTTACCTTCTAAAGTTAAACCCTAATCGTTTCCCCAGCCTGCTTTCTGCTATCCTCACCACCCTAGAAGATCTTTGTCAGGTATCCCTTTGCCTTGCTGGAATTGTGGAGAACACACACACACACACACACACACACACACAGTGCTTGTTCTGTGTCAGGTACTAAGTATCTCAGAAATAGTGACTCATTTACTCCTCATAACAAAACTATGCAGTAGGAACTATAATTATCCCATATTTATGGTAAAATAAAGGCATAAAGAGGTTAAGAACTTGCCAAGGTCACAAGCGTCTAAGAGGAAGTGTCAGAATTTGAACCAGGTCTTCTGGTTCCAGAAGCCCAGCTTTTAAACATCACGTTATCCTATTAAAAATACATGAATACCCTCCACCCTGCAACCCCATTCTAATAGGCCATGATGATTACTTTCCCTCCTTCTGGCCCTTTCCAATCCCAGCTGAGAATCACTGCCTTATCACAGAGGTCTTACCTCAAAAGCCCATACACAAAGATGGCACATATTTACAGAAAACATATTACAAAGGATTAGGAAAAATACATATTTGAATATATGATTGAGAGCAAGGGATGAAGTGTGTAAAAGGGAAGTTGGGAGACAAAAGAGACGTGTGGTTGTTACAATTACTAGTGGGCCACTGGCTTGCAGTGAGCAAGGCCAGGTACCCTGAATGCCCCATCGTGTGCAGGACCGTCCCTCATACCAAATGCCAACCGTGCCCCGTTGGGAAACACTGGTTGTGATCTGAGGACAGAAAGGAACCAGAGGCCTTCTCTTATCTCCCAGAAGGAAAGCTCTAATGTCCCCAGCTGGCAGGCATGGGCAGAGATCATCTTTCAGGTAGGATGGGAAAGGGTACGTTCCCCCGAGGACGCCCTTCAGCTCATGCCAACTTGTCTGCTGCAGAAACCACAAGCTGCCCTGGGCTGGTTAGAAGGTTCTCTAATGAGCTGTGGTCAGGTTAGATGAAGCTTTCAAAAGAATGATGTTTGTAAAGTTGTATTAATAACAATGCTCCATCCCGGTGCGGCACAGAATTATTCCGAGGGTCTATGCTGTGGTTTGTAAAGTACTGTGCTGCAGGAGGATGGAACGTGCGGCCGAAACCTGCAATGCGACTGTCTGCAGCCTGGGCTTACAAGGTCCCTCATAAAAAAATAAATAAAAGGCCCCTCCTTTTGTGACCTTCCATCCCATAATCCCACTTGTAGGCCTCCAAGTAGGTCAAGAGGAGGGCAAAGATTCATGTAGAAAGATGTTCGCCTTGGCATTATTTATAAAAGCAAAGACATGGATAGCAGCAAAAGGTTCAGCAAGAGGAGAAATGGTAACTCAACTGGTACAAGTATGTGACAGAGTTTTTGGCAACCAATTAAAGATCCCTTACAAAGAGCTTTTCATTAACGTAGGGAAATGCTTTCGTATAATGTTAAGTAAACTCTATGTATCTATCTATCTATCTATCAGGATGCTAAATTATGTCATCTGAACTTTGACCCAGAAATTCCCCTTTTGATATCTATCCTACAATTTTAAAACCAGCAGCGTGCAAGATAATATTGCATAAGAATGTTTATCGCTGTAGTATTTATAATGGCAAAACAGAAACAGGAATAATAACAAAACTAAAAAGACCTGGACCACTCTAGAAAACAGGATGGAGGGTCCTCAAAAAGTTAAAAATAGAACTACCCTACAATCTAGCAATTGCACTACTAGGTATTTACTCAAAGGATACAAAATTCGAAGGGACACATGAACCCCAATGTTCATAGCAGCATTGTCAACAATAGCTGAACTATGGAAAGATCCCAAATGTCCATCGACTGATGAATAAAGATGTGGTGTATATATACAACGGAATATTACTCAGCCATTAAAATAGTGAAATCTTGTCATTTGCAACAAAGTGGATGGAGCTAGAGAATGATGCTAAGTCAGTCAGAGAAAGCCAAGTACTATATGATTTTACTCATATGTGGAATTTAAGAAACAAAACATGAATATAGGGGAAAAAACAGAGGCAAACCATAAAGCTGACTCTTAACTATAGAGAACAAACTGAGGGTTGCCGGGGGGGAGGTAGGTGGGGGGATGGGTTAAATGGGTGATGGGCATTAAGGAGGGCACTTGTGATAAATCATTAAATCCTACACGTGAAACAAAAACAAAAACAAAAAGCCAAAAAGCCAAAACCAAAGAACTGAAGTATCCATCAACACTGAATGTTTGATTAAATCAGGGCTATTCCACAGAGTTGTATGGAATCATTTTTAAAAAGGTGTTTTTATATATATGTGTTCCGAAAGTACCGTTAACCAAATAAAGCACGTTTCTAAATAATGGGCAAAATATTATGCTATTAAAACAGAGACACACAAACTCCACCCCTACAAATGCATGCACACTCTGCATGTTTGCATGGGCACAAAAGGTCCACCATAAGCATTTAGCCAAAGGGACAGCATGGAGTGTAGATTATTAGCTAGAGAGAAGTATTCTTAGATGTACCAGTGATTATTACTTAGTGCTGGAATTAGGAGTGATTGCTATTTTATTAAGGTTTTTTGTTTTTCCAAATTTTCCATCTTGGCTATCTGCATTGCTTTTCTAATCAGGATAAATAAATGGATGATGGATGGATGGATACACATAGACAGAAAGAGACAGAAGTTGGGAGGGAGGCGGAGGGAAAGAGGGAGTTAGGGGAGAAGAAAGAGAGAGGGAGGGAGAAAGAAAGAAACGAAGTAAATTTAGCAGTTGAATGAATGGATAGTTTCCCATTTTCTTCTAATTTCTTCTTCAAGGAAAGCAGGGGCTCTAGGTCCCTGTATACCTGATGCCTATCTGCTATCCACGTTCAAGGGCCCACATGGAGGCTCCCACAGACGCACAGCTGAACCTGATTACAGAGGCAGCAACAGCTGCACAGCATGGTTTATGTCAATTCTGTAATGGGTGAAACCCTCTGGAATTAATATCTGATGAAGAAATAAACCTGTTAACAGGACAGATTTATAGTATTCAAATTACTATTGATCCATTCAGTACACAACTAATAAAAACCTTCCTTGCGTGACCTTCCACCCTGTGCATGCTTAAGCAAATTATCTCTAATAAACAAGTATTATGAGGACCCAAGGAAAATGTCAACCAATAAATTACTGATCTCTTTCTCTCTCTCTCTCTCTCCCTGGATGAAAGTGGAAGTTAAGCACCAGTATCTGTCTTTATGTACCTTGTGATCAAACCTCGGGGTCCCCCCAAATCTTCCAACATAGCAGAAATCCTTCCTTGTTGTAGTGGGCACAACCGCACAAGAGCATCCTGTCTCTCAACAAGCAACTCGGTGAAAACCACAAGACAATAACCTATTAACCTAACATTACTCCTAAGGAGTAATGGGAAAAAATAAACTTGGTCTAGAAGTCAAGAAATATGGATCTGTACTTCTTTACCACGATGACCCAAGGTAAGTCACTTAACCTCTCTTTGCAATTCTAACCCAAATTAAAATAAAATAAATAGGATACTTAGCCTCATTAAGTTAAGTCCTAAGATATTTGCTGAAATGTTTTAAAATATTTTGCATATACCCCCTTTGCCTAAGATTGGGATCTCCCAGTCTCTCCCCATTTGAACATTTCCTGGATTCACTGAGCCTAGCCATACCCAGCTCCCCCGCATGCTAGAACAGGCTCTAGTAATAAATTTAACAGTGACTCAAATACATTGGAAGGGTGGCTCTGTTCCACGCCATCACTGAAGGAAACAGACAGAAACAGGCTATTTCATCTTATTTTATAAGATCACCCTGAGTGTCATCTTTATTCTAGCTAGACTGAAGGAAAAAAGGCCCAGCAAATAGGGAGGTTTGCACATTTGGAGGTTTTCCATTGGTTCAGACTGGAGCTGCTGGGCATCACTTTGATTGAATTGCATAAATTAGGATTCAGTCCCTTGGCCAGAGACTAATGGCCAGGGAGGATGGGAAAGACAGCTGAGGTGCACATCCAGGGATATGTGGTGAAATCGTAACATTATCTGTCACACTCAGCATTAGTAAAAATATAAATATGGGGAAATGTTGTAATGGGTCCATATATTCATTCACTACCCTAGTCTAAGCCATTGTCATTGCTTACCTGGACTTTGGACACGTTATCTTTCATCTCTGAGCTTAATTTTGTACTTTTGGAATACAGGACTCTTACTATGTTCCTCACAGTGTTCTTGTGAGGTAGAAATGAGATTATGACTTTCCAGCATTCCCACACGTGTCCTTAGCAGTCACAACACGCCCGTGCGCTTCCCTGTGGCCACCAGACTCACAGAACACTGGCGAGGCAGTGGCAGACTTAGGGCAGTGAACTGCTTCTTCTCACCACTGTGCTTACCTCCCAGGGATATGATAAATGCTCATTTTCCAAGAAGGTCCTGCACAAAAATGAACTATTGGGACTTCATCAAGGTAAAAAGCTTTTGCAGAGCAAAGGAAACCATCAACAAATCCAAAAGACAACTGACAGAAGGGGAGAAGATATTTGCAAATGACATATCAGATAAAGGGCTAGTATCCAAAATCTATAAGGAACTTATCAAAATCAACACCCAAGGAACAAATAATCCAATCAAGAAATGGGCAGAAAGGGCGCCTGGGTGGCTCAGTCATTAAACGTTTGCCTTCGGCTCAGGTCGTGATCCCAGGGTTCTGGGATCGAGCCCCGCATCGGGCTCCCTGCTCCGCGGGAAGCCTGCTTCTCCCTATCCCACTCCCCCTGCTTCTGTTCCCTCTCTCGCTGTGTCTCTCTCTGTCAAATAAATAAATAAAATCTTAAAAAAAAAAAAAAAAGAAATGGGCAGAAGACATGAACAGACATTTCTGCAAAGAAGACATCCATATGGCCAACAGACGCATGAGAAAGTGCTCAACATCACTTGGCATCAGGGAAATCCAAATCAAAACCATAGTGAGATACCACCTCACACCAGTCAGAATGGCTAAAATTAACAAGTCAGGAAATGACAGATGTTGGCGAGGATGCGGAGAAAGGGGAACCCTCCTACACTGTTGGCGGGAATGCAAGCTGGTGCAGCCACTCTGGAAAACAGTATGGAGATTCCTCAAAAAGTTGAAAATAGAGCTACCTATGACCCAGCAATTGCACTACTGGGTATTTACCCCAAAGATACAAATGTAGTCATTCAAAGGGGCACCTGCACCCCAATGTTCATAGCAGCAATGTTCACAATAGCCAAACTATGGAAAGAGCTCAGATGTCCATCAACAGATGAACTGATACAGAAGATGTGGTGTGTATAGACAATGGAATATTATGCAGCCATCAAAAAATGAAATCTTACACGAAGTGGATGGAACTAGAGGATATTATGCTAAGTGAAATAAGTCAATCAGAGAAAGACAATTATCATATGATCTCACTGATATGTGGAATTTGAGAAACAAGACAGAGGATCATAGGGGAAGAGAGGAAAAAAATGAAACAAGAAGAAACCAAAGAGGGAGGCAAACCATAAGAGACTCTTCATCTCAGGAAACAAACTGAGGGTTGCTGGAGGGGAGGGGGGTGGGAGGGATGGGGTGGCTGGGTGATGGACCTCGGGGAGGATATGTGTTGTGGTGAGTGCTGTGTCTTGTGTAAGAATGATGAATCACAGACCTGTACCCCTGAAACAAATAATATGATAATAATAACCAATGACCCTCTATGCACCTTATGAAAAACAAAAAGGTCCTACAGAATTAATGAGAAACATAATACTCAAGTTTCTAAGCAGCTCTGTGTGGCACAACAAAATTATTTTTGAAGCGAAGCACTTAAAGAGACATTAAGTAAAAATTTTAAATTTCTATTGCTCGAGACAAAGAAAGTAAAGAGAAAAAAAATGAAGTTGGAGACAAAGTCAGTGAGCCGAGTTTTCTTGGTACTAACATTCTACCATCCAAGCAGAGCATTAGAGATGTAAGCATCATATCTAGCCTTAGAGTTACTTTAAAGTAGACTAGGAGTTTTTGGAGGATTGCACCTGGAAGATTTTAATATCTAAAATAGGAGCTGGCAAACTAAAGCCCATAGCCAAATCCGGCCCACTGCTTGTTTCTGCAAATAAAGTTTTATTGGAAAACAGCCACACTCATTCATTTACATATTATCTAGGAGTTTTTTTGGTGCATGCGCATGCTCAACAGTAGAACTGAGTATCTGTGACACAGACTGACCTGAAAAACCTAAAACATATATTGTCTGTCTCTTTATGGAAAGTTTGCCAATCCTGCTCTAAAATAAAAATAAAGGCTGAGATTGCTCCATAGGACTCAAAGTTAAGTGACTGTGACAAACCTTGGTCCAAATGAAGTGGGTCTTCAGCTGGTTCTAGCCCCTTCTCTCCCTCTCCATCACCCACTTTCAAATAAAAGAGCTTGTGAATTGATTAGAGGCGATAGAATTATTGGAAGCTGGAAGGAGAGGAATTGAAGGGAGCTGTAATGACACCATAAAAGCTACGTTGAGTTGCTTTTATGAGCCCAAAGCCGCTTAGAGGAGCCTGACCCTAAGAGGTTAGCGGAAGTGTGTAAAAGGCTTGCCTTTGGGATAAATGCATATCAAAACCCATCCACGGAGGGAGAGCAGAAAAGAAGGGAAATAAATGACAAGTACAGTACTTTAACAGGGAAAATTTCCTCCGAAAGGAAGCAAGCAATGAAGCCAGGCAGGAATAAATGGTGTAGAAATGACAGCCGCCCTCGTCGGGCCACAGCTGCGCTCGGGGCTGATAAGATCCAGCATGTGTCAGTCGCCACGTCTCTCTTTTCACACTTCAATGTGAACTTTACAGCAAAAGGGGGACAGGAGGCAGTGAAGGGGAAAACGGTGGCTCAGAAGGACTTGTGCACGGAGTGTGAAGCCATTTCAATTTTATATTCGAAAGGACTCTGTAGGTGATCCCATGAATGCAATTATGCCCACCTAATAAAAGCAACATATGCTAAGACAATTAAAAGATTTTATTATACATCTATTCATTGTATTCCATTTTCAGCAGGAGGAGCGGAGACTGATGAGAGGGAAAGGATGCATTTAGCAGGAAGGGGAGCCAAAGTCGGCCTGGAGTATGCCAGTGGGGAAATGAATGGGCTGTGATGTGTTTTTAACATAAAGATGAATTATTAGATTACTATTTACCAGGGGTCTTTTCGCCTTGCAGAACACCAGCATTCTGGTTTCACGCCTCTGTATTATGAGGAAATGTATCTGAAGACATCATTCTGCCTTCTTCAGCCCTTGGTGTTTTGGTATTCAACCATAAAATGAAAGCCCCTGAACAATGCCAGAAAGAAAAAAAGCATGTCACTGGCTTCAAAGTTTGATGACACAATGGCAAATGGAAATCAAGGGAATGTCCTTTTATCTTTTCATTCCACATATATTTATTGGGGACCTCAGTTTATACTGGAGACTGGAGATTCTAAGTGGGAGAAAACAGTCTGTGCCCTCCAGAAGCTCACGGAAACAGCCTGCCAGCTTCCTGCCCAACGTCCACTTGCATTTCTTCCTGGGCAAAGAGCTAGACCACATTTGCCAGCCTACCTTGCAAGATAGGCACGTAGCTAGTTCTTTTCACTGGGACATGGCTGGGGCTGGTAAGAGCCGCCAGCTGGTTATGGATAGACAAGGGGAGGATGCAGGTGCAAGGTGGCTGGAGCCTGGGTCCCTGATTCACGTCGTGGAACAAAAGTGCCCCTGGCCTGGCATACCCACTTATGCTGTTTCCTGAGTAAGAAATGCAGCTTTGGGGGTTTGAGCTATCATGCCTTTGGGGAGCTCTTTGTTATTGCAGCCCATCCTATCGTAATCAATATGCTTACAACACAGATGTGCAAACAGTTCACATCGGGGGCATTTCAGCAGAAACCGACAGGCAGAAAGCAGGAGGAATTTGACAGGCAAGGGTGGAGGCAGGAAGGGAACTCAGGTAGAAGTGATGGTGTAACCAAAAGCTCAGAGGTGTGAAGGGATGTGGCCTGTTCATGGGGGAGTGGGGAGCAGGAAGTGTGGGAGGAAGAGGTGAATCTAAACGGGCACAGTGGAACCAGAGCCTAGGGCTTCACATGGAAATGACGGAATCACACGATTAACTCTGCGAAAGGATCTTTTTGTTAAATGTCTGTGCCTGGTCGCAGGGCAGGTAGGCATGTGGCCTCTAATGCTAACCATCCTTGATCAGAATCAAGGCATGTCCTCATATGGTGGGGGCCACAGTTGGGTTAGATATAACACACAGAAGGCCACGAGTCCTGGAAACTAGGGTTTCCACTCCCTGAGATGCTTTCGCCCAGGAATGAAGAGCAAACCAAGGCCAAGTGAAGAATCTACCCGAGTATATCCATCTAGCTAATAACAGACATAGGTTGTCACATGATTCAGCCGAAGGGGACCAAAATGACCAGAACCACAGCTTTGTGGCTGACCTGGTGGCCATGTGGACATACAGATGAAGCCCAGCTGAAATAAGGTGAAGACCCACACACAGAATTCTAGGGTACTGCACAGTCAATGAAAGTGTCTGTCTTCAGGCCTCAGAGGGACGAGGTTTTCTTACATTCAACAAAGGTGGATTTCAAACTTGCTCGTAACACCTAATCACTTAGAAGCAATTTAGCAATTTCCGAATGTCTTCCTTTTCTTCAAACGACGAGAATGAGGCATATTAAAAATGAGAGCCAAAACATCAGAACTGACCCATCTTTATGGGTTTTAGTTGGGCTCCATATGGGTTGCTCTGAACCCTGCACACTACAAAGGCGAGGTGCACAGCTGATGTGTCGGTATCGGCAGAGATCGGGGGCACGTGGAGCACAGGGTAGAAGTTAATAAGAAACAGTACGCCGAGTGAGAAAAAGCAAGCACGGTGATGTGAGACAGATCCAGGCAAGAAGAGCAATTCTTCAGGATTACCGCTAATATTAAATGGGATAAATGGTGCAAAATGAGAAGCATTAATGCAAAATGGCATTTAGTAAAGGCTCAATAAGTAAAGTCAACTTTACCCATCCTCCTCTTTTATTGTCCTTCCTAATGATTTAGTATGAATTTTTCTGTTAATGTGATCAAATGTATTACTTCTTTACTTCCGAAATGAAAAATTAGTCATTTTTGGTAATTTTCTAAGAGCGCACACCTACGTTCCACTCCACCTCGGTCCTTTGGCCGAGAGTAGAAATTCACCAGACATCAGTACACTCTTAATCTTGAAGGATTTGTCATGGTAGTCTGGCCAAGGCATTAATTATTGTATTTGGGAGGAAAAGACAATTTTTCAATAACTTCCTGACAGTTAAAGCAACCCAGAAAAGTGCACAGCGTTGACAATCCAGAGGCCTTTTATCCTGACGTTCAGAGCTAAGCTGAGCAATGCGTGCTTTATCTGGGGACCACAATACCTGTATCGGCGTTGCTATTAACCTGCCCCTCGGAACCCTTCACTCTACAAAGCCATGGGGACTGAGACTTCACAAGACCAAGTTCAAACAAATAGCCTGGCTGTATATGAAGGCTACTTATAATTGCGTATCTTGAAAATACCATATATCCAACCGGTTTACAAGTTGTCACAAGATTTTACTGGTGACACATTTTAGATTAGACTTTTTCAAATTATAAAGGCAACGCAATACATTTGTCACTTTGAAAAGTGAAAAATGCACCCAGGTACGTAATACATCTCTACTACCTCTTCCTCTCTTCATCTGTCTTTTAATATAGCTTTAGTCAGAGAATATATTCCATTTTGAACCCTACTTTAGCCATTAAAACTTTTATCATGAGCATTTTTTCCAACTGTCATTTTATTTTAGTGGCTGCCTAATTAAGTGGATCTACTGTGATTTATGGAATCATTCTCCTGCTGTTGAACCTTCAAGTTGATTCTCAAGTTTTACTGCATGGCTTTTTTTTTTTTTTTTTAATCCATTTTGAAACAGGAGAGCTTTATTTGGTAGGAAATAATTTCTTCAATGGTCTTAACTACTGGTGTCTGTGAACTGCAGTCTCTTTTTCTGTCTTTGAAGACTGACTAAGACAAGATGATTATGAGGCTCTGGGGTGAATAGTTCAACTATTTGCTTGGAACTGCACTGAGCTTCTGATACCAATCTCTGCCTGTTAACTCGTTTGTGTCACGCACCAGGACGGGTGAAAGAGACCCACGTGGACCATCTTAATAATCAAAATTTGAACCAATGGGTTATTCAGTTGTGCCCCAAACACACCAGGCGTTTTTGTGCATCTAACATGGTTCATGGATAGTCTGTCCATCTGGAATGGGCTGCTCCCATGCCTCTCAGGAAGCCCAGGAGGGTGGCAGATGATACAAACTGATAGGGTTCATTCTGCAGTGATGTACGTGCTGTGGACACAGGCCTGGAGACATGAGCACACATGTGTTTCAAATGTGATTAACATGGCTTTTGTGCTGGAACAGATTTTTCCGAGGACAGTCCTGATGTCTTTCCAATACAATGAGATGGATTCATCAAGGCGTTCAAGTCATAATTTTATACTTCCAAAGCCTTTTCCCTCTCTCTCTCTCTCTCTCACACACACACACACACACACACACACAAGAAAGAAGTCAACCATCTCTCACAGTCTGGCTTTGCCCAATGAGACTGCCCAATTCCTGGGGAAGACAAAAAGCACATTCCTGAAGAAGTTCCACAAATTCTATCCTGCAGTAGACATCCTGGACATGATTCAGAGTCATTCAATGGGAGCACATGTTTATTGACGGCCGACTCTGGGCCAGGCGCTGCAGGTACAAAGATGCCCAGAGCAGAAATACAAGCCCTTGAGGGAACTCAGACACAGGGGGAGGAGGGCTATGTGTCCAAAGATACATGTACCTTTGACTATTTCTGAAGCCTGTGCTTTCTGCATTACGGCAGCTACTTTAATTACACACCTACTGTGTGCCAAATTCCATGCAAGGCACTGGGGTACACACAGTTCCTGCTACCCAGAGGCTCAATGTCAAGTGGAGAAATAGCAAAATAAGGACATCATTAGGGCAAGGAGAGAAGTTCTTGGAGTCTACAAGGAACCATGAGGAGCCCCCTCGAATGCAGCTCCTGGCCTCTGCCTGCTACCTGGTGACAGATCACGGTCACGTGCTAACGCAGGGGAGAGTCATGCCCTTGCCCTCCCTCCACAGGGCTCTGCAGAAGCTCAGTGCTCCTAAGAGCCAGGATGACCTCCGTGACTTGTGGCAAACTGCCAACTGCATTTGAAACCCAAGCCTATGTGTATATAAAAATGCAGGAAGCCATCTTAAAAGGATGCGCTAATTAGCTTCCTGGGATTTCAGATTTTAAAAGCTTTTGTGATCGAATTTGTTTCGGTAATTTTTTTAAAGGATTCCAAAGATTGGTTCTGCTGTCAAGACATCAGAAAACAAAAAAAATGAGATAACAAACTTATTGGTTTCCACAGTGGAGTGCTTTCAATGTGAAAGGGGGGAAAACATCCGCCGATTGGTTGATAAAAAGCAATATGGCATTAAGAGGCCGTGATGCATAGTGAAGAACCAGCCTCCCTTGGGTGGCTTGATCTGACATTGAGTTGCACTTGAAAAGCATCTGTGACCCCCTGCAGAATCAGCACCCACTGTTGGAAGACCTGGGGGGTACCGTTTTCACTTCGACAAAGGATTTAGGAAAGACACAAGGAAAAAAAAAACCCAAACCAAAACAAAACCCCCCAAAAATGAGTTTTAAAATTAAAAATAATTTAAAATTAAAAGGATGTGAAGGGTCACAAAAGCATGTTTCTTTTATGCCACCCTCCCCTCTTTTCATTAGGAATAAAAAGAGCTAATAATGGAAAGGATGCATACAATAATTATATTTGTTCAGTGTGGGGGAATAATAACTGGGGTACTACACTACTATGAAAGTCTATAATCATATTATTAGAGGTGTCCTATAATTGAAAACCATTATTGAAATATCTCCTCATAGAGTTAATCCCTCCCTCTGTGCAGCCCCTGGACCTTGTCTGTGTTTTCCCAGGGGTGCACGTACCCCATGAAGCAATCATCTGTCATCTTTGCCTGTCTCCAAGCTAGTCTATGACCTTGAAGACAGCTACTACATGGACTCTGTCCTTCTCACCCTCTGCGTGCATAGCACCAGGTCCACAACCAATCACGGAATTGACTGTACTCCACTTGGTCTTCAAGTTCACTTCTCCAGGTAGGCTAATACTTTAGTCTTTTCTTGGAAACATTTCCCAACATTTCACATTCTTCTTAAACTGGGGAGTGTGCGTGGGGGGAATATTTAGATAAGTCTGTGTATTTGCAGTGTGTAGGCAAGGCGCTAATAATCATCAACCCACAGGAATCTGCAAAGACTTGGCCAACATCAATAAAGAATCACGAGCTGTCACCCCCAAACCTGAAAAGCCCTCATCTCCTGCTTACATTTCTTTAAATAAAAAAAAAAAAAAAAGAAAAAGGAAAAGAAAGAAAGAAAAAAGGATGACCTTGCAAATTACAGTCCTATAAATTTAACTTCTAAATTTGGAAAGATACTGAAAGAGGAAAAAAAAATCATGAAATGAGCTTGCAAAATCTTAAACAGGGCATTTACTGTAAAAGAAGAAGTAACTCTCG
Source organism: Phoca vitulina (assembly GCF_004348235.1). NCBI lineage: Eukaryota > Metazoa > Chordata > Mammalia > Carnivora > Phocidae > Phoca > Phoca vitulina. Next base: position 8,641,864 of record NW_022589759.1, read on the forward strand.
ATTGAAAAGTGAGTTCTGTTTTTTTTTTTTTTTCCTTTTCTTGGGTAAATATTTTATCTATAGAAGATAAAATGGAATTGAATCATGCAGTCACTGGCTCCTACGGAAGTAATCCATAGTCAGATTTAATTTTCTCAACCAGCCATTATTTAGAGTATGAATAAAACTTGTTGACTTATGAGACTGGTACCATTTTTAAGCAAAGATAAAATTAAGTGGTCATATCAGTTTGGTTGTGAGATGCTCCTTACAAGAAAATGTATCAGGAGGCAGACAAGGTGAGTGCTTTTCGAGTCAGACCTGGGTCAAATTCCAACTTTGCTACTTGCTAGCTGGGTGATCTTAGGCAAATCACTTAACCTCTCTGATCCCCTGTTTACTAAACTATAAATTGAAGATGATGACAACACCATCAGGACTGCAGTGAGGATTAAATGAGAAGATATTTGTAAAAAGAAACATAGAACATTCAACAGGGAACTGTTTCATCTGGGAAAACATGGGCAGGCTGGATTATTGAAGGACATTACAGCAACTTCCCCAGAGATGGCAGAAAATACAAGAGATCCCAGCTTGTCTGAGCCGGTTTGTGCTCATATAAAATTTCCTTTTAGGAGGGGTAGTGAGGATGTCCTTAAGATTGCAGTGCCCGGCAAGAAGGCACCTCATGGTGGTCAACAGAGCCAAGTCGGCTGAGCCACTTAGGATGGCTGCCAAGAGAAGGATTTTTTCCCCCCATTTTTATTTCTGGGTCCAATTCTCTTTACCTGGTCTGCTCCAAGAATTTCCCTGACAGCAACTTCATCTAGACCCCTCCCGCTGTGTATACTCAGGAAAGGGGTTCTGGGAAGAGAAGGGAAGTCCCCAGGATCACAAGGGGAGCCCCTGGCAAGGTTGGGCTAAAGACCAGCCTCTGACTCTTGATCTGGGTCCTTCCAGCCACCCTGTCCACAACCTGCTGAGCAGGCCTGCTCCAGCTTCACCATGTCTTGGACACCCTACTTTCTAGTTGTTGGCTAGGACTTGTGCAATCATTTCTGGCTTTAGCTATTTGTGTGAGGCAGGAAGGGCAGTCTCGAAATGGCTCTTCCCCCATCCTTGATTCTGGGCTGCAGGGGCTCCTCTGGCTTTAAAAGGACAGCCAGAAGGCTGTAAAAGGAGATGCCAAGGAGGCTTGGAAACCCAGTTTTTACAAAGTCCAAGAATGGTGCCCAGAGAGACCCCCGGCAGCCCCGGGCAGCTCTGCTTTTCTCCACATTCCTCCAGCATACAAATAGAGAAGTGAAATGTAGCCATGCAGATCGTTGCAGTTTATGGCCTTTCTGGCCTTGGTCTTATGACCTAAGTCTTTTTGCGCTCTCTGACACATAACAGGTCTCAGACATGTGACACGGTGAAAACAAGCTGCAGTCTAGAGTCGGGAAAATCGACAGCCAGCGGCTACTGCCTCCAGAATGGGAGACTTCCGACCCATGATTTGATTCCTCCGAGTCTTAGCTTTCTCCTCTCTCCCACGGGGCAAAATCCACTGACTTCCCAGAGTTGTGAGACGGGGATTAGGTAGGATTATGTTTGTGAAATAGTTAGCACATGCCCTGCCCGCGTTCATTTACGTATGCTCTGTTCCCCTCAACTTTCTGGAGGGGTTAAAAGATTTCTAAAAAATGCTCTGGGATCCAGATTTTTTTTTTTTTTTTTTTTTTTTTTTTTTACTATAGGCCAGTTTTCAAAGTTGAACGGTTCGTATCATGAAAAAACCTTTTAACTTTTTCAAGGGGTTCTTCACATATGTTTTGTAAAAGGTGAAGGAAGTAGAGCCGGGGCAGCTGATGGGGGTGCGGAGAGACCAGTGGTGGTCTCCACTCGGTCCAAACGAGCTCTGTGAGGGGACTTCTCCAGGACTCAGCTTCCCCCCCCCCCCACATGTGTGTTGGCTGTGACTGAACTTGCCCCCCTCCCTGATGGGCGCGGCAGAGGGAGATGGGGGTGATCCAGAGGCGGCAGCACCGGGAGGCTCTGGGCCGCACTGGCAACTCCCTGGGCTCTCTCCTCTTTTCTAGGCCACCCCCTCCTCCACTCTTGGGTAATCTGGAGCCTGAGAAGGGCGGGAAGGAGGGGAGGAAGACCAAAATAACAGGGACCGGATGCCTCCTGGCTATTTTGGTGGCACACACGCAAGCCCAGTGAGTCCCTGGGGGTTGATTATAAAGTTACCTGGGAAGATGCCTTCGCTCTTTCTGCAGACCATACTTAATGAAAAGTCTGGGGCCTCTGAAGACACTGAGAAGCACTGAGAGCAGGGATTACATGCAAAATGGTGCCATAGGACCCAGCGATACCCCTCCTAGTTATCCCCAGGATTACACAGAAACTGGAATCCAAACGTTCACGGCAGCACTATTCACCACAGCCCAAAGCTGGACACCACCCAACTGGCCCATCAATGCAGGAAGGCATAAACACAATGTGGCATATCCATACAACGGAATATTATTCAGCCATTAAAACAAAGACGCATTGATCTTTACCACAGCACAGATGAACTTGAGAACACTAAGTCAAAGAAGTCAGACACAAAAGGTCAAAAATTATCGGACTGTTTTTATATGAAGTGTGCAGAATAGGCAGATCCACAGAGACCAAAAGCAGATGAGTGGGCAGCGAGGAATGAGGAGTGATTATTTAATGGGTGTGGAGTGTTTTTCTGCGAGGACGAGAAAGTTTTAAAGCTACGGAGAGGTGGTTTACAACGTTGTAAATCGACTAAATATATTTTCTTAATTTTATTTTTATTGAGATAAGAGTTGTTTATTTTTTAAATGGTGGACTGTATGTTATGGGAATTTCACCTCAATTTAAAAAATATTTGTAGGGGGGAAAAAAAAAGAGCAGGGATTTTAAATTCACTGTGGCCTGAATTTGAATCTCACTTCTGTCTCATTCAACTTGTGTAACCTTGGGCAAGTGGCTTGGGTACTCTGGCCTTCAGCTCCATTGTTTTTAGGGTGGTGAGAATGAGGATCCCAGAATCCATGAGGAATCCATGAGACTCTGGAAGCAAAGCACCCCAGGCCCAGGGCGAGGTAGGCCCACACAGATGTCAGCCCCCTCCCTCCCATGCCATACCACAGGTCTGACCTTCCTCAAAGGTGCGGGCCAACCCACACCTCCAGGTGCTATGAATAATAGGATAACCACACTTCACACCCACCACTCACAAATGGGATAGTTAGCATTTTGTCATATTTGCTTCAATGCTTTTTTGTTTGTTTGTTTAAATAATGGACTGAAACGTTTCAGATGAAGTTGAAATATATGTTGACTCCTGCACTCAGCTCGGTGTCTCTTTTGAGCAAATAAGCAAGTCCATTAAAGAATAAATGTGTGGGGAAAGAATTTACTCATTCAGCTGGTCTTCAGTCAGGGTCTACTACGAGCAGCATAGGTACCACAGGATGTCCACACTGAGTTACAGAGCTCTGTTTTAACTGGTAATTTGGGCATGCGCAGAGGGGGCAGTCCAGAGGCGCTGCGAGAAGGCAGGTGGGCCCCGGTTAGCTCCCTGTATTAAATAAAATCAGTGGTTTGCTTTCAAACTCGGATTGCAGTTAACCAGCACGACTCAGAAAGCAAGTCCCTCCCGACATCCTCAAGGCACGAGCTACCCAGCAGTTGTGCTGTTAGGAAATTTTCAAAATATGGGCTATTGCCCAAATGGTGCGATTTTGGACTCTTCATAGATCTGCCATGGGAATCAATGAGATAACGTGAAAAAACATTCAGGAAAAAAAAAAAAAACCCGCTATACATACATACTCAGAGGCTCTCAAACAAAGGAGGGGTATACGTGGGGTGGGGTGGAGAGGAGGCAAAAGGGGGACATGTCTGTAAACCAGTAAGGGTTGAAAATACAACCTTCCAGGGGCATAATGCAATTCCAGCTTCCCATGTCTCAGAAATTGGAGCCTGGAAAATCCCTGGTGGAAACGTCCAGCACAATGAGTTGGGAGTGGGGTAAAGAAGGTGGGGAGGAAACTCAGTGCTTTGCTTCCAGAAGCGACCGGAGTAAATGTCTTTGTAATTTCATGTTTCCCTAAAAACAAAATGATTTGTTTGCTCTGTTAAAAAAAAAAAAAATGTCGAGAACGGGCTATATGGCAATACATTATGTTGGGACGTAAAGCTAGTTTGAGCTGCTCGTGATACAGTCTTTTCATAGGAGATCACTGTACCTGAAATGTAGGTAGTTATAAAAATGGCATTAATTTGCTTAGACCGAGAGATTTTCACAGGAGAGCAACTAGCAGAAAACATTATGAAAATGTCCGAGAGGACTGGTAATTGAGTTGATTAGTATGACCTTGGTTATGAAGGTAATAGAAGAGAGACCGGTGCTTAGACTGAGTTATAACCCTGTTCCCGGTTCGGCGACAGAGTGAGGGATGTAATTTGTTCAGGCTGACTCGGGGTAGCCAAGCCTGCCTCTGACAAAGTAATCCACTGACTAGCCGAGCTTGGCCCGCGCTTTTACCCTGACAGAGTAAACAGGACAGGGTCAAATAAGAAAATGATGGACTGGGCTTGTGTGCTAGCTCCCTGTGCAGACACGAGAGGGGCAGAACTTTCCGGACCACGGGCCCCAAGAAGCATTAATTCACCGCCTCTGAAGTACCAAAGAGGGAAAATAAGACCACTGCTCCCCAGCTGAAAGGAAACAAAGCAAAACACCAACATAAACAAAGAATAAACATCCCAAGAAGGTCTGTGCTGAATCCGCTCTGGCTCTGTTTTTCGTATTTTTTTATAGGCATTTATGAAGCAATAGGCCACTGGCTGTGGTGGGAAATTTAACTGCATTAATCATAAGAAAGGATCTCGTGTCTGCCTCCAAAGCCTATGTTCTTTCCACTGCACCTGCTTAAAATAGGCGCATTTCTCTTAATAACACACGCATGAGTGTGCGTGCACGTGCGCACACAGGAGGTTGACCCCACAAAGAAATATTCAACAGTTGTTTACTGGGTTGGTCAGTGGGTAACCCAAAGTCTTTACGCTGAGTATACGAGCTCACTAGCATTGTAATTACTTGTACAAAAATTCATGTCCTGGGAGCTCGTTCTAGCCACTTCCGTATCTGTGATGACTTCTTCCTCAAGCTCACTGTAGAAACTTCCGTATCTGTGATGACCTCTTCTTCAAGCTCACTGTAGAAGAGATCGGGTGTGGAGCGTGCGGTGACTGACGGAGCCCACAGAGACCCTCACGTATAGGTTAGAAGTCTGGACACACAGGTCTTGACCATTTCACACTTACTGTTCACAGCGAACGCATATCAGATCTGAACTGGAGGGTTACACTGGGTGAATAACAACAGGACACCCTCGCGCACACTTTGTTCCCTCTCTGGGTGTGTGTGTGTGTGTGTTTGCGTGTGTGCACGTGCATTTTTGTATGTTTTACCAGCCTCCGATTTCAGGGCTGGGGCTACACAAATGACAAAGGGCCGAGAATCCCTTGTCTCCTTGCCTCTGTCACCATGCTTGCTGACCCTCTAGTGAAAAGGATCTGACCACCACATGCGAGTGGAATAAATTATCGCTGACACTCCAATATTTAATTATGCAGCTGTCAGAGCGGCCCTTTTGAAATTCATTTTAATAAAGTGGGAACTTTCCCTTTCAAGGTTAGAGTGAGGGGAGTCACCTTTGGTGTCAGCCGGAGGTCTGCACCATGAGCTCTGCATTCTTGTTCCGGACGCCTGTCACTTGGCCTGATAGAAGGGCCTGATAACAGCTCTGAGGCCTGGTGCCCCCCCCGCCCCGTCCCTGCCTGAATGAACATCCTTCATTTAAACCCACAATAACGAGGACCTCAAAGTCAGAGAGGCGGGCACAAGGGCAGCCTGTCGGGGGAAAAATGGCTTCTTATTATAAAATTCACTCCATGTGGAAGCTGCAATCTAAAAGCCATCATGGCCATCTCCCTGTTTTAACTGGTTAACTGGAAATATTTAACATGGTGTAAGGGAATGAGAAAAGAAGCAATCCCGCGGGGGCAGTCGGGGTGCCCAGACACTGGCACTCCTTGATCTTTGCGTCTCCCAAACTCGTGAAAGACACATAAAAGCACTGATTTATATTTTGCTATAAAACAACAACAAAAAGGTATTGTAGTTTTTGTAGTTTGGTTTCTGGGCCATCAAGTGGCACCGAGGAAAAGCTTTTGCATGGCACATTCGATGTGTGGCTGCAATCACGCCTGCCTAAAGTCTGTGTTGAGCTGACACTCCTCCGTGTTTCTGTGCGAACCATGCCTGCAGCCACCTTGAGAGAGGGGATCACGGCCGGGCTAGAAAAAGCAGAACCAGCTCCATATGCACAGGCAGACTGGTGCCTCTCTCCTCTTCTCTCCTCCCTGATTGTTCACTCTACAGTCTCTCCCTTTCCCTCATTTTTATTTTCCTCCCTTCCCCTCCCCCTGCTCTCCTTCTCTCTCTCTCTTTAATAACATGATTAATATTTATTGATTAGTGACTCTATGCTGGGCATTGTCCAAAGTTCTTTGTACGCTTATCTCTTGTAGTGCTCAGAGCAACTCTATAAATTAGGTGCCTTCATGATCGCTCCCACTTTACAAAGGAGGAAGCTGAAGCCCAGAGAGACAAATGGTCTTACTCAAGATCACCCAGTTAGCGTCCAGCACAACAGACCCAGGCAGTTTCCAGTGCGTAGAGATTGAACTCCTCCGCTCTGCTGCATTTCCTCATTTTTTCTTACTCTGGCCTCTTCCTTACTAACTCTCTCTCACTTTCCTCCCTCCTCTCTCCTTCCTCTTTTCCCGATCTCTCCCTCCTGGGTTTGTATACACCATGTCTCTCAAGGCATATACAACAGTTCCCGCGGATGCATGCACTGACCCGCCTCATGCATTCGTATGGTAACTCTTGTCAACAAACACTTGTCCTGTCAATGTGTCTGAATAAAGGGCCTAAAAGAATGACTTTTGAGAGGTGCTCCCTTTAAACCATGAGTAATAAGCAAATCTGTCCATAAGCGCTTGTTCTGGGAGAGAACATTCCCTTCTCAGAGGCTGGGAAGATGGATCATGAGATGAATTACAGGGGAAGCAGGAGGCAGAAAGCAACCTTTTCGCTTCTACTGTGCAGCTCTCTGGGGAGACCTGCTTTGCAGAAGGGCAGGGAAGGATCCCCAGACTTAGCCAGGGCCTATGGCCACATCCTCTAGCACAGCCTCAAGTGCAGCTGATTTGTAGGCTGTCCTCTTGCTTAACTCTTGAGATGCTTAATATGGGACTCATGACAGCTGAGGACACAAGGCCCTGGTGTGGCCTGGAGAAACTACAAGGACCAAAGTGGAAGTCATAGCCCAAGGGCCAAACGTTCACTCCTCCTGAGGCCTGCTCTTAACGGTGTCCTGCCCCATTCTAGGGTCAACCCTAAGGGCATTCCTATTTCTCAAGGGCCAGTGATACCTGAGGCTGTCCGTGCCCCTCCATATTTGCCATCAATATGACCTATTAGGGGAACACCAATGGTACTGAGATAGCTTGAGAGTTAGTGTCCTATTTTTACAGGATCCAGAAGAAGCCCCTCAACCTGAAGGAGACCATCGGGGGCTGGAGGGGAGTAGTACACTCTGTGCATGTTACTTTGATCTGCAGGACATTAACCCAAAACTCACAAGGCAGGAAATTGCACTTCCAGGAAGTAAACGTCCCCTTGGAGCCCCCGTACCTATCACATAGGAGGCCCTCCACGGGGGTTTATTAATGCATAGATAAATGAGTGATTTATATCAGCATTTCAGTAATCCAAAGACAAATACAAAAATAGCCCTCAGCCTGTGAAAACAACTGTGTAAAACCAGACACCTTTGTTATAGGTAGGAGCACTCAATAAGAGATCAGGGGCTGATTTGGGGATGAGCCAATGACCAAGAATCACTGTTCCCTTAAAAAGACAACTTAAGAGACAGGTGTACTGGTGCCTGGCTACCGCCAGCTTTTTGAAATACTTTGTATAGATACTTTGTCCAGGCTTTGGTTGGTCTTTCTGGATCCTGAGAGGGAAAACCAAGGATTGGAGTTTACCACCTAAAGGGATACTTGCAAGAAAACCCAGGGAAGTGGCAGAAGGAGCATTTGTTGAAGTGAACAATCTAGATAGAACTTATTTGGAAACTTTTCCAATTCTATTTTTTTCATCCTGTTTAGCTGATGTTTGTTGGCTGTTTTACGTGCCAAACTCATGCTATGGGCTCCCCATTTTATCCTTACAATGGCCTTGGGCGGAAGGGAGGCACTATAATGCACTCTCTCTTAGAGATAAAGAAACTGAGTCTTAGCAAGATAAAAAACTAGTTCAAGGTCATTTAGCTGGTACCGGGCAGAGGGAGGACTGAAGTGAGCTTTGCTAACCTCCAGCGGCAATGCTTTTAAACACTGTGCCGTGTTTTTATCAAATACGCTGGTACTCCTCTCTTCTTTGTATTCTGGAAGCAAATCCAGGATTGCCTCTATCTAACTTAGCAAACCTGTTTAATGAGGTCTTCGTTAAATAATACACAGAAGTTTTTTTTGGAGGGGGGGAAAGTGGTCCCCTCTATCTGCAATGTTGACACAATCATAGTAATGGAATAGGAGCAGTGTAAGCAGCCACCATTGCTGTATCAGATTAGGAGGCAGGACCTGTGTATGTACATGTGTATGTGTATGAGCATTGGTATGTGCACGTATAAGTGCATGTGTGTATATGTATGCATTTGTGTGTATATGTATGTGCATATATATGTGTATATGCATGTGCATGCATCTGTGTGTGCATGTTTGCATGTGCATATGCGTGCATATGTGCATGTGTATGTATACATATGCACATAATTTGTGTCAATTTCATGTATGTATAGTATGTATATTTATACACCCACAACTTTTTTTCTCTAATCTGCACTCATCCAATGATTCCCATTTCATTACTAGGTAAACCAAGGGTCAGAGAAGCTACACATCTTGCTCGGGATCATATAGGAACTAGCTGGTGGGCCAAGTTTGGTGTGCAGATCTATCTGACCTAAAGTTATTGCTCTTGAAAGAAAAAAGATATAAAAATAAAATCCTTCTGCAATGCTTCTACATCACTTTAGAATTTACATAACAGTTTCAAGTACACCATATTATTTAATCCTTATGATAATTTTATGATTAGCTGTTACTGATATTAGCACTGAGTATTCCTGTGACCCCTATTTTACGGATGAGGAAATCATGGGGCTGCAGGTAACGTGACTGGTCTAGGGGACTGCGCTAACAGCAGGTGTATAAGTGGGACTAAAACCAGCCCCTCACACTTCCACTGGTCGCGTCCCATTGGGTCTACCTCCCTTAACGTGGAGTAGCTTGCCTCTCTGCTCGGTATCCGCACATCAAGACACTCCTCCCGCTGAGGTTCTCAGAACTGACAGCTTCCATCTTGAACAAACAGACCAGTGTTCATTTGGACGTCCTCAGCCTCACGTGGCACCCACTCCCACAGCTCCTTGCTGAGTGAATTTAGACAATGTTCTTGATGCCAATTCTCTTGCTGCAAATGGGAAGAGATTTACAAAGCACCTGGCAGCAGCCGCTTGCCATGGATTTTATAGTCAGAAATAATTATGGGTCAGAATCTCTGAATCCCAGAGCTGCCTGGGTATGTGTCCCAATGCTGGGAGCCGGAACACCCCACCCCAAGATGACCCTCTTCAGAGGGCAAGTGTGGCATACACCCTAAGATGACAAGCCAAGTCTAGAAGGCCGGGAGAAATAAATCCTGAGTCAACTAGAAGGATTAAAAAGTCACCTACCATGAGGAGAATTCGCACTACACAAATTTTTCTCGACTGAGTAAATTTAAAGAAATAAAACTAGATTGAGCATGCGTTTAATACTGGCTGCTATCTTTTGCTCTGCTCTGCTCAGTGGCTTGTTAAATATAAAAAGATTTGCCCTGCAAGGAGACATGGGGAGAGGCAATCTCAGAAGGACCCATCGGCCACCCTGCCCCTCCTCTTTATAACCCAGGGGAGACAGGCAGCCCTGTTTCATTCCAGCGCCCCAGCGCCCTGGTCTTGTGTACAGGTCTCGCATGCGATCACTGGTATCCCCACCGTCTCTTAATAGAAGGTGAGATATAAAAAGCTCATTCGAGATGCCAGGAGCTTCCCTTTCTGACCCTGGCTGCCTGAGAGGCAAATTGCATTAGAAAAATGACATGCCATTCATCTCGCGAGTACTTGCAGGAACATTTAGCTAATTAAATGATTAATAAATTTAACACTGCTTTATAATTTCATTTAGCTGTGTTGGAAATCACACGGTGAGCTGCGTATGCACCGAATGAGATTAGGTGGGAGTGAGGGTTTCGGAGGCTGCCCTGGTAATTGAGATTAGTCTATTACTACAGTGACCTTTTTAACTTTTATATTCTCTTGTTAAAGCGAAATAAAATTTTATTCACTTTTAAGGAATATTTACTTAGAGAAATTTACATGAAATTAAAGAAACACCAAGCCCAGAAGCCTACTGGGGCCAGAATCCATGCACTGTTTCTTTTTTAATTTTCACAGGCTCTTTAGGAAATTGTTCTTGAGCTAGCCGGAGGCAGAGTGTAGAACAGTGTGTTTTTAGACAGTTCATTCATTCATTCACTCAATAAACGCCCAATTCCTGGTGTGTCCTGGGCATGCCTCTAGGCCCTGGTACTACAGCAGTAAACAGGACCTAGGTCCCTGCTTTCCTAGAGCTTAGGTTATCACGGGAAAATAGAGACGAGAAGCAAATAAATAAACAACAAAATAACAGACAGTAAAAAGCACAGTGTAGATAATTAGAAAAAATGATTTCTTTAGACTGGGGAGTCCAAGAAAATCTCTCTTCAAAGATGACCATTCAACTGGATCTGAATTATAAAAAGCAGCCAGCCATGCAAAGCTCAGAAGGAGTAGCACCCCGGAATAGAGGAGATTGGAGGTGAAGGTCCTGAGGAGGGAAGAAGTGAATTTGGTGTGTTCAAGGAACAGAAGAGGCAGGGAGGCTGGGAGCTGGTACGTTGGAGGTGATGCAGCAAATGTAGTAACGGTCAGACTAAGGCCATGCTGATCACAATAAGGAGTTGGGACATTTTTCATAGGTGCACTAGGAAGCCAATGGAGGGTTTTAAGCAGGACAGTGACACCACCTGTCAAGTGATTCTATCTCAGGCAAGTGCTTCTGCAGCCACAGTTAATGGTGGGACCACAGCCACCATACTGCCTTTGTAAGAACAAGAGGACTGACTTGGTTTCCCTCACCCTCTGCCTCTTCTGTAAATTGTGCTTCTATTCCAACTGAAAATTGTATCTGCTGGTCATGCTTCTCTCTCCTTTTCTCAATATGTGGTACTTTGTTGTCCCATGTATTTTGAAAATGTTTTTGACTACCCCGATTTTTGCTATCCTCATCCATAAAATCCAGAGGTCTCTGCTTGGTTCTCTCCTGTATCAACCATGTCTTTTATTTATTTATTTATTTTTGTACTCTTATGCTTTGACAACTGGGGCCTCACTGACCCTGGAGAACTAACTCTCCCAGACAGTCAATTCCTAGAGATAGCAAACAACTCCCCTGCACTTTGCAAATGCAAACCAACCAATCCTGAGCTCATATCACCCAAATCGCCTTCTTTATCATGTTCTCACATTCGTGGCTCTAACTATCATATCCTTACCATCCACCTGCTCTACTCATCCCAGGGCCAGATACCAGACAAGAGCAGCCTCTGCAGTCCTGAGCCTGCTGAAATTATTCAAACGAGCCAATCCTCAGCCTGCTTTCCCTGCCTCGCCTGTTCCTTCCTGCAGAAACCACAATAAAGGCTCCTGCCCGGTGTCCCCTCTCCCTCTGCCTCCTGACTAAGGCAGTCCTGGTGACTCCCCCAAGTGACTCCCCCCCCACCCCATTGCACAGGGTGTCCCTTTCTAGGGATCTGTGGGTATCGCAAACTGTCTTTGCAATGGCAACCATCTCTCAATCTGTTGGTCTTAGCATACCTAAGTAACAATAAAAACCTATATTATAAAACATCTCCAGATACCCAGTTTCACTGCACATCAACTAATAATACCTATCGTTTACTGAGGTCCTACTTTGTGCCAGGTGCTTCACAGACATGGCAGACTTTAACTGATTCTCATTTAATCTTCTCTCACACAGCCCAGCAAAGAAGGTCATTTCGGGCCATATTATAGATGAGGAAACCGAGACAGAGTTTCTGAGACTGGCCCAAGGCCGCTTGGCTCTACATGTCAGGGTTGGGAGTTAAACCCAGAAGAGAGATGGTATAGTTCGTAAATGAAGAGGAAGAGCAATTTCCTTCTGAAGAAATGAACTAAAGGCCACGCTTGACAGACCACATCTTGATGGACACTTGGGATGATTTTGTTCTGTCTGGTTGCTCGTCCAGACAAACTGGTTTGGCATTTGTCCTTGCCATCGTTGAGCAATCATGGTTTCTACCGTACCTACTTTGCCTAGTTTCTCATCCAGGCATATTTATGCACAATTCCACTGTTTCTACTAACAACTTCCTGCAAGTTAGTACGAATACAAAGAAAATGTCTGGAGAAATGTCCAGGGCCGGTTTACCAGGTGTCTCACACCGGTCTTCCATAACGAAGGCCAATTCCTCAGAGTGCCGGCAACAATCATCAAAGAACTTCATGCTTCTGATGCTAATTCACATTCTACAAATCTTCATATTCAACATTAAAAGTTTTTGCTGTGCGTTGTTGTTGTTGTTTTTTCCCCCTACCAGCCCATAGAGAAGATGAAATAAAAGGGCTTCCATTCAGTAAGTGTTTAAACTACAGTAGTTTCAATTTCAAGTAATTATGCACACATCCCTTGGATATTCTTAAGACTTTGAACACACACACCCCTTAAATTTGAAATCCTGTGATACCTGCTGTAAACCCTAAAATTTGTGAGCAATTACCTTTGTAAGCAATGTTTCTGGAAAATAACATCTGTGTGTGATTCACACTTTTTTTTTTTTTTTTTAACTTGTAAATTGTCTGGTTGTTAACTCTGACTACTAATCTCAGGATGCTTAAGAATTCATAATTTTCCTTCCAGTATCTTCTACTTGGTGTGCAAAATTTGGACACACCGTGTAATTAAAATATTTTCTGCTTAAAAAATCCCAATTGTTAGAACTGCAGACAACCACATTAGCATCAGTTAGTAGTAACAGATGAAGTAATGAGTAGCAAGAACATGCATATCCTAGTTGTCGAAGAAGTGGGGACCTGCCTGATTTTCTAGAAATTATGAACTCAATATTTGACTCTTTCATTTTTAATAATGATGTAGCCATGTGAGTTTTAGTATGATAGCTTAGATGCTTCAAGAATTTCCTTCCTCTTTGTTAGATGTTTAGAAATCACCAGAGGTATTTGTGTCTAGAATTTCTTTTAAGCCGGAATTCTTCCTGCCTTCTGCCCTCCCCTTCCTCTGTCTGTCTCTCTTTTTTCTTTCTCTCTCTCTCTCTCTCTTTCTGTATTAGTCCACTATGAACATGGCGCCATAGTAGGCACTGATGATAAGATAAGAAAAAAAAAATTCTGGTTTTCTAGGAATTTACAATATAATCCTTTCTATTCAAAATGTCTTCCATGGACCATGTGCATTAGCATCTCCTTGGAGATTGTTAGGAATGCAGAACTCAGTCATATTGGATCCCAGACATCCTGAACCCAAATCTGCACTTTTAGAAGGATGCCTAAGTGATTCATGCACATTCTAGTTTGAGAAACTGCTCTAGATCAGGGGTCTGCTATCCCTGGCAAGCAGGCCAAATACAGCTAGCTGTCTGGTTTTGTTGTTGCTGTTATTGCTGTTTGTTTTTTACTGTATATAATCTAAGAATGAAGTTTACATTTTAAAATAGATATAACTTAAAGGGCTGTATGATTACCTACAGAATAGCCTCTGTTTTGTCTCTTAGATTACAAACTCTAACATATTTACTATCTGTTTTTTTTAAGCAAAAGTTTGCAGACCCGGCTCTAGAATCTAGATGAGTCTAGAGCCCAAAGTCTGGATAAAGTCTATCTTTTGAAACGAGCAATGACACTATGACATGGGTTCCACTGAAAATATTTGTTAAACCACCAAATGTCAGAGGAATTACTGTATTTTTGTTTTGTTTTTAGAAAAGCCATGACATATATTCAATAGGAAAATTGGCATGGAAAGTCTACGTCTGGAATTGAGCTTGTAAAAGCTACCAGTGTAACATGAATTTCATAGCTTATGCTTGGAGATCCATCAGGATACACAAAGCAGGTATCCTCAGACACAGTGGAACCCAGGACACATGAAAATTGGTACAAACTGGTTCTATCCAGGTTGTATCCAGATTCACTACAAACATGATTAACAGCAAACGGAAGGGGGTTGTTTAACCATGCATGTCCATCTGCAAAAATGGCCATGGTTTCTACATGTCACAAACTTTTTAGTTTTCCCAAGAGTGTATGCCAGATGCCATTTCCTATCCTCATCATTTCAGAAAAAGAGTGGCTATATCTTTTCAACTAAATGAACTGTTTTGGGGCAAAAGAGTTTTATTTTTTCATATGTAAATATCCATGTCTGTCCTTGACGGGTAGGTTAGCTAAGGAAATGTAACATGGGGCCAGTGCTGAAGATGGGTAAGGGGAGAAAAGAGAAGAGGAGACAAGAATTGAAGTCAGAAAAAAGGGAGAAGCAGCAGCAAGATCAGACAGTTTTCAGAAAAAGAAACTCAAATGGGGAATATGAGTCCATGTTTCCCCAGAGACAGGGACCTGATCACAGTCCAGTCGACATTAATAAATAAATACATGTTGCACCAGATTAAGTTAAAAGGATTGAGTGGGTGCTGATTTGCAGTGACAAGACCCAATTAACCTACTATTCAAACCGTGTAGGGTTTTGACATTGAACAAACAGGAACCTGTTATTTGAAGATCATCTGCGATTCATCAACTCAGCTGGTTACAACAGGGAGTCCAAGGGAGCCCAAGTGGCTCTGGACTGGGGAGAAAAAGCTTTGCTCTCTTTTCTCCCAAGCTCTAAATGTTTGTGGAGCACAGTCATGGCTAGCATCAGGGATGACAGGACAACAGGGTGGGCAGTCCAACCTGGCCCATCCACAGGCCTGGAAAACCCATTCAAAGCTGAGGGGCCGTAACTTGGCCAAGAGCATCTCCCTTGAGTGGAGGTTACAACCTATTCTTTATCTGAATGCCTTGCCCTAAAAGAGCAGGCTCTGAAAACAAAACGAAACAAAAACAGATGACACCAACGTCAGCTTCAGCTAACTTCTAAATGGTATTGGGAGGGACAAAGCAGTGTGCATGATGAGATTAAGGCCTTCTATGCTCCCCAACTTACAATTAATGTAGTTACAACAGAAGCTAGAGGCCCTTTATTGTTTCTCAGCTGGGTAACTGTGTGCAGGTGTCATTAGTACTGTCGCTCAGGCTAATACACAATCTGAGTTTCCAGAAATGCAGTCCTGTGGGCTCCTGTTTCAGGATCCACATGTAACGACACAGGTACCACCCGACAACATCTCCCTAGCCCCCTAAAGAAATACCCGCAGACAGAGAAGGACCCTGCTTGGCTTCCCTCTCCCTGAAAGGGCTACTCAGAATGACTGATGAGACCCTAGATCCTAGTCCTACACACAAGGAGGACTTTGTGTAGGACTAGGAAAGCCAGAGAAGGGAAGCCAGCCGGCGTGGGGTTCGGATGCCAGCAGGGGCACGTCTTAGTAACCCAGTCCACTAATCTGTGTCTGTTTCCTCCTCCTCCTCAAGGGAGGAGGATCAACCTGTGTGTCAGGATTTTCAGGAGGTTAAATGAAAAATAGAGCAATGACAAATAGTGTGTGTTCAGTGGGTTTTGTTTCTCGTATTGTGCTTCAAGGAAGCCAAGGCCGCGCTCGTGGCACGTACTCTGCTTAGCAGGCCTTTGTTCCCAGCATCCCCGGCTACTTTGTGTTCTCCTCTTTCCCAGAGCCACCTCCTCCAGGAAGCTTCCCCTGATACTCTCAGGCTAGGAGCAGTCCCCTCTTTCCACTGCCTCCTGAAACCTGGGCCCACTTCTATCTGAAAACAAAACAAAATAAAAACAGATGACACCAATGTCAGCTTCAGCTAACTTCTAAATGGTATTGGGAGGGACAAAGCAGTGTGCATGCCCTTAACTCAAAGAATGGAACCAAACTCCTCATAGTTCTGTTTCTCTGGGGTGAGCTCAAGGGCCATCTCTGTCTTCACCCCAGTGCCGGCCCATCGCTGACATGTGGAAGGTGCTAGATGTTAGCTGAACTGCAGAATAGATCCTCTGCTCTGCATGCAATACACTGCTGCTTAAGTTTGCAGGCCCTCTCTGTAGACATGGCTGCAGAGCTGTTTTCTAAAGCTTGGGTTTCTGCCACATAGCTTTGCCCAAGACCCACTTCTGCTCTTGATTCAGGAAGGAGCCTGTTGAGCCCAGACTGCCCCTCGGGTCCAGTCGGCCTGTGCTCTTCTCTGTCCCCATCATCATCTGATTGTCAACATGGGTCAGTGAATCTTGCTTCTTGGGGCCTCTGGCCTCATGGTGGAGGGATGCAAACAGAGGTTTCAAGACAGTACTCAGAAAAATAAAATTGCTAAACAACTTCCATTCTACAGGAAAAAGTGGAAGACAAAGTTCACAATGGTATTGGAGAAATAAAGCACAGTGAGATCAAGGGCTTCTTTGATTCCTCAATTAATGGTTAATATGCTGACAACAAAATGTTGTCAGGGCAGTCCCTATAAAAGGACTATTTTTTGCCTTTTCAAGACCCATTCTGGAGACCCTCAGCTCTTCAAATGTGCTATTTCATAACTAAAACAACAACAAAGATAAATAAAGGCAATTTCCAAATCACAGAGAAGAGAATTATAATCACATTAGAGTCAAAACTTCCAAATCAATGCAGGAGGCCAGGCTTTTTCTTACAGTTACAACTCTGGGATCAAACAGACCCATTAGATGGCTCTACCTGTTGGGGACCCTGCCTGGTGTTCTGACATTAGCATACCCCCAACACCAAATACTGTGGCAATTTCCTTCTCCTCTGCCATCTGTCATCCTCGAACTGCAGGCATGGGCTCCATGTTCCGCATAAGCAGACATTGAGTACACAGCTCTTTTGCCTTCTACATCTCAAGATAATTGCATGACTATTTGTTGTAAGTCTGAAACAAGCCCTCAGATGCACAATGGCCACATGCAAAACCATTTGTCTTCAGCCTGGATACTAATCATGCGAAAGGAACAACACTGGTTGCTGTCTTCTTCTTCCCTAACCTCCTGCCAATGCTGTGCAATGTCTGGTCCAGTGGAACCAACGAGAAGGTGACTATGCTCTTGCATCTAGGAGAAATCAAAATGCACAGACTTGGGAGAGTCTACCCCACACCTGCTTGACCTGTGTTTTTAGTGACCTTCAGGTGCTCACTATGAAGAATGATTTTTCACTTAGAAGAAACCTCAAAGGCAGTGAGTGACATGCCAACAACTGCAGGACAGAATGTTCTAGATTTCAAAAAAGTTTTGGTATTTAGGAAGTAGTGCCATATTTACAGTAACTATATAATATATAGAAAGCAGGGTGGGGTGCATTCTCTGAGGAAATTAATCTTTCCTCTTTAACACAAAAAGGAGAGATTTATAAATTAGATGTGCTAATAACAAGTTGACTTATGTAAAATGACAACCTTTAAAAAGGAGAAATAATCATTGTGCAATGCTGCACAGTGCCTCAAATCAGGGAGAAATGTAAAGGGCTGAAAATTTAGGCAAAATGATGTCCTGCAGTATACATCTGGCCCATAGATGTATTTGATTTGGCTCCCTCCAAGTTGGCTCATGCAATGATTTCATTGCCAACATTTAAAAACTGGATGATTCTATATTTTAAAAAATATACATATAAATACCAAGGTTCTCTGGAAAAATTGTAAGTTCTGGCAAAATTGGATCTAATTTCCACTTGGCAACATTCAGTTGGAGTTTAATAATGCCTGCCCCTATGACAGGGCAGAGACACAGCCCCTGACACTTTATTGTCTTCCCTACACTGGGGACTGGGTCCAGTGCCTGCCATTTATCATCTCATACACAGACAACTCCATTCATTTATTCTACCTGCCTGGTACCTAACGGCATCTGCATTTGCCCTATTCTGTACTGTATAATTATTACCTATTAATAGGTTTTTAACTCCAAGTTCCTGATGCCTAAGTCAAGATAAACCAACATGCCACATCTAGTGCAAATTTCCACATCCAGAAAAATGAAGGGATTAAAGGACAAAGTTGAAAGCTACTCTTTGGCAGTTCCAAGAATCTTTGGTTTGGGAAAGGACCTGTTCCACCAGTAACAAGAGGAGCTTTGGTTTTTAATCTTCAACTAAAAGTAGCCTGAGCAGAACTAGTCTTGGTGAAACAGGATCATCATCAGTGCATCACATCTGTGTGTTTTCTCAGTTGCCTTAAAATGAGGGGCCTAATCGGAGAGGAAGGTCCTTGACTGGGAAAGTAGCCCCTGTTAGATTCTCTTCTATGAATCCCGTGTGATCCACAACACTCATTTTGCAAGATGGCTGACTGAATGTAGAGGGAGCATCCATGCCAAAGGAACTGAAGAGTACACAGTAACCAATGTGAGGCCAGGACTGGCAGTCTGGCCTTCTGCCCTAACCCCCTGGCTGTGGGCCTAAATGCAGTCTGTGGCTGAATGCCAGCTGAGAGAGAAGAACACACTAAAATATAGGCAGGCAGATTATTTATGAGATGTGAAACTAAAGGCTTACTGGTTTTTACACAATTCAAGCTGAGCTCCACAGTGGCTGATGGGGACCCAGTAGAGACCAGCCTACAGGCAGGGAGCTACATTTGACTCTCACACCCTCCTAACCACAAAAATGGAACCCAACCAATAAGTATTTACTAAGTATCCTCTCCATGTGAGGCACTCCACTGAGGTGAATGTTTGCTAAATAAAAGTCAGTGAACTATTAACAGAATATTGGCAAACTGAATCCAACAATATATAACAAGACTTACATACTATGAGTGGGATTTATCTCAGACATGCAAGGCTGGTTCAACATTTGAAAACCAATCAATGTAATTCACCATATCAATAAGCTAGGAAAACTCATATGCTCATATCAATTGACAAAGAAAAAGCATTTGACAAAATCCAACACCCTTCATGATTTAAACAAAAACAAAAACAAAGCCAAAAACCTCTCAGCAAATTAGGGATAGAGGAGGATCACCTCAAGTTGATAAAGCATATCTATAAAAAAACAGCTAGCATCACATTTAATGGTGTAATAGTGAATGATTTCCCACCAACAACGAGACCAAGGCAAGGATTTCTCTTCTCCTTATTCTTACTCAACATAGTAAATTTTTGCCACTAAAGTAAGATAAGAAAAAAAAAAAAAAAAAAAAGGCATACATATCGGAAGAAATAAAACTCTCTATTTGCATATGAAATGATTGGTTACATTAAAAAAATCCCAAGAAATCTCAAAAAAAAAAAAAAAAACCAACCCCAAAACTACTAGAACTAATAAAGGAGTTCAGGAAGGTCACAGGATCAAGATAACACACAAAACACAATCAACTTTCTATATACTAACAATGAACATGTGGAAATTGAAATAAAAAATACAGTATCATTGAAAATCACTCCAAAGAAAATGAAAACTTAGGTATATACTCAATAGACATAGACTAAATAAATGGAGTGTTATGCCATGTCCATGAATTGGAAGACTGGATGTAATAAAGATGTCAATTCTCCCCAAACTGATCTACAGGTTTAATGCACTTTCTCTCAAAATTGCAGCAAGGTTTTTGGTAGACATAAACAAGCTTATTCTAAAATTTATATGGAAAGGCAAAGACTTAGAACAGTTAAAACAATCTTGATAAAGAAGAACACAGTGGGAAAAATCACTCTGCTTAATATCAAGACTTACTATGTAGCTACAATAATCAAGGCAGTGTATGACTGGCATAGACAGACACATAGATCAATGGAACAGAAGAGAGAACCCAGAAAGAGACCCACACAAATAAGCCCAACTGGTCTTTGATAAAGATGCGAAAGCAGTTCTATGGAGGAAGAAAAGAATAGCATTTTCAACAAATGGTGTTAAAGCAGTTGAACATCCACAGGCAAAAAATATGAACCTTGACCAACTTCACACCTTATGCAAAATGAATAGATATTTGATTACTTGTATTAAATTTATTCTTAAATATTTTATAATTTTGTTAGTATTTTGAATAAAAGCTTTCTTCTATTTCCATCTTTAATTACTGCTAGTAGAGGGAAGATCAGTTGATTTGTGTATCTTTACCTTCTATCTAGACAACTCTTCAAATTATCTTATTAATTTTTGCAAGAATACTTTAGCTTCCCTAGGATTATGATTATATGACTTTAAAATGAAGTAAATTTTGTTTTTTTCTGCACTCAAGTCTTTTGGGGGGTTTTATATTATCTTCTGAAACTTCCTAAGCAACATGAATATTGATGGGTATAGTGAATACCCTTGTCTGGTTTCTG
Source organism: Phoca vitulina (assembly GCF_004348235.1). Classification (NCBI taxonomy): domain Eukaryota; kingdom Metazoa; phylum Chordata; class Mammalia; order Carnivora; family Phocidae; genus Phoca; species Phoca vitulina. The sequence continues at coordinate 8,662,570 of NW_022589759.1, forward strand.
ATTCAAACAGAAAGCACTGCTTTCACTGTATAAAATATTTGCAGCAGGTTTTTAATAACATCCTTGACTATATTGGCTAAATTTCCTCCCTCTAGTTTACTTAGCAGTAGAGTTATTGAGGTTGGTTGGTGAATTGGTAGATGTGACAGTAACTGCTGAATTTGAATAAATATCTTTTTGGCATCATTGGTAGAACCATAAAGTCATTCTTTAATTTGTTGCTGTAATAAATTACACTGATAAAGAATAAAAACAATAAGTAAATAAAGAAATGACATGAAAATTTAATTAGTTGTAGTAAATAATGCATTAAGACCCTTTCAACAAGCTCCAAACCAGAGCCAAGCGGCAACTTTCAACAAAATCTAGAGAAGCTCTCATTTATAGGCGAATGCATCTAAAAAATGTTTTTAAAGACTTTCTTTAGTATTTAAATCAATAATATTTTTATAAAGGTCTAGAAGAGATATTATGAATGAACTTAATATTGAAAAGTCAAAAGTATTTATTTTCCCTAAGAAACATCCCCTTTCTAACCAAGATTTTTTTTTTTTTTAATGCAGATGAAAATTCAGTAGCCTGGCACTCAAATCATGTTACAAACAGGAAGCTGAAATAGAGCAGAAAAGGAACCAGTATCAGTGTCCTATCTAAGTGGCAAGATGAGGCCAGGTCCTTGGATGTATGTTATCTCCCTCGATGCTCAGAATGTTCCAGTTCTCTCTGTACATGGAGATGAGGAGCAGCTAACAGCTGAGAAGTGATGGGGACGCATAACTCCTGGGTCCATCAGACAGCCTTCCTGGGCAGGTGCTATTCATGTCCCCATGTGGCAGTTGAGGAAACAACTCTAGAGGGGCTAAATAGATTATCCAAAGCCGCGGGGCGCCTGGGTGGCTCAGTCGTTAAGCGTCTGCCTTCGGCTCAGGTCATGATCCCAGGGTCCTGGGATCGAGCCCCCGCATCGGGCTCCCTGCTCAGCGGGAAGCCTGCTTCTCCCTCTCCCACTCCCCCTGCTTGTGTTCCCTCTCTCGCTGTGTCTCTCTCAAATAAATAAATAAAATCTTTAAAAAAAAAAAAAATTATCCAAAGCCACAAGGCTGGTAAATGACAGAGCTGGGATGCAAATCCTGGGCTGTCTGAGACAAAAAGCTGATCTTCTTTTAATGAATATCGGTACTATCTGGTGACCAAAAGGCATGGGCTTCATGTCAGCAATGGGGACTTGAATACTGGCTCAGGCCCCACTAGCTGTGTGCTCTTGGGCCAGTTACTTAACTCCTCTGTGCCCCAGTTTCTCATGTGTACAATTAAGACAACCCAGCATCAATGTTACATGGATACTATGAGGTTCAAAGGAGCTGCCATGCACAAAACCTAAGGCATGGGATGTAGTAAGCCCTTAATGCACACTGGCTAATAGTCTATTTATTATCATTATTATTACCATTATTTTTATCATCCTTGAAACTATTTTTCTAATGGCTCTGAGTAAATCATCATTGATATCAAGAATAAAACTCCAAAAGAAGCCACTCAAATGACTCTCAGTAGCTAATAAAACCTAATAAAGTCAATGTATCCACTTAGCCAAGCCACAGAACACACCACTGTTCAGGTAAGTCATAAAGTCTTTCCTGCAGCTGTTAGAATGATTGATCCTCAGGCACAATTAAAACTCAAGCAATACATTGATGTTTTAATAGAACAAATAATTTAAATATGTTTAATATGTTAGGCGGTAAGTTTTTGTAATATATACCTACAGATTTGGGAGGTTACCCCCAAAAACGTGTAGAGAAAGTCTTTGTGCAAGAGGGTGAAGAAGGTAAAGAAAATAGGATTGACATTCCTTGAGAGAAACCATAAATCCTGCAGTTCCCTGGAATGGAGCAGTTAATTTTGAAGACCAGGTCCTATGAAAAACAGTCCCTTAAACATCCATGGATTTCCTTTCTCCCTCATTTTTTTTTCTGTTATCTCCAAAATACCATTAAAGATAACTGATAAGGTACTTCTTGAATTTCTACTACCCATAAAAGAATGCTTTGAAATAAACGGATTCAAAGACGAAAAAAATAAACAAAAACAAAAACAGGCCTCTTATTTTCATGGTGAAACTTAAAATGAAAATTCTTTCCAATAAAAACTGAGATCAGTGGCACCTCCTCCCACATGCATTCCAGGGATGTTCTAGTAAATGTTGAATGATCCTCTCTGGTGGGGAGGAGGGAGCCCTGGTTTGTAACACCTGCCAATTTCCATGGTGTAAATGTTTCCACTGTGGCTGAATTCCAGCAATCAATGTGATTCACTGAAGGTGGGGGATGGGTGCAATCTGCCCCCGCTGGCCCAGCGTGGATGCCATTTCCACCCCACTAGCTTGTTTTATAGCTACCAGAAATCATCCTACATGTTTGCTATTGCCTTGCCTGTTGCCTACCAACACCTCCATCAGAACAAGAGATCCTAGAGTATAAGGGACGTCTGCCTGTCCACCTCCATACGTTCCCATAGCTGCTCTGGACCGTGGCCAGATGCAGCACGCATCCATTAAATATTTGTGCAATGAATGAATAAATGGTGTGGGGTTGGCCAGGGGAGGTGACAGAGAAGAGGAAAGAGCAGAAGAAGTAAAGGAGGAGAAGATACACATAAGCCAAGTGGGCCAAATCCTGTCCTTGCTGCTTTTTTCTTCAGCATGTTGGATAACATGACCCAACAGCTGGGTCACCTCTTCTCTGCTAGGCAGGCTTATGGAATAGCCAAGTGCCAAAGAGTTGACCTAAATGACTGCTTCCTTCCAGCCAAATACGGACCAGAAATTTTACAATGTGTTTTTTTACCCCAAATTTTTCAGCAGACTTTTTTTTTTTTAGTTACTATCACCACTAAAAGTCTGTGCTGACAGATCCTTTAAACAACGTCACATACAAGTGTGTGCCTCTTTTTTTTTTTTTTCTTTAATTTTCATTTCCTATTGTTGGAAGTCAGAGATCCAACCATCTGTGTTCTAAATCCCGGGCCTCTCCTTTCTGAAGAGCTGCATAAAACTGATCTCTGAAAACCATTAGAGTGACAAGAAGAATCTGGGGCTAAATATGAGTTTGCTCATTTTAGGACTGGTGTAGAAAAAGAGCCTCTCCCCTTGGGCAGAAGTATAAACGTCAGCGTAATGAAAGAGCGTACATTGTTGTCTCTGCACGACTCATCTTGAAAGCTGATGTTTAATAGAAGATAATGTCCCGCTTCGTGTGAGTGAGATGTTCTCTGAAGGCTACTGGCCCATAAATCTAAAGAATTTGGGGGTGGTGTATCTTAATTACCGCATGGTCAGCTGCCTGCCTCGCACTGTGGCGCCCCCTCAGTGCAGTCATGGCGGGGAGAGATTTGTGAAGTTCAGGGGAAATCCAGAAGAGTCGGCATTGTTTTCTGCTGATTTCCCAGGGAGAGGGAAGCTGCTGAATTCCAAAGGAATGGGGTTTCTCAGGTGCCAGTGCTGCAGGGTATGAAAATTGCAGCTAAAAACTCACCATCATCAAAGAGCAAGCGATTATAAGAGCTGGGGGGGGGTGGTTGTGGGGGGCTCACCTCTGATTCCCTTTGTACGGATGAAGGGAGGGGCCAGGAGCAACCACATCACGCATGTCAAAGAATACTGCAGTCCTAAGAAGTCACCCGCCACCCTGCACCACGCGATAGACTGCTTGGAGCGTGCATTTTGGGGAAGGTCATTTTTGTTCTTGCTGCTGAGTTAGGTGCATTGCTGGGCAGGATGGACACACTTGGTCAGTTTCTTGTGACTGCAGGAAAACTTCTTTACCAAAAAACGCAAAACACCAACAAACAAAAAAAGCCCCAAATCAGGTAAGGAGCGTAATGTTTCCAATGGAGTTGAGACCATGGGGCACTGTGGGTATGAAAAATCCAAAAATGCTTTATCAGGCCCCATGGCGCTGACCTTGCAGCACAGCCCAGCTGGAACTGGGTCAGCTGCCAGGGGTGAAAGCAAGGTTCGTGCTGAAATGATCAGAAACGTAAAAGGTAAAATGTAATTCCCCCAATGGGGGGATTACAACCTGGCTTCTTTCAGAAAGTTTATGGGGAGGGTCTGGGGCATGTGGCATGACATGTAACACAATTAATATCAGTTTTGAACTCTCTTTTATTTTATCCCTCCTGTGATGAGCTCAACTCACTCTGATGAAAGTCAGCTTTCATAAGCAAACACCATAAACCTATTTTATTACTTGGAGAATTTTAAAACATTTCAACAAAACCATCACAATTATTTTTTTTCCATGATCCTTTAAAAAAGAAAGAGAGAGAGAGAGAGAGAGAGAGCCCACACCATTTCCACAGCTAGATTCTAAAAATCATGTTTGGATATCAGTAAAAAATGATGGACAAATCTTTTTGCAAAAAATTTCAACCTGGCTTGCCTTGAAAAACATAAAGAGGCTCTCTGGCACTAGATGTCAAATTAATTGCAGGCAAAGTGTGTTACAGTAATTCACTTGGCAGTTTAAGCAAAACCAAGGGAACAGCATTAAACCGGATCCCCATATGCCAACGGGGCACCATCGCTTTGCTCCAGCTGATGAAATTTGACTGTAAATCTTTCCTGCCCTAACTTGGTCAGCAGCGGCACGAGGAAGATCTGTCCTTCTCTCTGCATTGTGCAAAATGGTTTATTTGCCCTTTTAGGAGGCACGCTGCTATATAAATCGCAGGTATGATTATTATTATTTTGAACTATTATTATGAGTTACTATTATTACCTTCCTGAGAGAGTGGGGGCTGGGCATGGGAAAGCGGTGGATGAGACGGAACTGTGTATGAATGCTGAAGGGAGACCGTCTATCTTCGTTCAGGGCAGTGTCTGTAATATTTCAGGAGAGGAAGATCATCAATACGGATGGGGGTCCATTCACGGGAGATGGGGCAGCTCTGACTGTGGGCTGTAAGCCTCGTGCCCTGGTTGAATTATCCTGGGCATCCAGCCTGTTCTGCTCTGGGCTTTTGTTCACAAAAGACCTTCGAGGCATCTGTGAAAATTCACTCACCCAGCTACATTTGCTGAGCACCTACTGTGTGCCTGGGTCTTTGCTGTGACTGTAGACTCAATGAAGAATTGAGAGGCTCAGTCTCATCAGCAGCAGGGGTAGTGACGCGCGTCACTACGACGGGACGCTGTGACAGGAGCTCTCCTTTGGGGGATGCTTCATGGGGTTTGGTTGCATCCACTGTATGGGAGGGTCTCCGGCCAACTTATTTGCTCAGGTCGCACGAGTAAGGGCAGACCCAGGACTCTGAGGCGGGCCTAACGTGTCTAGAGTGGGGCTCCGAGGAGGAAGGAGGCAGCTCCGCCTACAGGAAGGAGGTGAGGGAAGTGTCGGACAGCCTTCACAGAGGAGCTGATACTTCAGCTGGGTCAGGAGAGCTCAGTCAGAATGGGGAATGGCATCCAGGGAGAAGGGAAGGCCCTGAAGGGTCCCCTTGTGAAGCCCTAAAAGGCCCCTGGGCTGGGAAGTGGACCAATGCCATCCCCTCCAGGCGAAAAGGATCATGACTAATTACTCACTTTCCTCTGAGAACAGCACCTTGCTCTTAGAACATAAAGCCTTCCCAAACTTTAATGACTCCCTGAAACAACTTCTGGCCTTTGGAAAGTGGGGCATCCAAGAAAAACAATCAAGGATCACTTGAAGGCACACGCAGTGTGCTCGGAGAATTATTTCTGGCTGTGGTCTCTGCCGTGGATCACAGGCCTTCGGCTTTCAATCACGAGGTTGAAAGGTATTAACAAGAACCCATGCGGTCCAGGGCAACTGTTTGTATAAAACTTTTCCTTCTTTGGAATGTAAACGGGTCTGTCTTCATCTAGAATTATTTTTACCGATTTCATCGTCAAAACTTCAAAGTGATTTCCCCCCCCGATGTTACATGTATGTCGTGTTCCGCCCCCCAACTTTATGTTGTGTTTGTGGAGACACAGACCCAGCATCCCCAGGATGGGGCCCAGGAGCCTGACCCACAGGCACACCTGGAAGTCATTAAGCATACTGGGAGGAGGAAGAGGAGGAGGAGGAGGGTGGGAGAGGGGGAGGTGGAGGGGAGGAAAGGGGGAGGAGGGGGAGTAGAGGGAGGGGGAGGAGGGGAGAGGAGGAGGAAGGGGAGGAGGAAGAGTAGGGAGGAGGCAAAGGAGAAGAAGGGGAGAGGGATGGAAAGGGAAGAGGAGGGCGAGGAGGGGAGGTATGGGAGGAGGGGGAGAAGGAGGAAGGGGAGAAGGAAAAGGGGGAGGCGAGGTTGGGGGGGAGAAGGAAAAGGAGGTGGTGGTGTGGGGGGGAGAAGAAGAAAACCATTTCTTTTCCAACACAGTGACGCTCTTTTTCCATTATGGCAAGTCTGAGCCAAAGGTGAAGATGTTCAAAACAAACAGCTAAGAGACAAACAAATACTTTCTAAAAATTCCACAGTGTTGCCTCAGGATAATGTCAGAGGTCAAACATACCATTCTTAGAGAAGAGGAACAACCTGAACAGTGACCTAGACTTTATGATATTCTAGAGCATTCTGAAGTGAATTATAGCTGTCAGGGCTTAATTACCCAAACTTTCCCAAGTTATTAACTATGATAAAATGGGATTCAAATAAAACTCATACTAACTTAAGACTGATGTATATGAATTTTCCTTTGATAAGTCTTGTCAGGATTGTGAAGCTCCTTAGCTCCTGCTCAATTTGATACCCCCCCCCCCCACCCGCCGACCTTCTAAAAGGAGGAATGGTGACTTTCATCAGCCCCATCTAGGAAACACACATACCCCATATGTATTAGTGCTGGGGATGCAGAAGAGAAATGCTCGTTACAAGAAGGGGAACATTACATGTTAAGCCATATGCCTGCCACAGAGATCCATAAAATTCAGCGAATCTCCTTCCGGAAGCTTGAGGATATTCATATTAGTGAAACTGGAATTAGCTGGTGGATGGAGAATTGCAACCAACTCTTGGCAGTTCATGGAAATAAAATACCACAACAGTCTGAACTGCAATCCGCAATCCCGCCCCCCCACCCCCGAGCTCTATTTTCCCACCTTTCCTTTTAAGACAGGGGCAAGGATGCATTTAATTTCTTCGATTTACCATGTGGACACTTGACATATATAATCTCATATTACGTCTTGCAGATATGATTCTACGTATTCTGGAAATGCTAAGAAGTTCCCAGCACATCACAGGCATGTCCCTGGCAGATGCCAGTTGAACTGTGTGCTTTAAGAGATATCATCATTCCCATTATAAATCAAGAAGCTGAGGCTGAGCCACATTGAGTCTTCTGCCCCAGATCACACCACTGGAAAGCACTGGAACTGGTTTCTGCCCTGCCCTGGAGTCCATGCTCCATCCATCCATCGGAGGGCAGAAGGTCAGCATTCTACTCCTGGCCCTGTGCCCCTGTTACTTTTTCTCAGTGACAATCTCATATAAAGGTGAGTAAGAAGGGGCATAATGATGACCATCACTCCCTCGTGGCTTTCCTGACTCTCGCTTGGATACTTTCAGGCGCAAATCTTTCCTGTTCAGGTGAGGTTGGCAGTCAGACACTGATGTGCTATTGAAAATTCAAGAACTAAATGGTATTCTCCCACATTGTGTATCCTTTAAGAGGTGGTTAGATAAATCAGTGATGGTATGAATATACAATGAAATATTATCTGGTCTCTTAAAAGAATTAGATCAATCTATAAAAATGGAAATAAACTTAATTTATAAAAAATGATAAATTATAAAATCTATAAAATTAAGGGGGCATGAAATGTAGAGAATAATGTATGTGAATTAAGAGTACACATGTAGATTAAAATATATACACATATACATAAATATAAATGGGATTTTTTTTTTTTTTTTCTGGCAAGGTTAACAATACACTATCAACAGAATTATTTTGAAGGAGGTGATTTTGAAGGCTAAAGGTGGTTAGTGGGCAAAGAAGGGAAAAAAAATTTTTTTTTTCATTTTCTTTCTTTCCGTGTGGCTTATTTTTGAACCTGGTGCATCTATCACTTGTACTTAGTTTTTGTAAGGGAGAAAAAGAAATCCAGGGAACAATACCAATCCTATCTCAGCTTCAAATCATCGTCATGTCCAAGTATGTAGCTGCCATGTATAGCCACAGACCCTGATCTGAACTTGGTTTTGGAGCCATTCAGCCCGCAGGCCCAGAGAATAACTCCCTGGGGAATTCCAAGCTGTCTCTGATAGAGACCCGTTACGGGCTATGTGTCAAATGAAAAAAACCAAAACCAACCAAACAAAAACACAACATAACTGGAACCAGTCAGGCCTGGGGTTGAATCCCGACTCCCCCTGGCCAAGTACTGCATACATTTAGCTGAGTTGATACCCTTCTGTAAGCCCCAGTTTCCTTCAGGAAATGTCGATGAGGATATGGTTGCCTGTGTGTGTGTATTTACACAAAGCCTATTACACTCAGTAGGAGTTTAAGGTAAGTTGGATTCGTTCTCTTTCTACCCTTTTGTAAGAGAATTAAAAAAACAAAACAAAACAAAAAAAACCTCTACGATATTTCCAACTATCTCCTCTGTTGAGAATGGCGGATTGTGGCCTTGCCCAGATCAGCCTTCTAATGAACAGGTTTCCCTCCTCCCTAGTGACGGCCGAGGCTCTGTGGCTCTGGCAGTTGTGGTCGGCATGGAATGCTCTCTTCCTCCAGGCTGGCGTAGACCGTCCCGTCCGAGACTCTGGCTCATACATCTGCTCCTGAGGTTTTTCTTCTTGAGGACTTACTCAAAATGATCAAGTTTTATATTCATCCCCTCCCTGGCAAATGCTGACAACCCACTGCCGTGATTTTGCTCATTCTGGGCGCCAAGGCTTTGGGAAGACACATTTGCAGAGGATATTGACCAATGCCGCTGCATTACCTTCTGTGTATTCACCTCAATTCTGTATGCCTAGTTAAATAATATGTTTGACCAGTTCCTGTTAGAGAAACTTCATGAACTGGTAAAACACTTGCCAGCTTTTAAAATTACCGATACAATATATGACTTCCTGGCGTGGGCCATGGGCAAGGACAGTAGAAATAGACCACCCTGCTTCGCTTTTATAAGCCCACATTCCACATCATCAAAAGAACTGCACCTCGTGCTCTATTAAAATAACAATAAAAAAAATTGAATGAAGGGGGAGAGAGAGGCCTATTTGAGGAGCTAAAGTTTAAATATATTAAAAGGAGAACCACCTGTTCTGTACATCGTCATTAGAAACCACTCCCCTTCTTTTTAAGGATGTCTTATCTCTCCCACCATTTGAGCTGGTGTCACCATTCACCAGCAGCTGCAACCTCGGCACCCATTCAAGAAGCAGATGTTAGGGTTCCTCATTAATTTTGAGGGGGACCTCAAATTTGGAAAGGTGCAAGATTGTTAAGTGGTTGAACGGTCTCGTTTCATATCTACAGAAGTAAAAGGCTGTGGTGTTGAAGGGCAAGGTCAGAAGATGAAGGGCAGGAGAAACCATGAAATGCATTTCATTAGATCAATAAAATGTATGACTTCACTCACTTAATTACATAAATAAAGTTGTTAAAAAAAAAATAAACTCGGGCACGTACCATGGTAAATTAGCAGGGGCTTTATGTAAGACTGTGGCGGTATGAAAAACAAAACAAAACAAAACAACAACTCCTGGAAAGGTCACTCGCATGCATGCAACTTCTTTGTAAAAGCTTGATGCAAAAGCAGAAGGAAAACCTCCCAGCGCTGTGTGTCTGCCAGGATGGGTCGGATCCACGCTATAGAAAAGACCCAGGGATACCGAGGAGGCTGGGACTTGGGATCAGCCAAGACGCCCCACAACTAATCAGTTCTCTGTCCATCTGTTTTAAATCATGGTTTGAAGCATATTTATGTGATAAAGAATTAAAGCTGTTTCTCTTGGCCGGGGGAATAATTGGGACTCTCTTTTGGAAAGCCTCTGACATCAATACAGCAAGCATATTCAGAACCGAATTTAGGATGAAAGAGGCTTGAGCATGTTCACCTTTTTTTAAAAGCATAATAGAGACCCCCTTTCAAAGTTGTTTTCCTTTTAAGACAATGTAAGTAATAATCTCCCAACGTTCTGAAGGACTTTTTCTTTTTTCAAGAGAAAAGGGATGTCTGGGGGGCAAAGAGGGACAGAGAAACCACAGAGAGAAAGAATGAGAATGTTGCTGCTAATGAGCCCAACAAACAAACTTGGAACATTCCTGAAAAGACCCCACCCTCTCCCCAAATCATGTGAAATGTGGCAAGTAACTGCCCTGAATAAATACCATTATTTTAATAATGAAATACCATTGATTTATCCCCTACTGTGGCTTTATTTATTCAGATGACCTCTCATGAATAGTTTCTCCAAGGACAGAATTATTCTGGAGCAGGATCCCCCAACTAGAAGTCTGAGCACTGGCACCTACCGTAGTCCTGCCTGAATGCCAAGCCCGTGCGTGCCTTTTCAATTCTACCACGCTGCCTTGTTGACAAAAACCATAACACACACAGCCAACTGGAGTTTGGTTGGCAATGATTTAAAATATGATTGCTCCCTGAACACAGGGATGCCCAGGAGCATGGATGGGTGTTTCTGCAAGTGGGGGCAGGACAACAAAAGGGGAGCCGCAGCTTCATCACCCATGCCCTGTTTTTGAAAAGTTAAGACTCCCTGAATTAATTCACTGATGCCGAGACCATGAAAGGAACAAAATCTCAATATATACTTCCAGTGTGACTTTAAATATGACAAGGTTATCATTTAATACACTATTGTTCAAGAATTGATTTATGGGCTTCTGGGTATCCCCCTCTAATCCCCCCCCCCCATTCTCTACTCTAGACTTAACTGGAATTACGGCATTCAGGGATATGCCTTAAAATTTCATAACATTGAATGAAAGTATTTGCTAGATCTAAGTTCCATGGAATAATACAAACGACATTTTATTTTTTCCTCTGAGTTGGGAGACTAGATCCTGAAACACAGAGACTTGTACTCTTGAATTTCCTCTTTTTTTTCCCCTCATTTACAAGCTAATGTCTTTTCCAAGCATGTATTTCACTCAACGACTAATGACTCTTCAGAGTACAGCATCTTCCTCTGCGGCTTCTCAAACGGACCTTGAGAAAGGGATTGTCCAGCAGCAGTCTTGCTGAGTCATCTTCCTTGTTAATTTGAGAAGGAGGCCTCATCTCCACTTGGGAAGGAAGACCTGGAGGGGAGGGGTGAGATGGGGGTCTGGCCAACTCTCACCCGAAGCCCATTTTTTAGGGAGTGAAATCAAAGAGAAAGATAAGCCTGCTGGCCATTGTGTGGTCTGTTTGTGATATAATCTCATCCCAAAAAGAATTACGTAAATATCCTTTTTTATGAAATCCTACACATCTCAGGAGTTCCATCGATGACCAAGAATATAGTGGTCTCTGGTTGGCATGCAGCCATTTCCCCCTCTGGCTGTTTCAAGGGTAATAGGTCTTCCTTGGCCAACACACCAGCAGTAGCTCATCTCTGTGCCGAGAACATGGAAATCTGTAAGAACTGCCAGGGAGCATAGGCACATGATCACAGCCCAGCAAGATAAAGACCGCATCCGTATCACAGTGAACACAAGTCCAGTTTGGAAGAGAACCGATCCTGGAGTATGTCATCATACCTAATTGGTTCTTTCTTGACGCACTGGGTTAATCTGTCCTTTGCTTCCTAAATGCTGAGTCGTGGAAGTTCAAACCCCAGGATGGCAGGGTTAATGTCCTCTGGGTGTCCTGAGCATTACTGGGGCACCAGTACATGATACACATTTGCTCTGCAGTCCCAACAGGCCTCCTGCGTCTCAAGACTCAACCCACAGGAAGCCTCTGCAGACCCTTGTCTGGAGTAGAGCTGACCCCACCCTCCGCCACACCTGTGCTTGGGGGGTACTTCGCAGTCTCCTGTTCCTGTTAACACGAATGCACTTACTTATTATTAGTGTTAACCAGAATGTTTTATGTTATTTGACATTTAATTACTTAACGAAAAAAAAAATCTTTTTGAGAGCTAAGTGACAGGCAGTGTACTAATAGTTTATGTGAATTCTCTCAGTCCCTCTGCCGTAGGTGCTGCTAGAGGAATAGAAAAGTGCACAGGTTCCCGAACCAGATACTCTGGGTTTGAAATCCTGAGTCCCCTGACTGGTGGCTGTGAGCTCGGGCAAGTTCCTTTACTGTGCCTCTTCTGTAAAATGGGAATGAAAATGAAAATGGAACCTTAGAGCGTTATGCTAAGAAGTACCTTAATTTCATGGGGAGCGCTAATACAGAGGAAGGGCTCAGTAACCGAGCTATTTTTGTGATCTCTGTTCTGCAGGTGAGGGAAGTGAGACGTAAAAGGTCAAGTGACCCCCGAGAGAAGACCCAGCCTGTGAGCAGCGAAGCCGAGACTTTGCTCCGGGCGGCCTAACCCCCACCTCCTCACCAATGGGACCCACACAGTCCTTCTCTTTCTGCCCGGCCCATGAGCAATTTGAGTATTGAACTGTCTTCGAACCACAGAGCCAAGCACAGGGCCTGACACATTAAAAGGGCTAGATAATAATTTAACTGATGAATTTCAATGATGAATGAATGAACGAACCTATTAATGGCTTTAGATTGTAATGAAGAGAAAGCACAGTGTCAGGCACAGAAAGCCACTGATAAAGGATATTGAGATGCAGCTGGTGTGAGATGAAAAAAGCCAAGAATTTATTTTCAACAAGAGCTGTGAATGTCCCTGAAAATTTCCCAGGTGGAAGTCATCCACATTATTTATTTATTTTTTTTAAAGATTTTATTTATTCATCTGACAGAAACAGACACAGCGAGAGAGAGAACACAAGCAGGGGGAGTGGGAGAGGGAGAAGTAGGCTTCCCGCCGAGCAGGGAGCCCGATGCGGGGCTCGATCCCAGGACCCTGGGATCATGACCTGAGCCGAAGGCAGACGCTTAACGACTGAGCCACCCAGGCGCCCCCAGTCATCCACATTATTTAAGCATAAATATAGCAGCCTTTAAAAATGAACTGCCATTTTCTTCAGTCTAAACCCCAATGTATGCAGCTTTTTTTTTTTCTTAAAGATTTTCATTTATTTGAGAGAGAGAGAGAGGGCACACAAACAGGGGGAGGGGCAGAGAGAGAAGCAGACTCTCTGCTGAGCAGGGAGCCCCGATGCAGGGCTGGATCCCAGGACTCCAGGATTGTGACTTGAGCTGAAGGCAGATGCTTAACCGACTGAGCCACCCGTGTATGCAGCTTTTAAAACACAACCATGCACTCACTTTATTATTATTTAAAGCAATTCCTTTTTCTCCTCACTCTAAAGCAGTTTCCTCCTCTGGTTTTGATATACCCAGATTGTTCCACATGAGATAGACTGTATGATCACTGAACTTTAAGGCACGTGCCCACACATATGGCCAGTACACCAGAAAGCCTGCACCTGTCATCAGGCAATCCCTTAACATCGGTGAGCACCCTGAAACTAAATCTTGATTTTGCACTGGAGATTTTGCGAGCGGGATGGGCTTGCTTCTCTCTACTCTCTCAGGTTCGTCTGGATACTTCTGAAGGCTAAGTGCTAGAACAGCCTCTGCCGTGGTATACTTGGGAACACGGTGCAACCTGCATTGTTCAAGAGCATTCCTATCCAGACCCGGACTTGCAAACTCTCAGCATAAAAGAAGAAACAGAGTTCTTTGTCAGGACAATGAACTTGGACTGTTGTTTACCAGTGAATGGAAAACAACATTTTTAACCCAGAGAAGTGACACTCGGCCCCATCTGGTGACGCCTCGACTCCCTTCACGCTGGGCAACAACGGTGCCTTTGTGTGGGGTTGCGGGAGCACACCGTCAATCCAGGCCTTGTTGCTCGGGCAACTGAATGACCACCTTCATACGTTGTGGCTTTTTCCAGGCCCATTGAACTAAAATATGTAAGGAGACCTAGCCTCCACCACAGGCTCTATTATCCCCGACTTCAAATCGAATCCTACTGGCTCACAAATGGACTTTTCAAAATTTGGCAAATTAGCCCCAACGCTTTGGAAATAAATAGGATGCTGTTAAGAGATTAGAATTCCACAGTCAAGTAAAATTAGCCTTTGGAAAGAAATGCGCTGACCCTTCTGTCTCACTGAATTTGCTACTCGAGTCAGTAAGTTACAAAGCTCGAGATTTAAAGTTACCCTGGACCCAGGCCTTGGCACCCTTGCTTGACATCTGTGTGACCTTCGCCAAGCTACTTAACCTCTCTGAGCCTTGGTTTTCTTTCTTGCCCGTAACAGGAGAATGATGGTGACTTTACAGGGTCGCTGGGAGTATTAAAAAGGCATTTTTTTTTTTTTTTAAAGCATATAAAACCTTAAAAAAAATCTTTTTGGCTCTTAGGGGATTTTGAACTAACAAAATTAGGTGCTTACTCAAACCCACAGGGATAGAGAGTGATCAGAAAGATTTCTGGGTGGGATCAGGAAAAAGTGGAATTGCCACAAAGCATTTTGAGCTCCTGCTCGAATGCGCCTGTGGGCGGCAATCCTGCCATCAAGCCAAAACCAATGTCTTCTTCCTAAAAACTCTCCCTGCCCCCGCCCACCCCCACCCCCGGGTCCCTATGGGATAACAGCATTAAGGAATGCCGAAGTCATCTGTAGGATTTCCCTGCTCATTCCTCCTATCCAGTCACTCATCATTGATGGGTCTCTCCAATGTCTCGTAGCTCTCTTACTCCTCTGGCAGCTCAGACCCAGAGTCCACCTGGATTCCTGCAAGCTGCACCCATTCACGGCCCTGAATCCAGCCTTCTCTGTCTTGCAGCCCAACGTCCGTGCTCCCACTAAAATATTTCTCCTTAAAGTACATTTTGGGGGCATTCACTTGCAGCCTCCCATCACCATGTTGTCTCAGTCCACCCCTCCAGCCAACAGTAGAGTATTTAAAGTCCCACCCTAACCCTTGTATGTTGCTTACTGGGAGCATGGATCAGAACAACCTCTGTGGAGGGCAGTGTGGCAATATCTATGAAAATGCCCCAGGGCGTACTCTCGGAGCCCACACGGCGGCTTACAGGGCTCCATCCTGCAAACACGCTCACGCACCGGAGGAATGATGTCGGCGCAAGGTTACACGCTGCGGCACAATTTGTGATAGCAAAAGCCTGGGAACAACCCAAATGTCGATCAATGGGGAATTGCTTCAATGAATTATGAAGCATCCACACAGTGGAATACTCAGCAGTTGTTAAAAAATGAAGAAATCATTTATATGCTGATTTGGAGCCATCTCTAAGATGTATTGTCAAGTGAAAAGAGCAAGGTGTGAAGAGTGTAGTGAAGGGGGAGTAAAAGAATATATAAACATATTGTCTTGTAAATGCATAAACATGTCTGGAAGGATACACAAGGAAATGATAACACTGGTTCAGGAGAGGGATTAGGCGCTAAGGAAAAAGAGTAGAGGGAGATATATACATACATGGATTTGAGATACAAATTGGTAAAGATCTATCCGTACACATATCATTTTCTGTCTCCTACTTTTGACTTTGAACTATGTAAAGGTATTACCTATTAGAAAGTAAATAGTTTAATTACATAGATATTTTTTAAATGTAAGTTAAAAAAGAATCTCATTAGAACAGAAAGAACTGCCACATAAGCCAGGTGCCTATTTCCTGCCTTCTCTGAACAACGATAATATACCAATGACTCCCCCTCTACACCCCGACTCTCCAGCTCACACCCGGGGTTCCATGCATACGTCCTTGGAATACAGCTTGGAGCACAACAGTTCCCTGCTCAAGACCCCCCACATTCACGGATCCACACTGACCCCCCCCCCCTCCCCCCCAGCGTCTCACGCTCCACTGGGCCTCATCGTTCCTGGGCCCGGCTCCCAAAGCTAAATTACGTATGGTGATCTATGTGCTTCTGCCTCTACTTCCGTCCTTCCGTGTTTCCACTTGTAATGTCTTGCTGCCATCCCGAAGCCCAAGCTCTACTTGATTCCAAACCTCAGTTCAAATCATCTTTCTCCGTGAAGTCATTCTAGAATGCACCACTCAACCTCCATCCCCCCAGGCCGGAAGAAATCCCTTCTTTTTTGAAATCCCAGGCACATTTTTGCTATCTCCTTACGCTATTTATTACTTTACGGGAGATCACAGTTCATTTTGTACATGTTTATCCATTTAGCAGTAAATGTTTCCTTAAACACCGACTGTATGCCATGCACGGAAAGAGGGAGGGGGTGGGGACACAGGAAAAAGCCAGAGCCGCAGGACTCCTGCTCTCACGGGGATAACAGTCTTGGGGGAAGACAGGCAATAAACAAGAAACCAAGCCTTTGATGATCATTGTTCATAATTTCAACGTGGTGAAATACAAGGCTTGTTCAGAATGCTAAGTGTCCGCCCTAAAGCGACACCATAATGCTGCACAGGCTAATGGACCCGTATGTAAGTCCCAGCACTGCCCCGGTGCTGTGTTACTCTGAGGGTTTTCCAACCTCACCACTGTAGACATTGGGAGCCTGCTAATTGTTGTTGGTGGTGTGTCATTGGGGGGGCTGTCCTGTGCATTTGTAGGACACGTGGCAGCATCCCTTGTCTCTGTCCACTCGATGCCAACGGCACTGTCTTCCCATGACCGAATATTGCCTGGCAGTGGGGGCAAAATCACCCGGTTTCAAGAACCACTGCTCTAGACAAATTCCTGACCATTTCTGAGCCTCAGTCAGTTTCTTCAGTGCCTGGGTTCTTTGTAGAAAAGCCCAGTAAACATTTGAAACGTGAAAAATTTGAAAAATGTAAAAAAGAGACTAGCTACCTACCTCAGAAGATTATGATGGGAATTAAACACAAAAATGTGTTTAGAATGCTTATGAGTGCTTTTACCAATAAGAATGCTAACACAGAGTTGGCTGACTCATTCCCCGCACCCCTCGGCACCCTTAGAAACATGGACAAGACCCCTTCTCAGGACCTTTCCAGTCTAAACTAGTGTTAAGTCCAGGAACTGCCCAAATTGTGGACATGATTTTTGCTTGCATTCAAGAGAGCTGCTCTAGAATTCTTGCCCAGAAGCTGACTCCCTTGGGAGGATGCAGGAAAGGTCTTGTCAGGCCGCCTTTGCCAGACAGATGGATTCGACTCCAGTCGAAGCCCAGGCTCCTGGCACTTGGATAGAGAAGCTGAAATAAACATAATCTGACGCTGGGAGTTCTGGATCCTATAAAAATGCCACATAAAGGGTGGCAGGATTACCTGGCTGTTACAGTGTCAGGCGTTAGATAACACACTCTTTTCCAAAGGTTTATTTGCACATCCCAATCATCCTTGTAAGCCATTTACTTCCCCACACTACTGGGTGCGGTGAGTATTTAAGAAGTGTTTTCAGGGTGCTGGGAATCAACAAGGCAATTAGGGAGGTCTTAAAGGAATAAAAAACACAATCAAGAGTAATTTGGAAGTGTCAAGAGAATTTGTGTCCTGGCAGACCACTGCTGTAATGTACATTTGTAGGGAAATCTTAAGATGATCTTAAAATAAATATGCATCATTCTGTATTCCAGGATTTATTTTCAAATGGGGAAATGGATCAAGTGAGGGGCTGTCCCTAGCAGGATGCCTAGATACTTTGGCAAAAAGTCTTTCCTTAAGAGAGGGGAAAACTTTTGGTTCTGGAGTCCAACAGACATGGATTATAATCCCAGCTGTGTGACAAAAACGGGGTGATCTGGGGAAAATCATTAACCCTCTCTTTTCTTCAGCTCTCAAACAAGGACGGCAGGGCCGCCTTCAATTAAAATAAGATAAGTGTCCAGCAACGTGTCTTTGCAAACCTTCATTTTCATTTCTCATTCCCTTTAGGGAACAGAGTACGGAAACATTGGTTTATATTTTTATAACACCTGCAAAATTGCACACTTTCTAACCAATTTAGTTCTGTCTTGACCAAAATGCTTTAAGACACAAATGTTCCACATCTGTTTTGCTCCACGAAATAAAATAAGCCCAACCCATCACCTTTTCTTTCCTTCCACCAACAGTTAGTTTCCCTTAACGTACTCATCATTCCACAAGAAATCTCTCTTACAATAAACACGTTTCTTTCTGGGGCTGGGGGAGGGCTGTGGGATATACCCTGGGCAGGGTATGAGAAATACTGAATGAGAATAAGAATTAACTCCATCCTTTCTGTAGTCGATCAGACAGAACCATCTTTGGGCTGCCCTACACTCTACAGCACTCTTTCTTATCCTTAACGTATCATGATAAGAAAACTCAAGTCAGGTTTTAAAAAGCACGGTAATTACTTATATTTCGCTATGGTTTCCAATAAACTGGTGGTTTTTCTTTTCTCTCTCTCTCTCTCGTTTTTTTTTTTTTTTTCAAAAAGTCCATGAATAAAACAAACCCCGTCACCATTGGAGATGCATTTCCATGCCGGCGCGGATGCTTTTAAGACCATTTGCTGAGCGCTCTGCACCGTTTGACCAGTTCTGGGGCAGGGGGCACGCTCTAATTACTGATTGTGAAGTTCAGTATCTATAGCAACAGGCAGAATTGACAACAGGAAGCTTCACCCTCTGGGGCACCATCCGAAGTTTATAAAATCAACTTGAGGCCAAGGCTATGGTTAATCAGGAGGGCTTTCAGAGTGCTAGTGCTCCGAGTCCACACTGAAGAGGCAAAGAAATTATTTAATAAGACAATCACGGGGCTCGGGAAGGCAGAGTTTATTTAGCTTGGCTTTGCAGGGCCTCTTGTAGTAATTTATCCTAATGGTACCAATTCGCCTGTGATTTGATACAGCAGGAGATCAAGGGTATCGGTTTAATCAAACCTCGGCAAAGGCTGCCCGTTTCTTAACTACTGTTGCTGTATATCCATCAGTTTCATTTGAGTCACTAATCGGATGGCACAAGGATATGAATTTTCCCAGGATTCAGGGAATCGGGTTGACATAATTCTTTATAATGTGTTCACTTTTAAATGGCATTATTTCACCCCACTCACATTATTTCATGTTCCTAGGTGAAGGGTCTAGATTCTACAGGCTGTGGGTAAGAGGTACAGTGGGAAAAAAGTGTGGAGCATCGGGGGTCAAGCTATTTTGATTTCTGGCTTCTCCGCCTATTAGCTGTGACCACGGATGAGTTACTAAACCCCCGTGGGTCTCAATTTCCTTACTCGGTATCTCAGACCAAGAATTTCCGAAGTCGCAGAGCTATCGTGAAGCTTAATGAACTGGTATATGAATGAGCCTAGAACCGTGCCTGGGAAACAGGAAACAGAACCTCATTAAACATTAGTTTCACTCCCCGCCTGCCCTCATTTCCATCCCCGAGGAGGGAGAGGATGTAGCTGCGTCATTTTTATAAGGTATGATGCTAAGCTTTATAGTATTTTACAGGTCTGGTCACACATGCTTCGATAATCCTAGGAGGGCATCTGAACTCAGCCTCATTCTCGGCTCTTCCGTCCCCACTGAGGCCAAGGAATTCCCACGTGCTGGGTCCCCTTGGCGCCGGCCTGGCTGGGAAGGGTAACCGAAGACCGGAGCTCTCCCTCACACTAAAGGGTGCTTGGTTGCCTTCCCATCCCCTCTTCTTTCTTACACAGCAGGGAATCCAATTTACAACACTGTCCATGTACAGATAAGAAATGGTAAGATTAGACCTTTTCCCCTTGGAGGACAGACTACAGAAAGTGAGAATGCCCATTGTCACGCATTGTTCGGGAGGGAGGAAGAAAAAGGACATTGTGAATTCAAGAGTTGGAGGCAATGACCACGTGGACAGGGGGACCACGGGAGGCATTTAATTCCTGCCTCTGGCACTTAACAGTAAAGGATGGCCAATGTGAGCTGCATTATGATGGGCCTCAGCTGCTGCTTCTGTAAAATGGGTATATGAAGACTTACTTTACTGGGTTGTCACAGCAACGAAATGAGCTAATTCAGGACTTCATGGGCCTCCACACTGTGAGTGGTGGAAGTGATGGTGGCTCACTCCCCAAGCAAAAATGCGCAAGGTGCTCTGGTCCCTTTCCTGAAAGGAGTCCTAGATCTGGGCTTTCCACCATTCAGCTTGGCTGGTCACATTTTAACTTAGAGACCTCAGCGATGGTTTTTCCTGCAGATGGACCTGACCGCTAATTGAGAAAGCACAGCAGAGGGAAGAAGGAAAGAAGGAGTGAAAGGAGGAAGGGAGGAAGGAGAAAGAAGGAAGAAAATAGAGAGAAAGAAGAAGAGAAAGAGAGAGAGAAGAAAGAAGTGTGTTCTGCTGTCACACCTTTTCCATGCTCCGTTCCTGGGATTTTGTGTGGCGTTTGGAAGCTTTCTTGTTTCAATAGCCAGGGCAAGGAGGTTGATGCCACCTTAATATGGGAGTCCGTTCTTCCTCCCTCCCACCTTCTCCCTTTTCTTTTTTGGCTCAGCCTAATTTCTAACACTACCTGATGAAATGTAGTATACAGCTTTTAATTGTGCCCGGAGGCAGTCCAACTTCATAGAGGTTTTTAAGCAAGTGGCGGAGGATGTGAGACAGCTGTGTTGCGAGCACATGTGCTCCGAGGTGGAACAGCCCCGTCAGCACCTGTGCCCGCTGGGCGCACGCCCTCACACCCCACATGCGTGTGCACAGCTGGGACCCATCAGGGTTGTAAGGAATTCATACTCTTAACTTGGTATTTTATTGTACCTAGAGGAGCCTGATGCTATATTAAATCCGTAGCACATAAGTAGGATTTTGCTCAATCTTGGAGTTCCTGGGGTGGGGGCTTGGTGGGCTGGGTGGGATATTACACACACACACACGCACACGCACACACACACATGCACACACATACGCGGCCTCTTTTCCAATGCTGAGGACGAATTGTTTTAATATCTCAATGTTTGGTTCATTTGTTATTAGGGAGGAGTGACCGCCTTTAAAGAGTAATGGGCTTTTCCCGGCACTAACCTAGTTTTCCCAATTCCACAACTGTGGAAAGCCACCAACGCGGACTGTTTTCTCTGAATCACCCCTACCAACATCCAGCTTCCCTTGGTGTGAGCCCCCAAGACACAAACATCTCCCATCTTTGGGGCTCTGGACTCAGTCTTCAAAATCCTACTGCCCTCTACCACTCACGAAACCGCATCTCATGTTATTCCAGTGGATACCCAGCTAATGCCTGGAAATCAGCAAGGTGAGTGTCTGTGTGCCCATTTTATAGTCATGCAAACAGAGGTTCAGAGAAGCCTTATGTGCCTAAGCCAAGGGAAAAACGGACCTCAGACCTTAGAATTCATTCAGTCTTCTGACCCGCTATAAACACTTTCTGCCTAAGGCACGTTGTGTATTCCGTTGTGAACACAATATGAAAAGATTACCCCATGGTGGCGGGCACTGCGTGCGGGCCACGGGACGGGTAACACGTAGGAGTTTCCACAGATGTCGAGTTCATGTGGTTGGCAATGAACTTCAGGGGCTGTGGTAGGCAGAAAAAGGACCCTCCGAAAGATACCCATGCCAAATCCCTGGGAACCTGTGAATGTGCCCTTCTTTGGGGAAAGGGTCTATGAGGGTTTTGAAATGAGGAGATATTCCTGGATTTTCTGGGTGGGCCCCAAATCCAGTGAGAAGAGTCCTTTTAGAGAGGGGCAGGCAGACATGACAGGAGGAGGCCATACAACCAGAGAGCTAGAGGGAATCCCAGCAGCCACCAGAAGCTGGAAGGAGCAAAGACAAGATTCTCCCCTAGACCTCCCAGAGGCAGGGTGGCCCTGTCAGCACCCTGATTTTAGACTTTTGGCTTCCAGAACTGTGAGCAAATAAATGTCTGCTGTTGTTAGCCACCAAATTTGTGCCGATTTGCCACAGCAGTCCTGGGGTCTTTTGCTCTGGACACCACGTTAGATAGATTTTGCCGCAAACGGGGTCTCTTGTCATGAAGAGTCCTTATATTTTGGGCATTGTTGAGATGTAGAAGGGATGCTGGCGACTGGGAAGAAAGGCCACACTGCCCACGGGCGCCCAGTCCTGCCCTACCTTGGGGGTAACGGCAGCTCAACATCATGGAGAAGCCAGCCCTTGTGGTCCCGAGCGACAGCAAGCAGGTCAGAGAGCAAAGAACAGAGAGGCAGAAAGCGTGCTACCCTGTTTTCACCCCATTGGACCACCTTCTAACCTGTGTGTGTCTTAGGCAGTCACTGAATCCATGTCTCAGTAACCTCCTTGGCAAAGTGAGATTCTCATTGTAAAACATCCTTCGAAAACCTGCAAGACATCATGTGAATGTTGGGTTTTGCTTCAATGCGTATTTTTCCAAAGCAGCTACAAAGTATCAGAATTGCAGAGCCCAAGGGTACTAGGACTTTGAGAGAGGACGCAATCTCTGGTAGGTATCATTAAAAAGTTCTCCAAAATATATATATGCTTTCTCTTAAGTATCCACTTATCATCCATTAATATATGGAAACCTCTTTAGGAACCATCTGATCCAAAATGGTAGGTTAATGTAGTCCATAAATTTAATTTCTGCTGTGTTTCTTTGGATTATCCAAATTTGCCTCTTTCAAGCATGGAAACAATAAGACTCCAAGCCAACAATAACACGCCATTTGTTTGTTTATCATATTAGTAATGATTCTTTTTAATGAGCACTCAATACTGGTTAGAAGAAACTGTACTCGCAAATGCTGCTTTTGATCATTTAAATCACTACAAACCTTTTGGAGAGCAATTTGGCAATGTGTCTCAGGAACCTCTAAAAAATGTGCTCAACCTTTGACCTAGTAATTTCATTTCTGGGAAACTATCCTAAAGACATAATGGGAACTATGGAAACTGCTTTATGCACAAAGATGTTTATCAGAACACTCTTTCTGACAGCAAAAGTATTTAGAACCATCTAAATGCCCAACAACACAGGACTGGATAAATACATGGTGATGTATCCCCTCCATGGGCTATCAGCCATTAAGAATTGCAATTAAAAAGCATTTATGACAACATGCCGAAATGTGTAACGTTAGGGAAAGATGACAAGCAGTGTGCTGAATGGCAGATGGTAGTGATCTCCATGTGAACAAAGACAGTGCACCACAGAAAAAAGACTGGAAAAAAAGGCATTTATTGTTACCTAGAGCCAGCAGAATTATTAGTAATGTTTCTCCTTCTCAGAGATTTTTAAATGTTTCTTCACTGAACTGTATTACTTTGAAAGAGAGAAAATTTCATTTGAAAATAAGAGCGCCCTCATGCTAACACATCATAATTGGGTGAAGAAAGCTTGCGGCATGTTCTCTGATTCCTTCATGACTTTGTCGGCTTGGATCCTTTGAGGTCTTTTCCTTATGGCTGAAAAACTCTGTACCAGGTCAGAGCAGTCCTCCAGCTCAGTCTGAACATTCGCACGATCTCTCAGTTAAGAGTGGGGCCAGAACAGGGGTTGGGGGGGGGCCTCTTACAGCCCACCTGAGCCCAGGAACCTCCGTGCAGACACACCATCTTACGGGCACCGTTAGATTCTTCATGAGAAGACCAGGGCTTTTCCTGAATTATCAGCTTGTTTCGTGTTTACAGATACTGCAAACTGCATAAATGATGGTCTTTCCGAGCCGGTGGGAGGCTGCCAGGAGGCTTGAAGACAAATCAGCGGCTTGCTTGTGACAAGAGCACACGTGTTTTGGGGTCCTGGCCCAACTCTGGGCTCCATGTTCATTTCCATACTCTCAGTTTCCTTCGTACTTAGTGACCACCTGCACCAAATTCTGATGGACTGTTTCAAATATTTGTTGGAAGGAGACAAGGTGTAAACTTTTTTCTTTTTTTTTTTAAGATGAGCAATGGGCTATGTGCATCTTTATGGATTGTGCTTCCTTTGATTATTGGAGAGAATTCTGGTAAAGGCAGGGGCCAAACAGAACGGCCCCACTTGAATCCACCTTGCAACAGCTATATGGGGTATCTAAGAGCATGGGGAACAGTAAGGAGTTAAAGCCTTGTGGCAGCAAAGGGTGGAAGCCGGCAGCATTGAGGAACCTGGTCCCTTCCTGCGCTGGAGGGACACTGGGTCATCAGAGCAGGCAGGAACTTGCACTTGGCTTTGCTGGGAAAGCAAATATTGTGCATATTGCAGTGTTCCTGTGGGCGAGCTAATTGTCTAACTGCCCTTGAGATGTACATAATTTTGTCTGCATCCCTGGCTCCTCCCTCTGTGTCATCGCCAATGGGCCGGGAAATGTGGACCACAACATCTATGCCCATTAAAGGAAGAAGGAGGCAGGCCACCTCTGCCACCCACTGCCCACAGGTGGGGGCCTGGTCCCTGGGCTCCTGCCTGGGGTGGCTGGTTCATTTGGCTCAAGGGCACATCTTTAGATGCCCTTCGGTAAGCTGAGGAGGGGCACTGCGTTAGGTGCCCCATGCTACTGTCACAAAGTGCCACAAAAAGCCACAAACAGGGTGGCTTAAAACAACTGAAGTTTGTTCTGTCACCGGTCTGGAGCCCAGAAGTTCAAACTCAAGGTGTCCATAGGGCTGTGCTGCCCCTCAAAGCTCGAGGGGAGGGCCCATCTTGGCCTCGTCCAGCTTCTGGCGGCAGCTGTCAAGGCCTGGTGCCCCTCAGCCAGCAGCCCCACAAGTTCACGTGTCTGCCTGTGCCTTCCTCTGGGGGAACTTCCTGCGTGTGCACGCGTGCCTAGGTCTCTCCAAATCTCCCTGTCGCGTCCCTCACAAAGACACCACTCATTGGATTTCGGTCCCATCCTAATCCAGCATATCCTCATTTGAAAAAAAAAAAAATTATTGCTGTAAGAACTCTTAACATGAGATGTACCCTCCTAACAAAATTCTCAGTGTACGGTACATCATCGTTGACTACGGGTACAATGTCGCACAGCAGGTCTCCGGGTCTCTCTGTCTTGCTCAATTGCCTCGTCATAGTTTGATGGCACCTGCAAAGACCTATTTCCAAATACAGTCACATTCACGGGCACAGGGGTTCGGACGTTAGCATATCTTCATGGGGGACACAGTTCAAGCCACAGTAGGTGTGTCTGATGAAGTGGCATTTGGGGACACAGACTCTGGAGCGGCCTGGTTCCCAACCCTGGCTCTATGCCTCACTAGCAGGTTACCCAACCTCTCAAAGCCCTGGGTGCCCCAGCTTGGAAAATGAGCCTGACAGCCTCACCTACTTCCTCAGGCTGCTGGGACAGTCACATGGGATTGAGGACGATGTGAGTCTCCTGCCAGACAGAGAGAGTGCCTCTCAAGGCTGAGTCGTGACCTGGCCTTGGAATCATCATCCGGCCCTGCTACCCCAACTCAAATGTCACTTCCAAGCACCGAGAGACCCTGGTTTAAGGTTTAACAGAGAGCAGATGATTATGAAGTGGACCTGGCTCTTTACATGCAATGTTCACTCTGCCTCCAAGTCTTTCCTCTGCCTTCTCCAACTCTCATCTGCCTCCTTGCATGAAAAGCTGGCTCCTTCCCAGCCTTCAGGCCTGGGCTTGGTTGACATTTATTCCCAAGGACCTCCCCGGTCACCCCACTGAGAGCAGCTTAGTGCTCGTCCCTCCCTTCTGCGAGCAACTGCGATGCTGGGGGCCCCCCCTGGCTAGGGGTGCTGCCTGACCCATCAAAGGGCACCCAAGGGGTGGGCCTCGGGCTGCCTGATAAAATACAGGATGCCCAGTTAAATTTGACTTTCAGATATGCAAGTAAAATTTTCTTAGTATAAGCATGTCCCCAACATTGCAAATATTGCTCTAAGGTACAGGTCAGACGTGCTTGGAAGTTAATGCCCTGAGGGTGGTTCTCAGCCAGCGACAGATGGGAGCTGGTGGGGAGCACCCCAGTTTCCCTGGCCCTCATGAAGGATGCCTCAGGGGCAGGGTGTTCTGCACAGACCCCCAGAATTGCCCAGGTGGACTCTGCAACACGAGTTCACCGCAGCAACCCTTCATGAATACCTCCTGTGCGGGCTGCACCCCTTCCCAGTCTCTTCTCCCTGCCCCTTGGGAAAACAGCCCCCCCTCCACAGCCCTACCCTCTTCTTAGGGACTGAATGGTGCCCCCTCCTTCAAAATTCATATGTTGAAATCTTTACTCCCAGTGTGATGGTGTTAGGAGCTGAGGCCCGTGGGAGGTATCAGGTCAAGGGGGATGGAGCTCATGAAAGGGATGGGTGCCCTTACTGAAGAGACCCCGGAGAGCTCCCTCGTCCCTTCTGCCATGTGGGGACACAAGAAGAAGTAGGCGGTCTGCACCAGGAAGAAGGTCCTCATCCAGGCACACTGGCACCCCCATCTCGGACTTCCAGCCTCCAGAGCCACAAGGCAATGAATGATGTTGTTTATAAGCCACCCGGGCTGTGGCCCTTTGTTACGGCAGCCCGACTGAGACACCTCCCACCGCTGTTCTCCACGCAGACCTTGTTCATTTCCTTCAGAGCCCTTTCCTCACACGAGCACGCTGGGCCTCTCTGCCCCACTCAGCTGCGCGCTCCGCGTCCTTCGCCGCCGCACCGAGCCCCGCGACGGCACTCAGCACATACTGGACAGAGAATGACAAGACAAGATGGTGCACAGGAATGAGGCCGTCCATGCCAGGGACATCGAGACAGCTGTCAGCTGTGCACAAGCGCATTCGGCAGAGGCTGGACTGTCGAGCCTTGAGCGTGGGTCTCCCAGTGTCTGTTGTTCAAGAATTTGACCTTGGGCAGAGCTCTTCGGCTCAGTTTCCTCATCTATAAAATGAGGAGCTGGGGCCCGATGATTTCTCTCGTGTCTTCTGGCTCTAAAATTCTATGACTCTATATTCTAGGTAATAAACTTTACAACTATGAATAAATTAATGGAAATGAATATTTAAATGATGTGCAAACATTCGTGCAAGTGCTTTCTTAGTCTTTTATGTAGTGGGAGAGTGAGGAATAAAACCGAGGTACCGACGATCGGAAATGTTTGTCGGTGGAAGAATGGGGCCTTGCTCCTGTTTTTCTGAGAACAGCATGTAGGAGAGTATCATCCATTAAAGAAGTCACAGAGGAAAAGGAGTTGAAAGAAGAGCAGGCAGCTGGGAAGCCGGGAGACCCCAGATGGAGGGGGTTCCACGTTTGGATATTCCCAAAAAAGTTTCCAGGGCCCAGACAAACAGCAAAGGAAAAAGGACCAAAATGCTCTCCATCTGTCTTAGTCCATTTGGGCTGTTATAACAAAATACCATGGCCTGGGTGGCTTATAAATAATAGAATTTTCTCTCTCACAGTTCTGGAAGCTGGAAGTCCCAGGTGAGGGTGCCGGCATGGGTGAGTGAGGGTCTTCTTGGGGGCCACAGACTTCTCATCGCATCCTCACACGGTGGGGGGCAAGGATCTCTCTCAAGCCTCTTTTATATGGCATTAATCTCACTCCTGAGGGTTCTGCCCTCAGAAGCTAATTACCCCCCAAAGGCTCCACCTTATCACCCCATCACATTAGAGGGTCGGTTTCAACATATGAATTTTGTGGTGAAACAACATTCAGCCACAGCACCATCTCTCTCACTCCTGTGTCTGTCATGAGCTTCAACAATAGTCAGCATAAGGGGATGATGCCTTGACATCAGAATGCTTCATTTATTTATCAAGATGAGCTCCTACCTATAAATCAAGTAGAGAACATTTTCGAAGGGCTGGTCGACTTGAACCAAAAATCTTGACTTTGATGTGTATAAATCACAAAAAGGAAGGAGGGGCTAGTTATTTGAAGGTGATAGCACCTAACTTCTCATGGCGATAGCAAGCTAAGAAGGAGGCACAGAGGTAAGAGCCTCAGACTAAGCCTGTGCTGTGTCCAGTCCTGGGGATCAGGCAAGTCTGAGCATCAGGGATGGCTGGGGGAGCTCACCCACCAGAAGGAACTGCATTTGTGGGAGGTGATTCTCAGGATCCGATGAGACAGTTCATCTTCAAGAAGAAGAGAGGTGCACCTGATTAGCTTGACCTAGTTAGAAAGCTTGAGCAGATGGGTGGAACTAGAATTTGAATTCAAGATGGAGGCTGTTACACAAATCTGTTCCCTACCAGGCCCACTAGACACACATCTGGGTATTCCGGAATTTGGGGCCAATAAATGAAAACAATAAATGTTCTTTGGACAAGACTCTATTATATGATGAGCCTAAACACTTGTGCCACTGTGATACCTTGATCTTTTTCTGTCCTCCCTGCCTGGACATTACCCATGCTGTGTCCCAGGGGTCACCAACTGCTTTTTTTTTTTTTTAAGATTTATTTATTTATTTATTTGAGAGAGAGAGAGAGCATGAATGGGGTGGGGGCTGAGGGGGTGAGGCTGACAGAGGGAGAGAGAATCCTCAAGCAGACTCCCTGATTATTGTGGAGCCCAACACGGGCCTTGATTCCAGGACCTGAGATCATGACCTGAGCTGAAAGCAAGAGTCGGCGGCTTAACCGACTGAGTGCCCCAGCCAAGTGCCAACTGCAAGTGTTTTGTTTTGTTTTTTAAACTTTCTGGCTTTTATTCCTACATCATGCTCCTTCAGAAAAGTACTTAAAAAAGTAAAACCTTGATGACCCTTGATTACTGAACTAAAAATAATATAGAATATACCAAATACACAATCTCAATTCGGTTTAAGTTTTCATCCCTCAATAATACAGAAAACGGAGTGTCTTCTTGCCAATAAATGATTAGGCTAAAGACCTCCTGAATAAGAAACCTCTGCAAAGCCAGGAGTTCTGTCAATACATGGGTTTGACCTCCTGCTGTTCTGGCAAACAAAAATAAAACCTGACAGAGAGACAACAACAATGAAGAAAAACATCTACAGGTACCCAGTGATTTCCAAGTCTCAACGCCAGGCTGCTTATAAATCATGAACCCTTGTTCTGATCACAAAGACTCATGAACCAAGAGCATCGGGGGATTTTTACATGATTTGTCACATTTCCTCACTGCCATTGAGCCTTGGGATAGCCTCCAAGAGTCAAAGCGTCCATGACTCTCTGTAAGTGCTAAAGGCATACATGGATCTCCTCTAGCAGCTCGGTTCTACACATATTTGCTGGGAACTTATTACGTACAGGGTGGGGATATAAGGGAGCAGAACTACCATTTCTTGACCACGGAGAGGTTAGGCAATGTGCCAGGTGCTTCTAATATCCTATTTCTCATAACAATCCCAAAGACCAGTAAGAGTGTCCTCACGTCACCGATGAGAAATCTCAGGGACGTTAGGTCACTTGCCCAACAATACCCATCTGATAAAAGGTATTGGGACTGGATTTGGGGACTGTAGGACTCCGGAAATCCTTCCCTTTCCACCCTAGCCTCCCTCTCAAAGCAAAACACTCCATTTCTCGTTCAGAATTGTTGAAGGTGGTCCTCATTTTTCTGCCGACAAGAACACGAAATAGGAGCCAATAGCAATGCAAAGAAGTGCAGTCGGAGAGAGACAGGGTCTGGATGGAGTGTGTGTCGGGGGGTGGAGAGGAAAGACTGCTTCTCTCCCTTCACACAGGGACAAGAATGACTTGGGGTACCAGCCATTAAGTCTCTTCGGCAGTCAGAACTGGGTCAGATATTCTAGCAGAGAGAACAGCCTGTTCTCTGCTCCAGCTGTTATCTGAGCTGCACAGCTGGGGGGAGGACTCCAACTTGCTCTTGGGCTCAGAGCTCAAGGCTTCCACAGCTCTCCAAGCAGCCTGTGCTGGCCTCTCCCAGCTGGAGTGAAGAGGAACGAGGTGGGGTGGGGGAAGAGGGAGAAGGGGAGCAGGTGGAGGGGAAATGAGAAGGGCATTCTTGCTTCTAGTGGAGCAACTGATTATCAGGTTAGATGGAACCTACTGGCTGCATGGTTGCCAATCACTGAAAATTTCCTGCTGCTTGTTCCTGGGTGAGAAGCTGAATTCTTTACACAAGAACTCTGAAAATAGCCATCGGGGATGCTGATGAAATGCGGGTCCGGGGTACAATGAGATTGCTGTGATAAAGTCTGAAAGTCCTATTATGGGGTCATGCCCTGCGCAGCATCTACAAGGCTAGCAATACACTGGGATTTTCCAAAGCCCTTCAGACATAACGGGCTGGAGTCCTTGCTTTGGAGGGTGGGCACCTACATTTCCTAGATTTTAAGCTCCCATACCACTCATGAGCTGTTTCTAAACAATCCTGACATGCACAAGGCCAAATCTTGGACCCTGCCAACATGCTTGCCCGGAACACCTCCCTCCCCATACATGTGCTGTTGAGTAAATGCAGTAAAGAGACTTCCTCGGACTGCCTCCTACTCATCCGGATGCTATCGCTCCCTATTTCTGGGTTCTTGGTGAAAAAACAAGGAGTTGTTAGATGAATTTCATAATTTAGAGACAAATAATGAACACCAAACTCAGAACGAAATACCCTAGTGTTCATTTTATTTAATATTCTCCATTGGTGGAAATAAATTAAAAATGAACAAGGCTTGTTTATGCCCGCCTCACACTGCTCTCCACTTTTGAATAGCAACCGCATATTAATTTGCCAAGATCCCATAAATTATAATTAGCCCGGAGGATTAACAACATAAATCCTTGAATTTAAAACCAACCTGCCCGGCTCTCTCTTCCCTATGCCCTAAAGTGAAAAAGAGCCATAAAACCTATCACCGCTACTTGATCCATTAAACTCCGGAGACATTCTTATTTCAGCTTAGCTAGTGGAGGTAGTCTTTGTTAAATCTTTTTAAAGTTACAGTAGCTCAACAGAAACTGAGAGACTGGGGGACAAGTATCTGTGTCAACGGCCAGCCCCAGCGCACGTTTACTCCTAGAACACTGGAAAGAGGAGCGTGAGTATGTTTCAGCTTGGCACCGTTGTATGCAGCGTCCTGGCACAGATCTGAGATTAAAAGTGCCCCCCGACTCTACAATGTACGTCATATATTGTCAAGAGTCCCGGAGTACTTGGAAGATGTGCACATGCGTGCACGTGTGTGCATACACACACACACACACACACACACACACAAGTCATGGTCTAAGCTTGCATCCAGCCAAGTTCATGCCAGGCTGACCAGGGAGACGAGGAAGGATAATGTTGCTCGGATAATGAAAGTATTTAACACAAGACTATGGCAAATTTTACAACACTGGCTTTCCTGATGAGGAAGATGCAAAGTGCTTTGAAGCACTCACAGCACACATCTGTGCCCAGCGCAGCCTGGGCACTCTCTCTTCCTGAAGACACACCTGCACCCTGTGGTCAGCCAGTCACACCCTCCCTCTGCAGCGGCCAGCGGTTAGAGCTGAACTCCAGGACAACATGTGGGTGTGCGGTTAGCTACGCAACCCGCATGCAAGTCAGCTGTGCAGGCCACCTCCCCGGACCTGGCGTCTGCAGGGGAAGGTGAGCGACCCAAAGGAAATCCTTGGCTTCCTTTCCTTATTTTTCAGTCTCACTCTGCTCTCCCTGCTTTCTTGGCCTTCACTGGGGCTCCTAGTCCTTGCAACCCATCTCAAGACTGAAAAGATGTAAAAGACTCAAGAAAGATTCTATTTGAACGTGTGGCCTGAAAATGTGCATACCATCTACTACAAGGGATCAGGGACAGGCTTAGCTGGAGATTTGGGGAATGTAATTATGTGGCCCCCGGAAAAGAAAAGTAAGGCTGGTCTTTGGATTCTCTAAGAGATGAAAAAGTGAAAAAGTCACCATTCCACATGTTGCTTAGGCGCTATGCCCAATGGACCCCTGAGTAGATTTCTTCTCCTTTTTTCATGGACGTAACTGGGGAGAACTGAATGGCAAGCAGAAGAACAAAGATAACGAATAAGAAGTCATCTTATGGTCATGGACTTTGGGAAAATCTGATAGGTGTACTTTGTCTAGAAAAATGCACTCAAATTCCAAATGTTGCACATAATTTCAAGGACTTTGTAGACACCCCAAGTTTATCCTTGAATCCCTTAATCTTAGAGTAAGTCAGTAGAATTTAAAGGTAAAGAGGGATTGCACTTTCCATGAGAGTTCGGTGGGCGTGACTATGAGAGTCTGAATTCTAAAGATTTCTCCATCTGAATTTAGGGAGCACAGGTAAAAGTCTGAGGTTCCAGGCCAAAGATTCAGAATGTGCTCCCCTGAGAATCACTAGGGAAGAAAGTTTGTTTACAAGTGGTTCTCAACTTCAGCATTCCTCAGAATCCCCTGGAGGGCTGTTTAAACACAGACTGCAGCCCCAACCCTGCATTCAGTAGGTCTGCGGGTGGGGACCCGAGAATCTGCATTTCTAACAAGTTCCCAGGGGCTGCTGCCAATCGTGCAACCACACTTTGAGAACCATTAGTGTAAATTTATTACTGAAAACTGTATAACAGGATACTATGGGACCACTGGAAATGCTGCAGGATGGTATTTACTGACACAGAAAGATATTCACAATATCCTGTTAACAAGAGAAATCAGATTATATAGAATTGTATACAATATAATCCTGTTTCTGTTGGTTTTTTTTGGGGGGGGTAAAAGCAAAAGTGGCTGTATGTGTGTTTATATTAATACCTAAATACATGTTTGAATATAAAAGTGGATTGAGGTACAGATACACATACGCATACAGCTACAGGTAGGGAGAGAGCTAGGGGTATGCATATGATGGACAGTCATCCTTTTCTCTGAGTTCTGAGATTATGACTGCTCTGCTTGTTATTTTTGCTTACCTGTATTTTCTATCTTTTCGACACTGAACATAAACTGTTTTCAATATAAGGAAAAAAGTTCCTTTTAACTGTGAGAAACTACAGCAGACTGCCATTATTCAGGCCCTTCTGCGCCTGTCACCGCTCTGGGAGGTGCTAATCCTGGTGGAGCGGGGACTCCATGAAAGTGCAGTATTGGAACACCCTAGAATCTCTTAATGAATTAGCAGCATGTATTTTTGGTCTATTTTCAGTGGGTCCCAAAGTGACTCTCTGAGAACCACTGATGCTGGGCCAGTGACCTTGTTTACATTGCTCCACAAAAGGAATGGGGATTAAAATGTGACACGCATTTTAGAATGCATGTATACACATATGTGCATTTTGCATGTTCATATACATGTGTGTCTATACACATGGGCATTTACATGGGTGTATGCATGTGTAGAGATATTTTAATGCGTATAAACTGACGTCAGGTTGTTAACTGACTTTTTGTGGGAAGAACTGTGTTCTACACTGAGATTATGTCTTTCCTATTTTCTGGCATTAAAGCATTGTTTTATTGTAAGATGGATGAATGGATGGGTAAATAGATGATAAAACAGCGAGAATAAAATGCCATTCGCTGTAAAATTTTTTTCAACTTTGATGCATGTTTGTGAATTTTCATAATGTTGGGGGAAATGATTTGTCTTATGAAATGCTGATAGCAGGTAACTGAGGCTTTATGAAAATTATTCATGCCCTTACATCCCAAAATAAAATGCAGGCATCCCTACGTTATTCCATTAAAAAAAAAAAATTTGCGATCTTTCAGGGTTTGAAAACCAATGCCCTAGAGTAGCTCCCACTTGTGAGTGTGGGCCTTCCATGTGATTCCAGCTTCGAAGCCTCGCTGAAGGGAAACGGCAGGATTTCTGATGTTTTGGGCAAGGTTGTTTTTCTAGCCAAAAAGGTGCCACCGCAAGGCTGTTCCTATCTTTTCTTGGGAACGCTTAGGGACTCCAAAGCCTGAATTGCCCTGTTCATGGACTCCTCTCTTGGAATTTCACACATCACTTTCAATTAAGGAACTCTTTCTACAGGACAAGGCCACCTGGTATGTCCTACAAAGCATGTCTGTGGACAGATGTGTAGACATGTGCCTGATGTCATTAAAATGCCGGTGCTTGCACGGGGAGCTCCGATTTGCAGCTCACCTTAACCATTCTTGATCACGTAGAAATGAATGTCTATGATGGGTTGAACTGTTTAAACAGCAGATCTAGTATTAACAAAGGAAAAGACCTCTTTCTGAATAGAGTTTAGCTAGTCTGTAGCCGGACTTCCCAGGTCATTTTAAATGTTGCTGGGTTTGTTAAGATCTTAAACATTAACTCCATTAACAAAGTTGGGTTACATATGAAACCGGACGGTCTAGAAGAAATTGGGACCCAGCTCTTCGTCGCCCCTCTGTCTGTATTGAAGCTGGTGTGTTCCAGTAAGTTTCCCCAGATTGGGGAGGGGGTTGGCACTCAGTAAAATGGGGAGAGGACCTCCAATCTGGGGGGGTGCAGATCCCTGCAGTTTTCCATTGAGCAGCGCTCTGAACACTCCCCACTAAAGCTTTTGTTTTGTGATACTCTAAGCATTTTTCCTTATGGAAGATTTCAGCTGCCTGATTCCCCTAAAGGTACTTTAATACCTGTGCTGGGAGGAGAACGGTCACTTCATACAGAAATTAAATACATAAATTAATAGATGCCTCTTCGGAAAGCCTTTCAAACAGGGAGTCCAGCTGCTTCAGAGACTCTGCAGTCAATAGGTCAAGGCCTTGGTTAATGTATAGGGAAAGGCAGAGGAGGGATTAATATGGTCCAAGAGATTCAGCAGAGATCAACAAATATGTTCTGAGATTTAACCACTTAGGCGAGTATTTGCCTTGGTCAGGAAACGCCTAAGAAGTTTGTGCTGAGAACTTGCTCAAATCAAGAGGCAGATGAAACTGGGCCTGTCCTGTCATCCTTTTCACTCCTGTCTGGTCAAGGTCTTGGCTGGTCAGTCCAGATGGAAGAGGAGAAGGAGAAGGAGGGGAGGAAGGAGGAGGGAGAGGAAGAAGGGGAGGGGAGAGAGGAGGATGAGGGGCTGCCGGCCAGAATGTGGGTGTCCAATCACACAGAGACATTCTGCCCTTCATCCATCTTCTTCAAAGATCAGAAGAGTATCACTCCCAGGGGCGCCTGGGTGGCTCAGTTAGTTAAGTGTCTGACTCTTAGTTTCGGCTCAGGTCATGGTCTCAGGGTCATGAGATCGAGCCCCATGTTGGGCTCCTTACTCAGCGGGGAGTCTGCTTGAGATTCTCTCTCTCTCCCTCTCCCTCTGCTCCTCCCCTCCAGGCTCTCTCAGAGAATGCCTTTGATACAAGTGAGTTGGAAAGACTCCTCAAGAGTTGGATGAAAAAATAAATTTTAGACTCAGAACCTCTGAGATCTCAGAATTATATCCCAATGGCTTGAAATCTTTACTGAGTGGTTGCAATATGCACAGCTCTTTCCTGGGTAAACACTGTGTACACATTTATTCTCTAATGAGATCATTTTCCAACTCTGTCAGCATCTCTTATACCTCTTTGTTATGTACCAAGCTTCAGTGTAGGGTTTCCTTCAACTGAAATTTTCAGCAACTTTAAACAAGTTTCAAAAGCATGGTGTTTGCTAAATGCAACAGACCACAGGCATTCTCCTATATTTCATATCCCCCATGGCCCCTAACAGGGAATCTAGCACCTACCAGCTAGATTCATGGAAGTTCGAGAATGCAAGGAGAGCTCAGGTGCATAGGACCACCCACCCAAGGATGCCCATTTGACAAATAAGGTAGCTGAGCCCTAGAGCAGAATACCTCCTGCCTAAAGTCACAAGGTGCCTCTAAATAACTGAATTAATAAGCACATAGCATGCGTTTTAGTTTCATTTTTGTGGGCAAATTATTTTCCAGAAGGGATTTAGAGGAGACGTTCAGAGAGAATTGCAGAATTTGTACCAGTTTCCTCAAAAACATGTAAGCACTCAAGTAGAGTGCTTTGCTTGTTTGTCTTCCTTTCTGTCCTTATCCATGGAGGGAGGAGGGAGGGGGTCAGGTGCGGCCGAGTCAGGTGTCAACTCTAGATAAGTCTTCCAGAATTGTCTACTGTTCTACCCATGAAAGTCTTCCATTCCCCAACAAGATCCTCTATTTTTTGAAAACCAAAGCCCTAAAGCATGTTTCTCTTACATATCCCATAGCCCTAGAAGGAAGTATCCAGAAAGTAGATGGAGAAGCAGCAACTAAATAGTAGCTTAAGGGCAGGTAATATGGGAGAGAGCGAGAGAGAATGAGAAACGATCTCAGGTCTAAGTTCCTTTGGAAAGTTTCCATTGTTTGCTTTTTCTGGAAAGAAGAGTCCTGTGGTCATCTACTTCAAAGGAGGACTTCATGCATTTGCCTGAATGAAAAGACTCACCAGGGACATTTGGTGAAATACAAATTCCCGGGTCCCATCCCAGACCGACTTCACTGCATTCCCCAAAATGGTCCTTATCATGAAGTAATTTTGGGGAAT
This sequence comes from Phoca vitulina, assembly GCF_004348235.1. Classification (NCBI taxonomy): domain Eukaryota; kingdom Metazoa; phylum Chordata; class Mammalia; order Carnivora; family Phocidae; genus Phoca; species Phoca vitulina. The sequence goes on from NW_022589759.1 coordinate 8,698,916, forward strand.
GTACCAACTTTCCATCTGCTGAGAGCACCTTACCTGACAAACCCAAATCTCTCTGACACCTGGAAATGGTCTTGTTTTGGGAGTGACACCACCCTTAATCTGGGTCTAAAACATCTCTCAGGATCTCTCTTCATACAAGGGCATTCCAAAGGAAGCCAAATTCGGTCCTCTTATCTACTTATCTTTCCTGTACAGAATTCAGAATCAAGGACAGCATTTCCGACTTGCCGTTTTTGGAAGGACGGCTTCTAAAAATGGTTTTTGACAAACTCTGGTCCATGTTCCCTCCCTCCCCTGCCCCCCATGACTTTTCTACAGGTGCCAAGTCTATGGAAGAAATTATGTTCAGCTACCGTGGAGAAAGCCCCCCGTTGGGCACAACACACACGTCGAGCCCCTTCCTGCAAGTCGACGGCTTCTTAATAACGCCCACTGCCCTCCACTCTAAAAGGGAGATCTTGAATCTGCTCCGCGGGGGGATTGGAAAGTGCACGGTGTGCTCCAAAGGGAAGAAGGACTATTTCTGCAAGCACAGCCCCCGTTCTGAATTATTTTAATTGCAGCCTGGTGATGCCAAGGTGCTGAAGCACCCCCTTAGGCTGAGTGCTTAGCCAAGAGGTACTGAATTAAACTGTCAGAACACGCAGAAAAATTGCAACTCGGCCTGTCAACAACATTTGTTAAGAGACACGGGTGAGGCTGGTGACTTGTGTAGGAAAAGAGCCGCCTTGCAGAGCCATCAAAGCACAGCCTGGAACTAATGGGGTATTCAGAGGCCTTGTTCTACTTCATTGGTCAAAGCCAACACAAGCCTGTAAGATTTGGGCCCGGTTGCTGTTTATTACTATGGTAATAAAGGCCACTTAAAGATACAAACCCATCTTGTATTGGCGCAAACCCAGGGCTTCTTTTCTAAATCGGATCACTAATGCCTGCCCTCATTTCTCAGGCTCTTTAAAACGATCTCCTTTTTTAAGGAAAAAAGAGAGAGGAAAAAAAAATTAAGACTCTTGTCAAAGGATGACATAGGGGTCTTGATCTTATTTATTCTTGGCTGACTTTCTTTTTTTTTAAAAAACATTTCTCTGAGATGGCCAGTTTTATGTGCCATTTTGGCTACACGACAGATCCCTGGTATTTAATTAGACGCTAATCAAGGTGTTGCTGGGAAGGTATTTGGTAGATGTGATTAAAGCCAATAGTTGACTTTGGGTAAGGGAGATTATCCTAGATAATCTGGGTGGGCCTGATTCAATCAGTTGAAAGGTCTGAAGAGGAGAACTGAGTATTTCCTGCCAGAAGAAATTCTGCCTGTGGTCAGCAGCTTCAGCCCACGCTGAGAGTTCTAGCTGGCCTTTCCTGAGTGTTCACGGCCTGGATTCTGGGCTTTCCCCGGCAAGTCCCAGAATCACATAAGCCAATTCCTTGCAATAAATCTCTTAATATATATCTCCTACTGGTTCCACTGTTCTGGTTGAACTCTGTCATTCATAGCCCCTTGTCACTCATATGTCAATTAAGTATCTTTTAATTAGAAGGCTCAAAGTTAAGGCCCGTGGGCTGTAAAGGGCCATGTTCTTTCTGACCCACATCTATGTATTTGGTACAATATGTTAAAGGTAAAATAAACAGACCTGGTTGCTGATATTTAAAACTCATGAAGATCTTCCCCCCCCACCCCACCCCCACACAAGCATGAATCTACATTTCTTATTTCTCTTAGAAAAGAAAGAAAAAAAAAAATCAGAGGATCTGACCACCCTGATCTATATCCCCATATGGCAACAATCAGCGAGAATGGAAGATGACTTCCCCTTTGTACAGAGCGTGTGCTCTGCGGTTTACCACAGTCTCCACCCTTCCCTGTTGTGTCCCTCAGCAGTGAGGTTAATGATCATGGGCCTGCATATTGTTTTTCTTAACGTAAAGAGAAAAGTGAAAGACGTATCATACCATTTGCTCTGTCAAAAGTACGAATAACAGATAGAAGGAGAGGGCCATGTGTTTCCAGAAAATAAAAAGGAAGGTCTGTATTTCTCTGCAGAAATGAATGCTATTTCTCTGAATTCAGGTTTCCCACAGGGTGTGTCTGAGTTGTTGTTACCCACCTCAACTCATTCATGTATGTGACCTTGCTAGTAAACACTTATTGTTTGCAATTCCTGTCTAACCTTGCATATTTTAGACAGGAAAAAAAAAAAGACTATGAAACAATACTTTTTACTCTTCAACAACAACAACAAAACCCTCAAGATGATCCTCAAGAAAGTTTGCTCAACCTGTAGGGATACTATGATAATTGCCTTTTGGGGAGATTTACTGAAATACAACCATGGGTACCAGAAGGGCATGAAGGAAGTGGGCAGATCTCATTGCCCCTCTTCCCAAGCAATTCTTACAAGTATTCTTCGGACTCTGGGGGTTAGTGAATTAGGTTACCCAGGTTAAACACGATCCAGGAGAAAAAACCACACACCAAGAACCTGGGAGTTTGTGTTCAATCTTCCCATCCTCCATCTCACAAACGGAGACTCAGTTACCCTGTCCGTGAAATCACAGGGGTCCCCACAATTGTGATTCTGCCTCTGCCTGGAATTCCTGGGTCCAATCCTACATCGAATGAATGTGTTTCTTTGGAAAATGAGGCTCAGGAATCTGTATTTTTTTAAGCTCCCAGATGATTCTGATGAGCAGACAGGTTTGGAATTCACTGGAATAGAGAGTGTCTCAAGTTTCTTCCAGCTCAAAAACCTGATGTACCTAGGAATCAAATTCTGCAGGCGCCTCTCTGGACATTGGACAGGCAATGTTCCAAACGTATTAATGCTTTTGGGCCACTGGGATATGTTTTAAAGACTTGAAGCATTGCCACGCTGCCTTAGTCACCTGGCAGGACCTGACTTATCATTTTGCCTATAATTTATGTTGCCTGGTGGTTTGGAAATTCACTTGAGGTTCGGATCCGAGGCAAGATTCAATGGTCAAAATCCATAGATTTGAACTGTGATTGCTGGATGAAAGACTCAAAGCTCCTCGGTTTCCATTCTGAGCCCCCTACACCCTTGTACCGGGAAACACAGCTTATGGGAGGACACTTAGGGAAAGATGATCGCCTTTCCTAAATAAAGGGAAGAAAGTGTCCTGTACTTTCTTTTTTTTTCTTTTTTTAAAGATTTTATTTATTTTGACAGAGAGAGAGAGAGAGAGACAGTGAGAGAGGGAACACAAGCAGAGGCAGTGGGAGAGGGAGAAGCAGGCTTCCCGCTGAGCAGAGAGCCTGACGTGGGGCTTGATCCCAGGACCCTGGGACCATGACCTGAGCCTAAGGCAGATGCTCAATGACTGAGCCACCCAGGTGCCCCGTGTCCTGTACTTTCTAAAGATCATTTGGAAACAGAATCAAACTCCACAGTCCTCACCCCTAGCATACAAATCTAACCCCTTTCAAGAGTGTATTTTTGAATGTCATCCTTCTTGAACCCTGAGGGGCTCTCTCTGGTCCTCAGCGGGAAAGGGTTATATTTTCTCCCAATGCAAACAAAGGACATTAGAAAACATTAGGACAGGACAGTGGTGCTGCGGTGCCACCACGAAAAAAATATGGATTTTGCTTTTGTAATGTGTGACTATTAGATCACAGTGTTGGTTGCAATAAATTATCACTTTTGGTTCCTGCTAATTGCTAGAATCTTCTGCCATGGGCTGCAGTGCTGTGGGCCAAAAAAACAACAACAAAAAACCCAAAACACACACACACACACACACACACACACACACACACACTTTTCTTCCCTTTTTTGAGCTAGATACAAATATGCATCCTGCTGGATTGTGAATGGCATCTCGGATCTTGAATACATGCCTAAGGAAACAGCTGGGGATGAGGGCCTGGGAATCAAAGACATCATTATGCAATTATTGAGAAAAGCAGGCTCTTTACAGAAGAGAATTCTGACTTCTCTGTGAGGCCACTGACCCAGGGCACCGTCTGCCCTCCATATATCGCTGTCAGTAATGAGGACCTCCAGGCTAAAGCACAACCAGGTAGGTGAACTCCTACTGAAGCTCAAACTGAAAGTTTAAAGAAGTCCAGTTTGGTGTTTTAGATGAATCCTTCTACATCTCTGCCACAGAAAGTGCAAACCCCACAAAAGACAGCGAGCCCTGTCCTCCTCAATGTCCTACAATCCCAAAGAATCCCTGTAGATGTCCCCACCCATGGCGATCCTTTCTGCTCCCCAGTGAAATCTTGTGAACACAGATCCCTACTTCAGGCTCCTCATTATTCTGTAATCCTGGGAAGAAAGCTACCATAGAGGGATCCAGTATTTACAGAGCACCTAGTAGGTTCCTAGCGATGGGAATGCAGCAATGAACAGAACAGAGGAAATACCCACCCTCCCAGAGTGTGCATTTCCGTGGAAGGGGAGAGAAAATGAACTGAATGGCCTGATGGTGATGGCGTATGGAGAAAAATAAAGCAGGTGAGGGCAAAGGAGTGCTGACGGGCATGAGAAGGCAGACTAACTTTAAGCACGGTATGGAGAGAAGGCTTCCTCAGAAGGTACAAGAAAAGCAGGCAGAGGTGAGGCAGGGAGGCCAGCACAGCTGGAACAGAGTGAGCAAGGGAGAGAGCCCAGGAGGTGAGAATAGGGGCCTGGGAATGGGGACAGCAGGAAGGATCCCACAGCCATGGCCAAAACCAGCTTCCACTAGGAGTGACACCTGAAGCCTCTGGAAGGTTCTAAGCAGGGGGAAAATGTGATCTAACTTATGTTTTCAAAGGAGGCTCTGGTTCCCTGTGGAGGAAAGATCCAGTGGGGAAAGCGTGGGGTGCCATGAGACCCATGAGGAGGACAGGACGGTAATCCAGTTGGGGGGTGAGGCTGGGTGAGAAGAAGGGCTTTCTCAGTCTTCATTCCTGCTTGTGAGGTCTGCTACCCGGTACTCTCCCACATATTACCTGCACTGAGGCAAGTCTCCCATCTGTCCCAATAACTGCAGAATCCCTGAGCCCAGCACGGTGCCTGGTACACCGAACACCTGCAACGTGAACGGTCCCGCTGTGAAAAACCTGGCAGGTAATGGTCTAGTTATTCACCAAGAGGAGCGATGAGTGATAACCTAATGTGCCTCCATTCGTTCTATCTTCTCTGCAACTTGAGCTCCTTCTCGCTCTCTCTGTCTCTGTCTCTCTCTCTGTATTGGAAGAGGACAGTCTGACCAATGGTCCAGGCCTGATGCCAGAAGCCCTGCAGCTGCCCCGCCTCTTCTGCTGGCCGGCTCTCTGACCTTCCACATGCCATTTATTTCGCCTGTGCCTCAATTTCTCTATCTCGAAAATAAGAATAATACTGCCAAGGGAACATTATGAGGATTAATGAGGCAATAAGGCCATGCCTGAAAGCAGTTTGAGCGCCTTGAAGAAACAGCTATAAAAGAGGGGTCCACTTTTCCATCTCATCTCTCTTCTTCTGCTAAATAAAACTGCTGGAGGGAGAGCAGAGGGTCCTGTTGGTTGGGGTCCGGAGGAAAACAAGAGGCAGACAAAAGCAACAGGTGTTTCCTCAGCCAGGGTCACCTTCGGTCGATTCCAAGGCACCCTGGCACCTCCAGAGGGGTCCCTTTGGCAATAGAAGGGGCGGGGTGGGAGAGAATGTCCAAGGAATGCTGAGGATTATTTTGCCTCAATTTGGGGACCAGAAATGGCCTCAAAGGGGCTTAGAAATAAGCCAGAACCATGTTGCCCCTCCTGTATGCCCAAAGAATTCAGAAGCTGACAAGGCGATCGGCAAATCCCCTCGGTGGTAATGTGAGGAAAAAATTGCCCAAGACGCCCATCTGGTTCGGGCTGATGGCACTCCTGGGTGCACACAGTGTAAATTTGTTGGATCAATAAATATCGGGCTCCTTTTAATGAAAGAAACACTATTATTTTCCTCTTATTGCCTCCCTGATTGCCTCTTCAGGCTTCTTTACACAAGGGACGCTTTTGTTACTCCCCACTCGAGGGGTATCTTCAGATGGTCACTGAGTTTATACATTTGCCTCCGTACATCTTTATACTAAAGCTTTTAGCAAATGTCAACTTGGTCTTTGACCAAAAAAAAAAAAAAAAAAAAAAACCTCAGACGAATTTTTTAAAGGGATACTCATCAGCTGGACGAAACGTAGTTGGGCATTCGCAGGACTGAGGGGTGAGGGGGTAGGACAGGGTATGTGTGGACGATTTATCTGTCTAAACGTTGACCCTAATTTAGAGCAATTCTTTGGGTATCTGTTCCTCCGTGCACTCCCTCATTCCTTCCATACTGCTTGCTGAAGTCCTTGTGCGCAGAGTACTGAGGGCTGGCCTGTTCCGGGCTTCCTCCCCTTTCTCTCGGGGAAGGAGGGGGCCAGGAAGCTGTGGCGAGAGGTCTGCTCTTGCTGAGTCACCAGTTCTCCCTTTCTCCTTTCCCCTCCAGGCTTGTCATTCTCTGTCAAACGGCACGGGGGGGGGGGGGGGGGGGGGGGGGACAAAACTATCAATGGTCTGAGAAAGAGGAACAGGACTTATATCTGATTATCCTTTTGATGTTCATTCAAGTCACCAAATCGGCTGCAGTGTCTCCCTCGCTCTGGCCGGAAGCTTGTGGTAAAAATTAATGTCACTGTGTTTGTTGTGGGTGTCGCCCTGGTATTGGGTAAAAATGAGCGGGGTCCGGTGCTCTGCCCAGTGTGTTTGCCGAGCCGCTTGGGTGGTGAGAATGGTTCCCTTTTTCATTGAGAAAAAATAAATGAAAAAATAAATATAAATCATAGTATGCGTCGCAAGCAGGATTTTTATGCAAATAGAAGTTCCATCTAAATTGAACATAGAAAAATATTGGGTCGAAATAAGTCACTGAACATTTCTTTTTGATCCCATGATGAACAGTACCCGTTTTTTTTGTTTTGTTTTGTTTTGTTTTGTTTTTTAAGGAGAAAATGGAAAGAAAAACAAATCCAGAGCCTCATGTCTCAAACACACAACTATTGTAAATAAATTGGTGTGTTTAGTGTTTTGGTGCTTTTTTTTCACTCCAATAGCTGCCTTGCCCTCTTACCCTCTCTCCCAGCTTTGCCATGACATTTTGTTTTTATCACAGATGTAAATGTAGTTTTTGCCCTGATTGTTTTTCTTTAGAAAGTGTCATTCTTTGCCCTGATGTGGAATAGTCTACTGATGGCCATGTCATAGTGGATTCACCGATGTCCTAGCATCTCTCTTTACAGCTGGTTGCGTTGCTAAGTATAAGGGAGAAGACAGCATTACACACATTTGGGGCCACAGGCTAAATGTCCATCGGCAAGGATGGGGCAGTGAATCGGGCTGAAACTCTCACTCTACTCCTATGGAGCCACTGAAGGGTGTGTTTTAAATTAACATCTACATCAATTCCAGAGAGATCTTCAAAAACTGTCACCTTTGTGTCCAGTCCTAGGGAAATCATGTCCCCGAAAGGTACATAAATCTGTCTCTGTTTCCATCACAATTCATTCCCTGCCGACCATTTCTTTAACTGGACAAAGGATGTTGCCAGGCTGAATTAGATCAGGCTAAAGGCCAATTACAAAAAACAGTGACAAACGTGGCAGCCGGCTGGCCCCTTCCCTTAGTTGCTGCTGAAACCTGTAGACCCGGTTCCTCACAGACCCAGTTCCAGGGGAAAGGGATCCCCACTGCTGGAAGACACGGAAGGTCCCTGTGGCAGACAGGGTCTCAAGAACAAGGTTCATGTCCCCATCAGACAGCGAACTGAGCATTTGGGGACAACTGAGTGACAGTGCCTCTGGCTTTATTTAAGTTAAGTGAAGAGGACAAGCAAGGTGGCTGCCATTTTGCTGTTCTGTTTTCAAGCAAGCCAGCACAACTGATTCCTTGCCCCCAAAGGCTTCCCTCTCTGTTATCTCTTTGGATTTTAATATTGTTAAAGCCTTATTAATAGGTAGCCTAAACACACATGTAATGAATCCCATTAGTCACAAAGAGCTCCCTGCACTCAAGAAGGAAAACGCTGGCTCACACACAGCAAACCTCCCTAGTTCGCACAACCTGGAAGGGAAGCTGATCGGAATTATGCATTTTCTTAAAAACAAACATACCAAAGACCACCAACAAGTCTGTGCAGAAAGCCTCTTTAGAAAACCAACTTTTATCTAGCAAAGGCCTTAAAAGAATAGGTAAGAATATCCTTGAGTAAGTAGGAGTCTAAAATGCACAAGGGTACTTCCAAACTGCTTTCTTGCAAAGGGTAGACTACTCCAGATTGTTCTGGAGTATTCGTTGCTTAGTAAACCCTTTCTCCAAAGTGAGAGCACAGGTGAACTTCAAGCCAAGTCCTGAATCCAAAGGATCATAAACTCCAGATTCCAAAAGTCCACATTAACAGAGATTGGGTATAATGGGCACCCTATGGGGGAAGGTGTATGTTGCTCCCGCCTGTCAGCCTTCAAGTTCAATTAGACTCACAAAAGCAACGGAAGGGCTTCAAAGCAGGAATGAGATAACAAAATTGTCTAACACCGAGGTCAGCATATAGCAAGAAGTGAGAGAAAAAAAAGAGGCATAGCATTCTTAAAAAAAAATTTAAAAAGCAGTCCTGTCTACAACTTACTGTGGGAGTCTTGTTTTTGCTTTTGTTTTCTGCACTGTTTTTGTTTTATGGGAAGTGGAAAGTTTGACTTCCAAGACCTCCAAAGCAGGGCACGGCCAGGCACCTCGATAACAAGTGCCTTCTCTGCACAGAGCTCCTTGGTCTCTCCCATTGGCCCCCTTGGCACTCCAGAGCCTTCCTAGCACACGCTTGCCCCAGAGCCTTGGTACTTACTCTCTATCAGCACCCCTCATCCCAAATTTTTATGCAGGTGTCTGGCAACTCATCAGACAGACTTCTCTGGAGTTGCACAGCCTCTTGTCCTGTCCTCTTAACAGCTGCAGATTACCTTCGCAGCACTTTACTTTCCCTGACATGTCCTGACTTGTTTAACATCTCTTTCCACAAGGAAAATAAAAACTTCCTGTGGGCAGGAGTTTTATTCCTTTGTGCACTGATAGATCACCAGGGCATGCACATAGAGGGCCCTTGATAAACAGGAGTTAACTGAACGAACAAGGGAATGAATGAATGAGTATATGAATAAATGTATACAGTTATATACACAGAGGGTGATTCGAGACACCCGTGTCACTCGTGAGTGCGCCCTCTCTCTCTCTCTCTCTCACTTACACACACAAAGAGAGAGAGAAAGGGAATCAGTAGGGACAGCGTCCAGGAGGGAATCTTAACCTGCCCCTGCCCCACTCAGACCTATCAAGTCAAGAAACAAGTCTTTATGTGTCTTCCAGTAACATTAATTGTTGGTCATAAAACTTCAAAGAAACAGATATTTATAGCTTGATTAAAGCCCTTTTTTTCCACACACACTCACCACAGCACTTTCCAACTCAGTTCCCATGAGCGTACTGAAAACAGCATATTCTGCCCACTTCCTGTTGAAGCCAGTTCCTTAACCGCTTCAGTCCTGAAGCTCTTTCTTTTTTTTTTTTTTTTCCAGTGTTCAGGTCTTTCGGTTTCTCTTGGGTTTTCACAGTTGGGTTTTTTACTCCTTTTCTCAGGCACCCAAGCCCCCAGTGAGCCGCCCCCACAGCCACCAGGACAACAGTGGCAGCGAAGACACACTAACCCCAGCGGTGGGAAAACCCCCTTCCCAGGGAAAAACGAACGAAGGCTACAAAGTTTTGCAAGGTCTGGGCAACTGAAATGGTCATCTGGCTACCCAGGCCTGACAATTTGAGGGACTGGGGAATATTTAGTTAAGTGCACCAATTCAAAGAAGAAATCCCTGTTCATATTTATAAATATTGGTCCTTGAATATTCGTGATAATGATCATTTACTATCCACCATTTGCCAGAAACTGTAAATATTTTTCTAATCAGTACAGAAATCTTGTAAGATGGGTAACTAACATCTCTGTAGTAAACAGGAGTGGATAGATTCCAAGAAAGTTAAGAGATCTGTCACCCAGCTACAAAATGACAGAGCTAGCCTCTGGACCCACCACACTCTGCCTTCCTGATGAAAAACCACATTTACAATCCCTGGTTCGGGATATTGGTAGCACGGGAATTGTATGAATTACACACAAGGAAGGACATGCAAGTGCCCTAATTCAGGCAAAATGGAATTGGCTCCATTCCTGATAACAGCTATATTCAATGTACATGGAGTCAATCATACGCTCCCTTATTACATTAATATCAGGACAAAAAAAATAAAAAGTATGTTCCAACAGGAAGCATCCTTTGGGAAAGAATTCATCAACATGTACGTTCAGCTTTAAAGGATGGAGGTCAGATTTTACCCTGGGCTTCTATTGACATTGCTGTTTGGTAGGCTATGAATTCCCTTTGAATATTTGGGGTATGTCTGAGGTAGTCCTAGCAGCCCACAATAAGTACTAATTGTGGTAATTAATAAGTACTATGTGGTTCTAAACATGGCCCACATGGCTGAGAAATGATGTACCCACAGTGAAAGGAGCCCCTCTGTAGATGTTATCATCTGAGAAAAATGGAAACTAAAGTGGTCTCCACAGGATCGAGTTAGAAAAGCCCTTTTATTGTCAAAAAGAAACCCCCAAAGAACCACTCTGTTTCTTCAGGTTGTCATTTTTCTGACTCTGCATAAGTGCAGTGGCCCAGATAATACTCGCTTATGACCGAGAGGTTGGCCTTTGCATTGTTCATCAATGGAAGATGAGGCAGCTCATCAACGCTGCCCACTCCTCCAGAGCCAGACCCACAGTGCTCTGCCCAGCTTGTCTTTATCGAATCTGGACCTGAAACAGGCTCACGGGGGAAATCCCTGCTGCAGAATTCCTGCCAGTTTTTGCATTGCTGTGCTGGAGAGATCCAATGCACTGTGATGTCCCGCTTCCTCTCAACCTTCAGGTGTCTCATCCACAAGCTGTGCTGAGGATTGCAAGTCCAGGCTGCTTGGAGGCCACCACTTGGATTGTGCCCAGATAGTCTGCAGCCTAGCTGGGGACCAATGGCATGGCCTGGGAAGATGAGCTGATCCCAACAGATTTTTCTCTTTTAGGAATCTGGTGGAGTCAATAGCACCAGACGAAGTCATACCATAGAGAGGGATCAAAGAGGCCAAGAATGGGATGTATAAGTCACACTTAAGAGCAAGCAGAAGAATGATGAGTAAGCAAAAGAATCTAGAATGGAGGGGAGCCACAGGGAACTGGGCCACACTGTGGTGGAGCATTGGACTAAAGATCCAAGATGACCTCTTGCTGAGGGTCCCTATGTCTCCTTGGGTCCAGAACATCCTACCCCTTCCTATTCTTTCCAAGGCCTGGCTGTTCAACATCTCCTGGTCCCCAACATGCATACTTACAAAAGGCTGCATATTATGTGAGGTAATTGGAGTGATACCCTTGCAAGCGAGAGAGCAGAGAAATTGCCAAGTTCCAGAGAAAGTGCTGGTAGACATAATTTAAGTCTCCCCTTTCAGAGGGACCATAAACTTGGCTGAAGGGCCTTGCCACAGGCCAACAGCCAGCTGTAGGTGACTCTTCTCCCCACCTAACATGAACTCAAACCCTCATCACTCAGAACTTCTTGTCCAGCAAGGAGTCCTATTCTGGCTTTCTGCCTCTTGGCCCACTTCTTCTAAGTTTCTTCTTCCCATACAGAGGCGAGATGAGGAATCCTAAACCAGTTATTCCAGGCTTGGCCCAACTGGCCCTGAATACTGAGAACTGCCTACAAACCATCCAATTTGACTGTTAAACACAGTGATGTTTGCTGAAATAATCTCTCTTTGATGTGTGAGTGGCTTTCTTCTCCTCCACCCATTCTTGCTCCTTTCCGCCTATCTCCTCTGAACATAGGAAGAACCAAGCTTCTAAGAACATTCCAGATGTCTATGTGCTGCATATGTCTCTGGTTGAGAGAAAGAAGCACCAGCCCATGTCACTCTTGAAGACTCAACTGAAGGGCTTAGAATCCTGGAAGCTCCCCAGGCTGTTCCACAAAGCTTATGAATTCACTCCTCACCAGGACACCTGCTCTCTCACCTCCAAAGTGAGGACACCTACCACCCTCCCTGCCCTTCCTACCCCATCTGGTGCCTAGTAGAGGGTCTCAGGGCCACCTGCACTGTCAGGAGGCCAGCACTGTCTCAGGGATCCACCTTCCCTGGGCTGTATCTCTTGCCATCCTCCTTTCAGACATAGGGCTTCGTGCTCTGAAAAGTCTGTAGTGAAGAGATGACCTACTCTTACAGGACACACACACTCCTCATCCACACCCGAAAGTCAGGGCCTACACCCAGAGGAGAGATGAACTCATCAGTTTGGAATTTGCAGAGTACTGACAACATGTCCTGATTCTGCCACAATTTGCGATAAGTTAATTTTCTTTCAGGAAGCGAATTTAAGTAAATCTGAGCTCCGAATCCTCAGAAAGTTTCAAGAACCAGCAGAAGACCACTGCTTCCCATCTCTAAGCCTGCATATGCTTGTACAAATTTGACCACTGTATACTGATCAAATTAAAATAAAAACAATATGATCTCACTGATATGAGGAATTCTTAATCTCAGGAAACAAAACTGAGGGTTGCTGGAGTGGTGGGGGGTGGGAGGGATGGGGTGGCTGGGTGATAGACATTGGGGAGGGTATGTGCTATGGTGAGTGCTGTGAATTGTGTAAGACTGATGAATCACAGACCTGTACCTCTGAAACAAATAATACATTATATGTTAAAAAAAAAAAGAGAGAGAGAGAAGATAGTAGGAAGGGAAAAATGAAGGGGGTAGAAATCAGAGGGGGAGATGAACCATGAGAGACTATGGACTCTGAGAAACAAACTGAGGATTCTAGAGGGGAGGGGGGCGGAGCGATAGGTTAGCCTGGTGATGGGTATTAAAGAGGGCACGTATTGAATGGAGCACTGGGTGTTATACGCAAACAATGAATCATGGAACACTACATCAAAAACTAATGATGTAATGTATGGTAATTAACATAATAAAATAAAATTTAAAAAATAACAATAATGTATAATAAAACCCCTTAAAACTTGCATTTTTGGTATCTACCTTTGGAGTTTTGCAAATAAAATTTGAAGGAAGTTGCCTTACCATCTCAGACAAGAGCACTAATATTTATTAAGTATCTACTATGTGCTCGGAATTTTCACATTTACAAAGGAAAATAAAGTAGCAATGTGATCATTGTAAAGAATGTTGAGAATGGCCACGATACAGTATAATTAGTTTGTCTTCTTTCTTGCTGACAATATTTCTGCTGATATTCCTTGAATCCAATTGTGAACCATAAAGATGGTATAACCTTGTAATCAACATTTTAAAATTATCTTTGGATCATTTTCACTGATCAATCCTTGAGGAGAATCAGTTTGAGGAGAGAAAGCTAGATTTCCAATGGAATTTCCATTTTAGTGAGTTCAAGTTCTACGTGGTGAGGCAGCAAAGAAGAAAAACACACAACCTGAGTCTGTGCCCACCTGCGCCCAGGGAGCTGGGAAGCCGAGCGCCTTCCCAAAGATCAGCCACGCAGACCGCCCAATGGGAAACCTCCTAGACCAGTGAAAAGCACCGTTTGTATACGAGGCGCTAAGGCTCGGCTCAACCTCACATCACTTTATTTGGCCACTGTGGTCACTGTAATGACCCAGAGAGTGGCGTGTTGGTGCTGGTTGCTGGGAAAATCTGAGAGACCCGCAGAATGTGGTTTTGAACGAGAAGAGGACCAACGTAGCTCCCGAAAGCGCCCAGAGAGAGGGACAACACTTCAGTGCTTTTCTTCTTAAACACTGTACATCCAGACATATTTACGTATCAGTTTAGAAGCAAATAAATAGTTGAATGAGCAACTGACTCCATGTTTGATTTCCTATCACTTAAAATACACTTCTTTCTTCTTTGTATAAAATGCAGCAAACCCTAACTCACAGAGTTATTGTGAGGACTAAAAGAGATAATATTTACAAATCTCTTACTATAAGCGGGCAGCACTAGTTATTTTAGAAATTATTTATTTTATGCGTATTATTTATTTGGGGTCTCCTGTATTATTATTTTTATCATTTATTATTTTTATTACTTATTTTTGCTATTACCTTTTGATTTTTACTTATGATTATATTTAGATTTATACATCTATATGAAAAGCTCCTAACACATGGGGTCAGTGTCCCTCTCAGGCTGTTCACTAGGAATAAGAAAACCATCTGCAAATATGCACGGCTCTCTTCAGGCTGGCTCTCTGAATACCAAGAGCACCCCAGAGCTGTGGCCCAGCTTTCCTTGGGGCTCCTAAAACAGCGCCTTCCTGTTTCTCTCTGGCTTCTCAGACACTCTCCACCACAGTGTAAATCAAGAAGTTCACGATGGTCGGTTCTGCCCGTGGTGCCTTAAAACCAAAGCGAGTGGTTAACCAATCCAGGCCCCACAGAAACTACAGGGTGGGCTCCTGATGGGGAGTCAGAAATTCTTTCTATGAAAATGCAAAGTACGACCTCATAAAAGAAACCCACTGCAGGAAGATGAAGAAATGTCAGTTTGCATTACAACAAAATAGGAGCATGAACATTTTAACCATCTGGTATAAGACCTTCCTATACAAATACATAGACGTTGCCAAGGAGTTAGACAAGAACTCCACACAGCTCCCTTGGTGCCTCTGTAAAAACTTTGAGCAAATTCAGGGCCGGGTGTTAGTGATTGGTTTACTGAAGCAGTATATTCCCTCTGTGCCACGTAATTGTCTTTGTTTTGCTTTGAACCTAATTGTCTTATCATGCTCCAGAGCCTGTAATACACTTGGAAGGAAGCTGAAGTCATAAGCATGGATAAGCAGATGAATAAAACAATACTGGTGTGAAGTTTTATGGGACAGGAAATGTTTGCACTGGGCAAGATAGGCTAGGTGCTGCTGCCGTAACAAACAAGTCCAAGATCTTAGTGATGTAACATAACAAAGGTCTGCTCCTCACTCACCCACACATCCCAAGACGATGAGCAGGAAAGCTCTGTTGACTGTGGTCGCTCAGGGACCTAGGAGGACAGAAGCTCTTGGGGTATTTCTCCCTTGATTGCCAGAGCATGGGAAGGAGTCAGGGTGAATGCACTGGCTCTTAAAATTTCCTCCCGGAAGTGACACATGTGGCTTTTACCTCCATTTCACTGGCCAAAGCAAATCACAGGGCAAGGCCTATTGTCAAGGGAAGCAAGGAAGTGCACCTCTCCCCTGTGCCCTCACGTCGGGGAACCACACTGTTTGAGACCAGCCATGATGACTCACATGAGGCTTCCGACTACTGAGGGCCTAATAGGTGCTCGGTGCTTCATTCATTACCTTGTCTAAACTCCTCCCAAAGACGAAAATGGCTGAAAGCAATAAGCTCTGAGTTCTAGTGTTCTCCTTGGTAAGAGCTGACACAGCCACTCATATTAGTCTCTGAAACAGATTTCAAAATTTTAAGAGGTGTCTTCTTGTATCCCTGGTCTCCCCAAATGAGCCCCTCTTGAACTTATTATGCACACCTGCCACCTACTAGGTGCGCCATGCTGGGCCATTCACTGACCTCAATAAGCCTCAGTTGAAGGACAGGGTATAAAGGTGAAAGCACAAAGAAAAAGCTCAAGACATATCAGTCCCCCATCCCCATCCCTATCCCTTCCTCCTCAAAAGTTGGTGTCATATGAACATTTCTGGACTTGTCTTATTGACTGCAGAGGTGCCATAGGCAGTGGCAGAACTCGGAAAGACCAACCTATGAATCTGAAACAGCTTGTGCCTATATTTAAGTGACAAAATCAGAAGTTTGGGGTCTTTTCACTTTGCTATGGTTCATGAAAACAAATGTATGGGCCATAGTGTTGCAACCTATAATGATGGGACAGGCCATAGTTCTTTTGGGCTACTTCTGACATGTCCATAGTACTACAAAATGGCCAGATAAGGGGGTGCCTGGGTGGCTCAGTCGGTTAAGCATCTGACTCCTGATTTTGGCATGGGTTGTGATCGCAGGGTCATGAGATTGAACCCTATGTTGGGCTCCATGCTGGGCATGGAATCTGCGTGAGATTCTCTCTCTCCCTCTTCCTCTGTCCTCTGCCCCTACTTGTGCATACACATGCGTGCTCTCTCTCTCCAAAAACAAAACAAAACCAAAAACTAAAGGCCAGATAAGGAGCCATTTCTGAGTACCTGCTTCTCCCAGCCCTGTGCAGGGTGACCTTATGGTACTTGCCTGATTTAATTTTCTTAGCAAATCCATGAAGTTGGTATTACCTGCATTTTACAATAAGGAGATGGAGGCTCTAGGACGCAACTGAGGTCTAGATAGTAAGAAGCAGAGTTCAGTCTGAGACAAAAGTCCATCTGACTCTCAAGTCTTGGCTTTTCTATTCCCACCTTCCTTTTCCTGAGATGACATACTTTAATATTGCTTATGATTGTGCTCAGTAGTATTTCAGATGATTGTCAGGGAACCAGATTGGTCACAACCTCCACAGAGCTTAACCCACTAGCTGGTGCTGAGTTAGAGGTTCCAAGGCCTGGAGATTCTAGTTGATGATGCTATATTTCCACCTGGCATTGAATAGCTTCATTCCAACAGACTGATTTTGACATAAACCACACTCCTGTGCTTACGGAATTTCTCACGAGTGGTCTTCTGGTTCTGGGGTATGAATCTGATATGAACCACCCCTTTGCAGTTAAGCCAAACCTTGAGGTTTTGCTAAGGTTTCACTCTGAGTGAACTTACCAATCAAAGTGAAACTAGGGTAGAGAAAGGGGTCCTAAGCCACAGAAGTGGGAGGAAGCAATCTGCTTTGTCACCCAAGCACACAAGGTTTCTGCCGTAGACCAGAGGCAGCCAGACAACGAGGGAGGCTAGCATGAGAGAAGCCCCCACTACTTATGGAAAGCTTTTACATAGCCTATACATGGCATGGTCTGAATTCCTGCAGCTGGGTCTATGGGCTAGTCCTCATGTTAGGAATAGCCAGGAATCTCAATCCACTGATAAACGTCCCTTTCAAAAGTGAAGTGGTGAGAAGAGATTTGGCCAGTGAGAAAACTAAAGCTCAGAGAGATTGGGATTCTTGTCTACGGCTCCACCAATACCAGATAGCAGAGTTGAGAAGGTCTGATGTCCAAGCACACAGTCTGTCTCACTATACCACACTGTCATGAAGATGACTGTCAGAAGCAGGTGACTCAATGACAATGACCAACTTAGAATTGGCAGAAGTAGCCTAGTCCCAACCAGCAACTTTCTTATTTTTATGCAAAGGATGGAAACATGACCCCTGGGAACATACCCTTAAAATTCTATGATAGGTGTGTTCAAATCTATGGGTGACAAATGAAGAAAAGACTGTGAGGGCTTGTGTGTATTCGTGTGTGTGTGTGTGTGTGTGTGTGTGTGTGTGTATTTGGAGCTGGAAAGGTCTTTTTTTCATCAACATATAACTATACTGGAAGAGCTGACTATGGGATTCCACAGGACTCTCCTGTATCTTGATATACCATCATACTCTTTCCTCCTGCCCCTCCCCAACTTTTTTCTTAAGTCAGCTCAAAAGAGTTCTATTAGCTGCAACCAAGAGACGCAATGAAGACAATGAATTTTCTGTTTCGTGCCTTGCTGCATCCCCAAGTGCCTAGAATAGTGCTTGGTATATGGAGGAATAACTATTCAACAAATACATGAGAAATAAAATCAGGAATCTTAACCAGTATCCTTGGGTTGTGAAGGGAAGGGCTTGAGAATCTCTTTTAGCTCATTTTCAGCTTGCCAAATTTTCTGTATTTGTGCAATGGGGCAAAGCTATGCCCAGAGAGGCATATGTGGTAATCATATTTGTGTCTACCCCCCATGTCCTCATCCCAAAGACATATGCTTGCAGAATTTGTTGTGTCTGCAAAATAATGATCTAGTTTCCTGTTGCAAAGACTGTGTTAGACATAAAGAAATATGTTGTAATCACGTTGCAATCATTAAATATACAAAATGCCACAAAATAAGGAAGCAAGATGAGTGAAGGATGGTGAAAGAGTAAGTGAACAAGAGGTCAAGGCTGAGTGTTTAAGGAAAATTTCATATGACTACAGGCCAAACTGAAGCACCAGGTGACAAGAGGAAGTTGGAATGATGGGAACCAGATGGTTCAAGAATGCAGCAGAGGAAAGGGCAAATAACCTGGAGGGAGAGATCCTGAATTGAAGAGTCACAGAATTGAGACACCTGGCATGGATGGATAGTGAATGGATGGGGGAATAGATGGATAGATAGATGGATGAATGGATGGACGAATGGGTGGATGGATGGAAGGATAGTGAATAGATGGGTGGATGAACAGACGGACAGATAGGTGATAACTTTCATCAAATTTTCATGGACAGCTCAAGAAAAAAAGAGGCAATGATTGGATTGGCATGAAACAATTACCTAGACTGACAGATTAAAGTAGGTTGGGTTACGCTGCTGGAAGGAGGGTCTCATGATGCGGAGGAGTCTAAGTGATGTGTGCTAGAGGACAGTGACCCTATAGCACTTGTCTACTTATGGGTTCATAATCACAAAAAACTTTGCATAATCAAAGGGTGTCCCATGGAGGGGGAGTAATGTGTCAACAAGATTCATGGCTTTGTGACCACCAATATTCATGTGCAGAAAGAAAAGAACTAAACTTTGCTTAAAAACAAAATAAAACAAGTCATAATTGCTCCTGTCTCAGAGGTGGCCGGTGGACTACCACGAATCTAGGCCCATTTTTCATAAAGTAGAGGCGTTGCTGGGGCATTGCTTCCCAATCAAGATATACATTTCTCAGTCCCCCTGTGTCTAAATTGGGCCACACAATTACTTCTGGTTATAGTATGGTGTTCAGAAAGTGACGTGGGTCACTTCTGGGCTGATGTACATTAAGTATCCACTGTCATTTCTCCATTCTTTCTTACTTTTCCTGAGACCACGGAGGCCAAAACTAAAGATGGCAGTGATAGAAGATGGAGGGAGCCTATGTCCCTAAATCTCTATTTGGAAGAGAGCGTCACAACTGGGTACATCTATATTGGATGGTGTACGAGCAAGAAAATATCTTGTTTTATGTTAAGGCACAGAGTTTAAAGTTGTCTGTTATAACAGTTAGCCTACCATGACCAATGCAAGACAAATGTGGTATATTTGCGCTTCTTCACTGCTTTCTCTGTCAAATTGTGGGGAAAAAAATAACTCTAGGGCCAACCTTCTTTGATCTGTGGTTAGCAGGGAAAAATAATTAAAGAATATTTACTGAGCGCCTACTATGTGCTGGCATTGGGATTAAACACTTTCGATGGACCATATAATTTAATACTGACCATAACCCTTAGGCATAGGTCTCATCAGCAGCATTTGAAGAAATAAAGGCTAAGAGAGGTTAAGTGACTTGCTCAAGCTCTTCACAGCTTACGGACAGAGGTTTAGAAGGCGTGATTGCAACAGAAAGTAAAGCTTCCACGTTGGATGAAAGCGCTTATGCCCGTTTGATTCTAAGAGATGGGCCAGGAGTCATCACAATTGGATCCAGCTGGGCTATAAACTGTTCAACCCCCTCCATCCATCAAGTCCTTTAAATACTTTCAACTAATTCAGTTCAATCCAAAAAAAAAGAAAAAAAGAAAAGCTTATGAATTTTTTACTCATGCCAGAACTGTGCTAAAGGCTGGGGATTTACTTCTTGATTTTAATTCCTACCTCCCGAGTTACTCAGTCTCCTTTCAGTGAGATGGTCAATAGATAGACATGATACTGCACAATCAGGGTTAAAAATGGAGCTGTGGACAGTGTGCAGAGGGAGCCTAGAGGAAGAAATGTTGGTTTGCATCCATGGGACTCTCCTCCCAACTCCCGCCACCCTGAATCACCACGCCAGTGCACATTGCATGTGCACATTTTCTTTCCTGAGCCATGAGAATCTGAAAGTGATTCCAAAGCCATGCATGGCCAGGAGCAGACCTTCTTTTGACAGTTAGTTTGCAAGTGACAAAAGCCCAACCAAAATGAAGGGAAATTCGTTCATCTATGGAATGCAAGGAAGAGTTAAGTAACAGAACCATGGAGAGGTCAGGGAGGCAGCCAGACCTAGGGGAATATGGGAGCCAGGGACTCAGCTGTCTGAATGCCTGACGTGTCCTCTCTCCACATGGAGGGAAACCCAGATGCTGACAGCTGCCAGGTTTAATCCCATGGCTTCCGCCAATGGAAAGAGACCGAAACTTCCCAGTTCAAAAACCCTGGGTATGGTGGGGGGAAGTTCTTGGCCATTTGTGGGAAGGTTCTGATCAGCAGAGTTCAGGTGTGTGAAGCCAGATCAAAATGGCACCTCCCAAGGCGGCCACAGGACAGCCAGTGGGAATAGCTTGCGGGCCGGAGAGGTTTGGAAGCAGGTGCTGGGAGACAACCCCACACATGCCACAAGAACTCATGAGAGGGGTTAGTCAGGAGAAGGATCCAGAACATTTGGGAACACTCCTTATGCGAGGGCTTCCTTGCAGGAGTTCAGGAGACTGCAAACTTCAGTCTTCAAAAAAAATTTTTTAAGAACCCTACAAGGAATGATCATAAAACACAAGAATTTGGGAACGCCATTATTTATTATCCCTAATATGCTATCCGTGTTACTATTTCACTATATGCTCTGAGAGATACGAATCCTGTGGTTTAAAAAAAGAAATGGGACCATTCGAGGACACTGGGTGAGGCCCTTTCAACAACAATGGAACTTCAAGTACTTGACAATTTGTATGCTGTCGGTATGTAAGCACTGAGCCTCGCAAACCCCACAGCTGCATGTTTACAGTTTAGACCATCTCTGTGAATTGCATCCTTATGTTCTGTATTTTAAAAGGCCATTTTCGGCTCCTACTTAGCTTCCACTCAGAAATCCCATTCAAATCAGGTCTGCGTGCATGCGTGTGTTTTTCCAATCCACACATTGTGAGGATCGGCCACGGAAATTTTCCCCATTGTGTTTGCTCTGGGTACCCTGCTCCACGATGAAGTTCAGAATTCTGATGTTTGTCAAAGTGCAGGGACCCGGGTTGATCTTCGACTTGGGTGCATTTTCATGGTGAACAAGGGTGGGCCAAAAGAAGACAAAAGAAATGGGCAGCTTTTAAGTCCCTGATGTCTGCAAGGCGTGCTGCCAAGTATTTCAGACTCCATTTGAACACTGGGAAGCATGGGCTTAGGTGCTAGATAGCAGTGGGTTAAAATCCTGGTCCTGCCACCTCTTCTCTAGGAGACCTGGGCACATTATTAGGTTGGACCGTACGAAATTGATAATAGGTGACCATTCGTACCCACAAAAATGGCAGTTTCATACAGTTCAACCTAACTGTTCACCTCTTTAAAACCTCATCCACAAAATGGGAATGATAATACCATGGATCTCTTAGGATAACGAGAAGGATGACACCAGATAACAAGTGTAAGGTGATGAATGTCAACCTTGGCACGTAAAAGTGTCTGATACATTTTGGCCATTGCCATTGTTGCTGTTATTATTTACATATGTTAAATAATGTCATCTTCCTAACAACCCTGTGTGATAGGTTTCACTGTGCCCGTTGGGCACAAAAGGATATTGAGGCAAGAAGTTGGAAATAAGCTGACCGCAGTTACATAAAGAACAGGTAGTGAAGCTAAGCATTCGATCCCATTTGTCTGACTGTAAAGTCTCTGCTTTTCCCACGGCCCCTCACTTGTCACAGGTGCAGCGAGTCCATCACTGTGGTTGAGGGCCGTGAAGAGGGGTGCGCAGCCTTGGGTCCGGAGGCCAAAGCACGCGGGGGAGTGGGCTGACACAGCTCCAGACATAAGGGGCTGGCCTAGAGTGTGGGTTGGACAAAAAATGAGCCAGCAGCATCATTCTGATTCTCTGAAAAAGATGTTATCTTGAGTCTTCCATAGATTTACAAAGCTTCATGGAATTCTGCGATAGGAAAAGGGTGAGAACGAGGCCTTTGCGAAGGAAGATGAAAGGCTGCATTTCTGGGTTTCCAAGAAGGCCCAGCAGATTGTAAGAAATCAAGTCATCCAGCTACCAGGAAAAAGTGATTCTTCTACTTAGATGTCTGTAAGGGGTGCAAGCACAATACTGTGTGTGGTTATACATAACCCACAACTTTCACTAACATGTGAGAGTTTGTTCCCTAATATGAAGTTGAGATGTGCTTCATTATATCCCTCTGAGAAAAGTATACTCAATAAATAGTGGTGGATTCTCTTAGAAATCTCAGCAATATATCAGTGGCTCAATTTTTTTTGACCAAAGATTCAATTTTTAAGAAAGTTTCCCCCAAAATTCTATGTATAGAAAGAAAATAAAACCCACTTCAACAAATATCTTATTTATGATGTTAAAAATTGGGAACTCTGCACTTAATCCAACATTAAAGCTGAAGTTAACTAAAGTCTGCCAGTTACTGCCCAAAGCAACAAGAAAAATACGATTATGAAAAATAACTTAATACATCTTTTGCAGTAGTTGTAAGGGAAAGAGGCAGGCTGTCAAACTGTGTGTATACTATGTATGGAAGCCTCTTCTTGCCTCGATGTCCTTACCTGTGAAATGGGTATGATAACACTTATCACACAGAGTTGTTAAGAGGAAATTAATGAACACATGTAAATAATAATGGTAAGAAGAAGGCTCAACTCTTTTATAAATAAAAACTTATGGATAGAGGGGAGAAAAAGACTGACAGGAAATACTTTGCAGTCCTAAAAGTTTTAGGTTAGGTGCTGGGAGGGAGCAAAAGAGATTTCCCCCTCCCTGTTATTTGTTAATGTCTCGAATGTATATTATTTTTATAATGAACAAAAAACAGCTGTGGAATAAATAACCATACTGCCCAATGGTTCTCAAACTTCAAGGTTGAGAGGAATCACCTGGAATGTTTGATTCAAGTGCGGATTCCTGGGCTGTGCGCCTCCAGATGCTAATTAAGCTGGTTGCAATCTCCTAAGTGACTCAGGAACTGTACTTTGAGAGACACTGACGACCACTCTCCCTGCATGGGTACTGGCTGAAACTTTAGCTGGAAATGTGGTCTAAATTCCTCATCATTTCAGGCCAAATGAACGTCAGAAAACAGCTACGTGTATTCTAGTTCTCAAGACGCACATTTGAAAACAAGAAATCAAAGACTCAGCATGTACTAAATACTAAGATTCTGTTGTAAGATAAATATACATGCAGGCTCTAAGAATTGCTGGAAAATGTGAGAGAAAAGGAGAGACTGTTATTGTCCCCATGATGATGATGGTGATGATGATGAACAAAAAGCTTGGATAATTGGAGCTTCAATAAAAATAGTACCTAATATTTGTAAAGCATTTTTGTAAGTATAAACAGGTTCAACTTCGGAAAAGCACATCAAAATCATGGCGGATTAATGAGATCTGGAAAGCATGGCGTAGCT
Source organism: Phoca vitulina (assembly GCF_004348235.1). Classification (NCBI taxonomy): domain Eukaryota; kingdom Metazoa; phylum Chordata; class Mammalia; order Carnivora; family Phocidae; genus Phoca; species Phoca vitulina. The sequence continues at coordinate 8,722,462 of NW_022589759.1, forward strand.
TTTTCTCTGCCCGGAAAGGACTCTTACTATACTCCCTGCACACACTCTGAAGTCTATACCGCAGCAGAGCAATGGCAAGGTGCACACCTAGAGAATGTCCTCTTTATGGAGGCCTTGTTTCTGCAGGAGGCAGAGTGGCTTTGCAGAAAATGTGACCCAGGACCTCCAACAGCGTTGGAAATGTATACGATAAATAATTTTATGTTGAGAAAAAAATGAATGAGTGAATGAACGAACAAGTGAATGAGCCCAAGCAAGGCAAGGCCTGGCCACCTTACCACCCAATGAGACCATGTGGAGTACCAGACACAGATTGGGTTGCAATACCACTGGCCACTGTCTCCAAAGAAGCAGACCTCCCACCAACACACTTGTCCCTGGGCAGAATCCGGTTTAACTCCTACCCCTGAAATGGAACCACTCATTTTTCGGCCAAAAGATCAATTACGTGAAGTAATCAAGGGACCAAGTTAAAGGACTACGTTTATGAAGTGAAGGGGAATGCAGGGCTGGAGGCCAAGAAGGACCCAAGAGTGGTTTAGAAAAAACCATCAGAGTTACTGAACGCAAGCCCGAGCCTGCGGCAGGGCAGGAGGCCTGCAGCGAGCCAGTGAGGCCTTTCTTAGGACTTCAAGGACCTGAAACGGCTCGATTCCAACAGACAAGGAGAGACAAAGCAATAAAAGTTCCAGGTTTCAAACACGACAGAAAACAGAATGAAACCAAGTTTGGGCAGCTGTTGAACCCCCTTGGGTCACAGGGGTCTGAGAGGTGGAAGAAATAACTACATCCTCCTTCTCTACTGTACTCTGTCTCAAAGAATTGAGATGACTTTCTGGCTTCCTTTAACAAGTGCACCAACTTCAAAACCGAATTGTTTTTTTCCAGATTAAGAAGAAAGCGTCGCTATCAGGCTGTCAACAATACATGCAGGGAGTAATAATAAAAAGGCCAGTGGTTCTCAACCACATTCACATGTGGGATGCACCCCTCAGTAGTATACTCCCTGAGCTCTGGGGGTCTCAAGGTGGGCAGGGTCATGGGGAGAGTACGGGGTTACTTGCCCTGGAGGTATCTTGTCAAAAATTTCTGTGCTGAGTGAGGATACTTTTTGAAAAAGTTCTCAAAGAGATGGTGATGACCACACTCACACGTCTCCTCCACTCCATACCAATATGGAATCATCAGTTTAACAACACGGCAAACACTTGATTTGTGCTGCTTTAAAGAAAGCAATCAAACTGTAAAAAGCGTTTTTGAAGCTGATTCCTTCGAATTATGAGTTTGAATGTTGCACTATTGACTAAAATCATAAGCCAGATCCCTGGAGTTTTGCCATCTTTTGCTTTACCGGTCATGAGCTGAACTTTTGGGTCTCCTCCTCCCTGCCATACAGACAAATAGCCTTAGTACTGTACTAGTCCAAACCTATCCACCTGGCTGCAGCTCTCACGTGCCAACGAGTTTTGCTCATTGGTTGTCCAAACTTGATTGAGGCCAAAAGTTCCACCCTTCAAGACTACGAGAATTTTCTAATGAGGATAAGTAAAAAATCCTGGCAGTCCATCAAGAGATTATACATTTAAAGCATCTGGAGTGACATGTCATTGCCACAGAGAGCCGAGAGACCCATTTTGCTGGAGGCCACTTTATAAGTACGGTTCACTTCTCAGAAGTTACCCTAATTTCTGGCCCTTGCCGGTTGGTTTCTGACGACGACAATGATGACAACCACCACCACCACCACCAGCAGCAGCAGATACACATTCCTAAGAACAGGCTGGAGCGCCACATTCCCTGGAAGCAGATGTTGGATTTGCAGTGCTGAGTTCTAGGCACCGTGGCTGGCCCCAAGCACCTCGGTATTAGGGAGAGAGCTTAACGTTTCTCTTTGGGGTCAGTTCGCTCAGTCTTGGAAAGATCATTCTTGAGCAGGCACAGACAAAAGACATCGGGAACATACTGTATTTATGTCGGGATAGGAACCAGATTCTTTTTTCGCAGATGCTTCACGATGGTTCTAGATGCCTGAATACAAATTCTAGAATTAGTATGCCTTGAATAATGTGACATAAGGGTTTGGGGTAACTTTTTGGTCATCTGGAGGGCAGGGTGAGAGCTGGAAATGAGAGGCTTTTCAATGAATCAGTCACGTAATATGGACCCAAGCTGGTGGACATATAGCTCTTACCTAAGGCTAACTAATGAGCGCTGCTTAGCAAGACTCAGGTTAAGCCCAGACAGTTGCTCCTTCTTCCCAGCTTCCGTGCTTTCCCCCACAGCCCAGACATGGGCTACCTTTGCTGACCACACACTGTCTCGTTTAACTAACTGCTGTTTTCTATTTGCACAGTGACATTTAGAAGTTTTATTTTTTTTATCCAGTTCAGAAGCCCATTTGCTTCAATAATGGTTGATAACAGGGTCATTCCCATTAGCACTGTTAAATAGCTTTTAAAAATTTTTCAAATAAAGATTCTTTTTTATGTGACCCTCTTCCTGCCAATAGGTTGTGATAAATAAGCCGGCTCCAAGTTCCTAGGTTTACATAAATATGAATGACTACAGTAACGTGTGAATGAGACAGAGATGTAAAAGGTTTTTAAACCACAGTTTAACAAAAAGGTCCTGTCTGTCAATGAAATAAAGCTGTTTTGAATTTGTTCCCAATCATTTGGCTCTTTTGCTGGAAGCCCGTGTTTGCTCGGTGGTGATTAATGCGAAGCGTGCGCGGCCTTCGCGGAGTGCGTAAAAAAACTGGCAACTCCAAACGGCATTCATCATACTCGCCATCAGGCAGGTGCTGCGCACTTAAGTTCACTTTATTTTCTCGCACTCCAGATCACGGGGCTGCCTAGGTGCAGTTCCCTTTGCCAAGCTCGGCATGGAAAGCCTCACTGTCCTGGAGTGGCATGCCACACCAGGTGAGGGGTCAGGTCACCGTTTCTCTCTAGGTAGTTCATCTGCTCCACGTGTCACTGATCAGATGACACGGAAACCCACCGAGTCAAGTTAGGAAGTGGATAAACAATGATGTTGTGGATGCACACCAAGGTAGAAAAAATGTAGGTCTTGGGAAGGCGAGTTAAGTGGGAAGTGGTTATAGGCGGGCATCTGCCCCAAAGAACCCTTTCTTCCACATCATCCGCCTAGCTCCCCTCTCTTGGGCTGTTTAGGCATGAAATGCTTTCCAAAGACCACGTGAAGCAGGGGAGGGAATGACTTCGCATGCAGGAGGAGGGAATGGGGTAAGGCAGGGGGAGAACTTCGCTCAGGATCACTACTAGGTTTGGTTCAGGTCCTGACTCATCGCTGAAGGGACTCCAGCGAGTCTTCACATAAAATATGCCTCAGTTTCCCCATCTGCTTCATGGGGAGGCATGATCGTCCTGACCCCCAAGATGGTTACAGGTCTCAAGCGTGCTGGGCTATGAGAAGCTTAGCACAGTCCTGCCATTCCAAGGCAGTTTATAAATGTCAACAGTTACTGTTGCTACTATTTTTATAAGGATGACAGGGATGCTCACCCAGTGCTCTTTCCTCATTCACCCTTATCAGATTCCATTAACGCTAACAGTGAGTCTGCACTGGGTTAAGGAATCGTTCACCGCCACCCTCCCCAACCCCGGGTGCTTGAACGGGCAGCTAATAGTGCTGAAGATTCACTGTGGCCAATGCAAAGGCAGGAAGATCAATTAGAAAATCTGTGGATTCTGCGCTTGTGTGGGTTCCTCTTTCCAGGCTAATTATTTATTGGCTCACTGTAAAGCCCTTTGCCTGGACTGCAGGCCCTCCCAGGAGAGGCTATCTGAGGAGGCTGGCTTCCTTGGGAAGCAGCAGAAGGGAGGAGAAGGAAGGACTTCTCATTTGCAGATGACCTTACTTTAAGTCAGCAGCACACGTGCTCAGTTGAACCAACCATTTACCACGCACTTCTGTGTGTTCCCCAGGCACTGTCGTAGGCTCGCGGGACGGAGCTGCCAAGGAGTTGACCTTATAGTAGAGAAGACCAGCCCTCAATAAACAGAAGTACACTATGTCTACAGAGGAAAAGAAAGACAGGGTAGGGGGATAAAGAACATGAAGGTGAGGGAAGCATTATTTGAGCTGGTGGTATTCGGGGAGATATCTGAGCACAGACCCACGGCAAGGTCACAGTGGCTGACGCGGAGGGTATGAGGGGACCAGTGACAGCAGATGAGGTCAAGGGGGCAGCAGGCTCTCAAGCCATGTAGGACCCTGTGAAGGGGTTTCGCTTTAACCTAGCCTTTAGAAAGCTTTCGTCTGGTCTCTGTCTCAGAACAGTGGTTCTCAGATTTAGGGGTCCATGCCCTGCAATGAACTCCAGAGGTGCAGACTTACTGACAGAGGATGGAGACTTAGTGGCTTCTGATCTCCACCCAAGTTTTAGAACCAGTTTTTAAAAGATCTATCCCGGCCGCTGGAGGGAGAACAGACTACTCTAGGTGGCTGAAGGCAGAGGTGCGGCCTCCGGACGGTGGCCGTTGCAACAATCCAGCCTTGGCACCAGGCCAGAACCTGGCCCTGGGTAGTAGCAGTGAAGGAGGTCATAAATGCTCACATTTAGAGCACAGGGTCAACTGAGGTTGCTAACAAACTGGACAGGGAATGGAGAAGAAGAAAAGAAGAGTAGCAGGGATAAGTCCGAGCATCTTGGCCTGAGCAACTGGGAGATTCGGCATCCATTGTCTGAGACTGGAAAGATGCAGACTGGAGAGAGTTTGGGGAGGGGGCGGGAGCTAGAGATCCAGTTTGGTTTCCAGGTTTGGGGAGCTTACTGGGCAAGTGAATGACGAGGTTAAGCGGATGGATGGATATATGTGTCTGGGGTTCTGGGGAGGTCTGGGATGGGAAACCCCGTTTGGAATTTACCAGCATATGGATGGCATTTCCAGCTGCACGGCTGGAGATCACCCAGGAAGTGATATGAGGGGAGTAAGAAAGTAGAGGTAGAGAAATGGGCACCCCAATGTACAGAGCTGGAAGGGGACAGCCCACACAAAGTGTCACAGCAAAGTGACGTCCCAAGAAACAAATGGAGAGGGTGTTCTGGAATCAGCCAAATGCGGTGGTTGCTCTGAGGAGGATGAGGCCCCCAACTGACCATCGGGTTGGACAGTGCAGGTCGGGGTGACCTGTGCGAGAGCAGATGGGCAAGAGGGACGGAAACGAAAGCCTGATGGAGCGAGTTCAAGAGAGCAGGCAGAGAAACGGGGGGCAGGAAGAGAAAGACCATTCATTCCAGGAGTCTGCTCCAGGCGGGCCCAGAGACAAGGTGCTACCTGCCTGGTTCTCCCGTATCCTCTAGTTAGGCTCACAGTATCCCCAAATACAAGACCCCCCAGCTGCCTGCGGGCAGAGAGAACAAGTCATGATGGGGAAAGCCGAGAAGGAATAAAAGCTAAACAGGCGGCATACCTATCTGCTTGATTTGACTCAAGAGGGACTACTCAATAGTCAGAAAGGTAGGGGTATTCTTACGTCATTTGATTTTAACAGGCTCTTTCTTTCATCACACACACACACACCTTTGTTTCTCCTGTTTTTTGTTATGGGATGGTGACACCTGGTCAAATGTCTGGTCTCTCCCAGACTGGCTGCTTCCTTGATAGAAACGTCAATGTCTCTGACAGAATGTACATAATGGGGGAGAGAGGGACCCAGGGAGGGGAGCAGTGAAGGGCACTCGGTAATTCATCCATGTATGTATTTTAAAGAAACAGCGGAAGCACAGAGATTAGGAACACAGGTTCTGACGTTGGAATCAGGACTCTAGCATTTGCTAACTAAATGACCTAGAAATAAATTAATGCCCATATTACCCAACATGTCGCTTCCTTTAAAGTACTTCTTGTGATAAATAGCTAGCATTTATACAGCACTTTTCTAAATGCTTTGTATTTTACAACTCATTTCATGTTGACAACAGTCCTGTGAGATTGGAACTAATACCCTATTTTATAGATAAGGACACTGAGGCACAGAGAGGTTAAGTGACTTGCTCAAGGTCACACAGCTAGCAAACTGGAAACAAATTTACTAGTGTATATATTCCCTCCCTTACTGTCTGTTCCCCTGTTAGACGGTAAGGCCCTTGAGGGCAGGGGACACGTCTTATTCACCTCTGTATAACAAGCTCCTAGCACAGGGCGTAGCACCGAACTGATGCTCAATGAATATTTGTTGAAAGGATGAATCAATAAATTCAACAAAGATCAGTGTTTTTCAAGGGGTGTCCCTTTTATAATAGGTAGGCTTTGACTTCTTAAAAGGAAGAGGTAATCTCCATAATGAGTGTTTGCTTTTTAACTGTGCTAGGGAGATGTTGCCTAGAGAAAGGGGAAAGGCCGTACCTGGGAAGTGTAAATAATGCAGAGGCAGGCCAACAAGGGTCATTTTCTGTCTCCTTTGCGGGGGGGGGGGGGGGGGGAGAGGGGCGGGGGGGCTCCGTGCAAATGGTGGAGACTCACTTCCCTGGTGCATGAGCAACCCTTCTACCATTGCCTTCCACAAGAGGAACACTCAACCATGGCATGCAGAAGGAAATCTGGGGATTTTGCATGGATGCTGACCTGTCATCTTCCCCAAGGAGCCAGCCCCATCTGCCTGTGACATTTTTGGCCGCAACGGTAGTCTGAAATGAAATCGAGGCAGAAAAGACTGGAGAAGTTAAGGTGGAAAATGCCAATAAAACATATTCATAAGGTAGTTAGAGTTGGATTGTCTCCAGGGGCAATTTTTCAAAGCACAAGTTCCTTCTGGTGGGGACAGGTGGTCCCTGGAGGGCGGCAGGCCCCTGTGGCACAGAGCCCAAGGAATCCAAATTCCCCTACTGAAATAAGAAGACACCTGTCCTAGCTAATCCATGTCTATTGTTCAGCTCTGCTGTCAGGGGCAGCTGCAGAGACGCTAGTCCTCAGGAATAAGGGGGAAATAAGTCCAATGAGGTTTCCTAGAAGTCATTCATTCATTTGACAAATCCTGTCGGATGCAACCACCTGCCTGCACTTGACAATGATGTTAAAACAGGGGCCGACCAGAGCAGATTCCCTCTAGGCCCTGTTCAGAAATACCAAATAAGTAAAATAATTACTACCTGTGATAAGTGATGGAGGAATGGGGTCCAGTGGTTGAGAACCGCCGAGGGAGCTAGGGAGGAAGGGGTGCCAGAGGCCTCTCTGAAAACCTATAGGAGTGGGGTGGGGTGGGGATGGGGCACACTACCCCAGAGGACTCCTGAAGATCATTTACACAAACACCAGATGTGCTGTTGTAGTGCTTTGTTGAGCCCCAGAAAATTCTGTGGACTTCTGCAACTTCTAAGATACACAAACACATGGCAACTTGTCCTCCAAAGACGTGGCTCTGGTAACCTCCCGGAAAATCCAGCTTCCCATCCAACCAACATTCTGGCTAACTGAAAACTGTCACTTGTTTGCTTCTGTGCTAGTCTCGTTTTCTTTGAAAGCCCTACGTAAAAACTGATTTTGGGCTGAGAAGCAACAATGCCTTAGATCCCACAGAGATGGAAGCTTGCTCTATCGGAGAGCTATTTTTACTCGATTTTCTTCTGGCTCTTAGAGGCCTGTGGAATTTTCACAGAGGTTTTTTGAGGTGCTGGTATGCCAGTCAAGGAGGGAAGGAAAATCTTGTTCTTGTGGGCAAGATTCGATTTTTCTAGTGATGGCTTAAAGGCCAAAGTAGACCCAAGTTTGTTTCTAAATCAATTCTCGGAATTCACCATTTGGTTTTGCAGTTGTTCCTGAGAGGGCACAGGCCCTTCGGGCTTTGGTTTTGTTTTGTTTTATTTCTTGCTTTTGTTTTACAGTTATTCTTCCTCCAATGTATATTTACATAACTCTGCCTAACATTCCACGACCAGATTGGCAACCTATGGACAGAATTCCGTCTGATGTGAAGTGCGGGGGCCAAGGTACGCACACCGGGAAATATCCAGATTTCGGAACTCAACACAAGAACGTTCTTTGAAAACACTATTAAAAAGAGCAGAGGCAGCTCGGGCCGGGTAACTATATCTGAAAAGCAAATGTTGTTTCTTGTCCAAAATACCTTGAGGTCCGCTCCACATAATGCAAGCAATGTGAATATTTCCTACCCTGCTCCCTTTGCCAAAATGAATCCTTCTTCATCAGAAGTAGGGAAATCGCCCAGAAGTGCCTTACAGATTTGCTTGGGGCTTTGGCGCTGCACCACGCTTAAAACATTATAATGGTTGATCAACCTCCCCCACCAACCCCTTCTTTATGCATTCAACAAGCAGCTTACCTGCCAAAATCCATCTAAAAATATCCCCTGCATCTGTGGCCCATCAACCATCTCTGGCTGATTTGGGTGGGTAATTGACCTGTGGAGCAGGTGGAGAGCCAGAAATTTATTTTTTCCTGGATTGAGTCTACGTTGACTTAAAACAGATGTTCCCCCCACGCCGATATGATGTTTATAATGGAAATACTATTGAGCACTGTTCAAGGGGCTGTGCAAACCCAAGCCAAACAATGGGGGAGCCTGAGTGCACCCTGGCACCGAACGAGTTAAGTCATGCCACCTTTTCCCTGGGGCTGAAAACCCGGGAGGTGCCTCTGGCAGGGGAAATAGGAAAGGAGACTGTCACTTCGTATTTTCAGGTTTGCAGAAAAGCCTTTTTTTTTAAATGTAAACATTCATTAAACTAATTTGAAGTTGTCATTACTCTCCACCCCTGCTGTTTTATATCAGATTATTCCTAAGTGCTTGGTGAAGAATCCCATAAAGCCACACTCGATTCCTCTGCAGGGGATAATCGCATAGTTTGAGCTGTGATTTACACCATGTGGCACTGGGAAGTGTCCTCAACTTTGAAGGGCCGTGGCTCCCTGGCAAATAGTCTCTGCCTTCCCCAAGGAAATAAAATTCCAATAGTCCCTCCACGACTATTATGAGGTCCCCATTACCTTTTCTTCATCCAACTGAAGATAATTAAAAGCAGTTCAAAGCACACGCCAGAAGGTATTGGGCATTTTATTAATAAATGGAGAACCAAGAAAAAGGTATGTTCCATTATGGTTTTAAACCATAAGACATGCTTAGGTTCCTTTTTGCTTTCTCTCTCCCTGCTCTCCACCTCCTCCCCCCGACCCCAATCTTCAGTTTGGGGCAGCCAGGCGTTTTGGGCTCTGAGATCCCGTGCAGCAGGGAGGGCTGTCTCACCTTTGTGCCTTCCAGCTGAAGCCCTGGCCGTGAGGGCATCAGGGAGCCATACCCCTCCCTAGGAGAAACTGATTCTAAAGCAGGAGGTACCGTGCAAAGGACGCAGGCACTAGAGGTGATGCCAGGGCCTGGCTTCCAGCTTTGCCGACAGGACAGCCACCCTCCGTTACCATGAGTCCCACGCATGCAGTAGGAATAACGATCATGGCAGGGAGCCCTGAGATGGACAGGAGCTGGAGGACACGCCCGGAGCACAGCACAGCGCCTGCCAGACAGGCGTATCGGCCGTGACCGATCCTGCTGCCAACGTGCGCAAAACCATAATGACAATCCTAAGAGAAGTCGCCCGAGCAAAATTAGGACATGAACAGTTTGTTTTCAGCGCAGCTAATCACCTTTGCTCCTTTCCTCCCGTTATAGGCTCCTCACCCCCAAGAACCAACACTGCCATGGGTCGGTGCCCGCACAGCCCAAAACTTACTTGTCCTCTGCCCCAGCCTCTCCGGGTTGTGCTTTCTAAGTAAACGAACTCTTGTCTAAGTGTCCACAGCCGCTAGTCATCGAATGCGTGTCCCCACAGGTAAAATCTGCATTTTTTTTTTTTTTCCAGAGAGTCAAATGCTTTAACCAGGGATGGCAAATGCTTGGTACATAGACCCCTCCCATGCTCAGTGTGGGCATTCCAACTTGACCATGGGACTCAGTCCTTTGGAAGCCAGACAAAACTCCAGAGTTCTTCTTAGCATTTCTGGCAGCCAAGGCAGGCTTTAGGTTTGGCGCACAAATAAAACCTAGGTATCATTCTGCCTTAACCTAAAGGAAGAAGGAGAGATTCTGAACACCGTGGCAACTGAACATACTGCCCTTGCATCCAACAGACATATTTCTAGAGCAGCTGTGTGGTATAAGACTTTGTCAGTCTGGATACCAGTCTGAGCACTGTGCCATTCACTGGCTGTGTGACCTTCAGCACACTCCTTAGCTTCTCTGTGCTGTGCTCCTTGGTAAACAATACTTATTTCATGGTGTTTTTACACGGGTGGAAGTTCTCAGAATGGTCCTTGGCACGCAATAGGCTCTGATCAACCAATGTTAGTTGTAAGAACTGGCCACTACCCCTCAGATCACAGCACACACCTAGCTCCCTGAAGGTGCCTACAGAGAGACTAGGAATCTTAATGAGCAGAAAGAACACAAGAGCGCCAATGTCTTCATCGGTTACATTAAACAAAGATGAGATTGTAGCTGGGTTTGCAATTGAGATTACAAAATGAGACTAGGAAATACTCCTCAAGTGCCCAGTTACTTTTGAAGAGGTAAGAGATTTTTTCACCGCATTCTTTTTGGTTTGCCAAACCCTTAGAAAGAAGGGAGTACTCCTGCTATTTATTACCAGCCAGTGCCGGTCGGATGGAATGAGTGTCTACTAAAGCGCGGACTAAAATAACCCAGGCTGCACCAGCCATAGCTTGAGCCTTCCATCCCGTTGCAGGGGCCACCAAAAGCACTGGCATCCCTAACCCAGACCGGCACTTTAGCTTTTAAGATTCTCACCCATCTACGAGCAGTGCCTGAAAGTCTCAGCAGAGAGGGGAAGAGTGCTGTGAAATTCAGCCCAGAGTGTGCTCACAATGCAGCCGGCAGAAGCAGCTCTGCAGTTTTCTGCGTTTTCCAAAACTATTTTTGGAAATTACTGCGGCTAAAATCTCACCAAGTTCAAGGAAATGAACTAGAACTAGCAGAGAAATCAGGCTTGGTTTGTTTTTTTTTTTGTTTTTTTGTTCTTCCAAGTATAGGTGCGAAGGGGGGTAGCTGACACAGGAACAATGATGGATTAACTGCACATCTGGTTTGTATCCAGAAATATAATCAGTTTTGAGGCTGTTCGGTTTCAGTTATTTATCAGCTTTGTATAAAAAAAAAATAAAAATGGAATCTGTTCAATAAAGAATTGCCAAGGACAAACTTTAAATGAATGAACTCTCAGTGTACCAAAAGCAACATTTCTGGGGGGTCGGGGGGGGGAGAGTAACTGAACATGATAACTTACAAAGTGGTTAATAAAGCTATTTTTGTGTGTGTGAACCGCCCAAAGTATTCTTTAAGTAGAGAAAAGGTAATGTCTTCAGTAAATGTGGCCAGATTATTACAATAACAACTTTTTAAATTGTTTCAAGCTTACTCATTTGTCAAGGTCTCCATATCTTTGCTCGATGCGAAGAAGATTGGGATGGAACAGCAAGTTCTCAGATACCCTTGAGTGTCTACTTCCTAGAGTGCTGATGTCAGGCTCAAAGCCATCTTGGTGAGCTGGTGGTTCAGGTATGTGAGAACAGGTAGTTGACAATATAGTTAATGTTCTTACTTAAGCAATTACACACTAGATTAAGGACTGCAACATGAGGGTGTCTTTTACGCTGTATTTTATGGTTAAATGGTGCATTTCAGGATGACAACAAACTGTAATAGTGTATTCATGTAATTTTAGGATGAAATCAATTTCTTGCAAACACAATTATTGTTACATAATTCTCCCACCTGTTTATGACTCCCTGTGAATTAAATTAAAATGCAATTTCACATTAATTTAAAACGTCATTTTCAAAAGAAGACATTTTCTATAAAGCAAAACACTGGTACCAATCTCCAGAAATCGGAGTATTATTGACAAGAGACGTATAAATCTGTTCAATAGTTATTTTACTTTAAAGTCAGATTTAAGGTGCTATGTGCCACCTCTGGCTTCCAGTGTTTCCAGATTTTGACAAATCCAAAGTGTGTGGAGAAGAATAAACCCTTCTCCAGCTGTTCTGTAAATACGATTGCCAGAGCTAGCAACTAAAACTACAGGATCCCCAGCTAAATTTGAACGAAATAATTTTTAGTATAAGCATGTCCCAAACATTACATGGGATATAGACTAAAAAAAGGAACACCTTTCATTATTATTATTATTTAGTATAGAATAAAATAAAATTTCAGTATAAGCATGCCTCATGCAATATTTGAGACAAACTTAAACTAAAAAGTGATCCACTGGGTATCTGAAATTCAAATTTCCCTAAGTGTCTTATATTTTCATTTGCAAAATCTGGCAACCCTCTTTGTGAACTTTTACCAGGATGCTGTAGCAAAGGCAGGGCTGCTGTCATTATTCTTTGGGATCTGTATATCTGGCCCTAAATCCAGTTGTCTCTTAGTACGTCCACAGACTCAGAGATAGAAGTTAAGCTCAGGCAAAATAAGACATAGTTGATTGATTACATAAATCTTATGCCTATGGACAATTTTCCTTCCAGGGATGAAGCCAAATTTGTAAAGGTCAAGGTAATTTATTCACCACGAAGACTTGTGAATTTCTTTCCAATTCTACTTATCAAGCCTGATAAACTTCCTCCTGCCCTCCCTTCCCCTATTCTCTCTTTCCTCCCTCTCCCCCTTCCCTCCTCCCCTACTTCCTTCCTTTCTTCCTTCCTCCCTCCCCCTCCCTCCTTCCCCCCCCATTCCTCCTTCTTTCCTCTCTACCTCACTACACTCATCTCTCATTTTCAATGAATAGTAGACATAACAACAATCACACAATTCCGAAGAGTCTACATTTATTGAGCCAAACATGATGCTACAGGCAAATTGTTTTATCCTCACAGCAACACTGGAAACTAGGAATTATTTTTTTTCTCCCATTTTATGGCAAAAACAGGCCTAGAGATGGAGAGTAAATTGGCCAGCATCACAGAGCTTGTAAGGGCGGGCAGCACCCATGTCTGCCTAGCTCTCTATAACCATGCACTCACTCTATCCTGGAACAGCACCAAGTGAAAAAGAAGGAACAAACAAATTAATAAGATATATTTCCCACCCTGGCTAAGCTCACAGATGAGCGTGGGAAAGAGAGATGCTTTAAAAAATCACTTTTTTTTGCGGTGTGAGACTCGTGATCACTATTCGAATGGCATCATGAAAATGAGTAAGAGCCAGGGAAGAGGCAGACGCAAAAAGCAATTTGAATGATCTGACCATTTATAAAGATGATGTATCTGCATTTCTAATAACATGGAGAGATATCCATGCCACTGAGGACATGGGAAGAATTCAGATGATAAAACAGGTGAGGGAACAAGGCTTCGTAGCACTTGGCAAGGCCACAGAGCTGCGACAGGGCAGGGCAGGATTACAAGTCTTCCTGACCCTGACTCCAAGTTCCTGACCACGCGTCCCCTGCTTCACCTAGTCAGAGCTCCCTGGGAATGGGACCCGTGTGGTAGCCTGTGACACCTGACCAAGCTGGGTCCTCTGGTTCCCACTGAGCAGCAACTTGGGGGAAAGCCAACTTGTCTTTCAAGGACCACAGCACTTGCACTTGTGTACCCCAAAGAGTCACCGACTCCCTGAAGGAGATGAGGGAGTTAATGTGGATCAAATCTCCAAATTCAGTTCAGCTCAGCCACAGAAAACACAACAGCAGTAATAATGGTGTTTACGGAAAAATTCTGACAAGAAGGGGCCCAGGAATTGAACATTCACACTAAACTAATGCTTAGCAAAGGCAGTTGATAAAAATGTGATGGCCGGTGAATTATAGTGGTCCTCTTTTCTCTCTGATAATTTGGGGCAATTGCATCCAAATGTGAGTCCATTGATTTCCACTCCAATTCATGCCCCCATGCTGGGGTGAGCCCACTGGCTGGCATAAACATAAGTTTGCCATTGGAAGACTGGTGATGTACTCTGAAAAAGATCCAGGCAATTCGTGCCTCCACCATTAAAAGCAGAACTATAATGCCACTTCACCCGACCCACTAAAGGACTCTCAGCGTGCTAGAGAACCTGCTCCAGCACTCCCTGAGTGGTCATAACAGATTAGTGGGTTAAGCTCTTCAATTCAGCCCCATGGCTGCAAAAATCACTTCTGGCGGTTCTAGAATCCGTCATATTTCTCCTTCATACTTGCAATGTTGAACAATGATATTGACAATGATATTTTCAACAGTGATGGATAATCAACATCCGCTCCCTGTAAGCACACTACTATACTCTTCTGAATGTTAGCACCGCTTTTTATAGTCTGGACGTGCCCAGCCCATCTGAAAGGTAGTGGTTGACTTTGTATTGTTCCTATGTCATTTGGGAGGAAGTAGACATTTTTCCTTTGAAGAAAATCAAGTTCAGTTTCCTCATATGTTCAAGGTCATATCAACTTAGCAAGAGAGATCTGTTGAGTCAACCAGGCTGGGGGTAGGGAAGAGTTACTACCAACAAAAAAGTCAAGGGGGAGGAATCTGGCAATGCCTGGAGACATCTGGGTTGTCGCAACTGGAGGAGGGGATGCTACTGGCATCTAGTGGATGAAGGCCAAGGATGTTGCTCAACATTCTATAGCACACAGGGCAGCTCTTGCCACAAAAAGTTATCCAGCCCCAAATGTCAAGGGTGCCTAGGCTGAGAAACACTGAAGTCAAGTGAATACGCTTATACCTTTTCCCCATGTAACCCTAAGCCCCAAATGAAATGTGTCTACCCTTAAGTTGTGGGACGGAGCATAGACTGCAGTCATGACATGACTCCACACAGGTCCAAGGTGGCTCCCACCTGCCTTACAGACATTCTTCAATCCTATTCTTCAGGGATCCTAATTCCCACTCCCCAAGTTCTGGGGTAACCTCCTGTGGAAAGAAAGCTTGCTTTTCTTGGTCTGGTGAGAGTCCCATTATTCAGCAGTGAGAGACTGAAGAGGGGAAAACTTTAGTAAAATGATGGGTATACGTTGATAGGTGGTTTTTACATGATGGGAATTTAATGGGGATAGTGGCTTTTTACAAATTGAGCTGTGCTAAGCTATGCTATTAAAATTAGTACTTCTACAATTAAAGCCTTCTATTTCATGGGAAATACTTGCTAAATAGAAGATTAGGCAACAGATCCGAGAATAGAAGAATTACCAAAATGGAGCTCAAATATTTATGAGAAATTTACATTTGGGAGATTCTTCTCTTTTAATCCCTGCTTCCAACGGAAATCCACAAAGAGAATGTAAAGAATATAAAGAGCACAGTCTAGCCCTCAACATCTACAAGCCCCTTAAGCTTGAATCACTTTGAGGTTTAGGAAAGCAGAGATCTTTGGGTTGCTACAGATACTCCGTATTATCATAAAATAAAGAAACTGACTGCATAGACCACTTTGAAAAATTAAATTCACCATTCACAGTTACTTGGCCTGGGGCGTTTACTCTGATTATCTGTACTTCTGTAAGAAACAACCCAAAACACAATGTCTTAAAGCAAGAGCAATTATTTTGCCCCTGAATCAGCAGTTTGGACACAGCCTAGGGGTGGGGGATAGAAAATGACTCATCCCTGCTCCCCCAAATCTGGGGCCTTAACTGGAATGATTCCCAGTGGATGGCGGCTGGCCAAGCATCTGCTTCTCCACAAGGCATCTCCACATGGTTAGTTTGGGCTTCCTTCAACATGGCGGCCTAGAGGAGGATGGCTCCTCTAGGATGGCTCAGGGCTCCAAGAGCAAGTATTCCAAGATACCTGGGCAGAAGCTATAAGGTTCTTTACGACACAGCCATGGAAGTGACAGAGCATCATTTCTGCCGTTGGTCTATTAGTCAAGCAAGCTGCTACTGCCCAGCCTAGATCCAAGGGCAGAGGAATTCAACTCCACCTCTCAGTGGGGAAAGAAGCAAAAAACTTGCATTCATCTTTAACCTATCACAACATTAACTCAGCTAAGTGTACAGTGTTAACCAGCAAGGCTGGCTAAAAGAATAGTATAAACCAAAGTAACACCACCACCACCAACAACAACCAGTCAGTACCCTGGTAATCTTTGTTATTGTTTGCTTGATTCAATTAAATGATGCACGTCCAAGAAGGGATTGTTTTCCTTCTATCTGATGTTTCTTATGCTGATTATTTAGCTTCATATTCACTGGTTAATGTTGGGCATTTATGTCATTTTACATCTTTGATGAATATATGTACTCCATGGGAAAGCTGTTTACAGGGCATTTCCCCAGCTTCTAGGTAAGTGGAAACATCTTACACATAAACTCTCAAAACATGGAAAAATTCGCTTGGTATTCGTCGGAATTGTTTCTAATTCCAGAACTTACTACTGCATTTTATGACATAAATTCTTTGGTTAATTTTCCATCATGCTTTTAAAATCTGCAATTTGTTCCAGAAAATAATGTATTTTGCTTCTCAAGTTGGAATTCCAGTGACTGCCCTTTGCAAAGTCTTCTCTTCATTGTCATCTTGAAATGGAAATCATACCAAAAGGATTTCCCCCCTTCTTTAGGAAGCAACTGAATACTCGGTACAAAAGCCTGAAATTCCTGAAATGCCAAGGAGGAAAGATGAGGAGCTGGGATAGCCAGGGGATATGTTTTGCACTCCTAACTAAAACAATAGCGATTTAAGTAGCAATCATATAGACACTTGATGAATCCTTTTATTATCGCTAAAGGATTCCCCCCACCCCCGTTGCAGCATGCTTTTGTGGGTAAAGAGCTCTATACTGGTACACGCAGCTCGTAATTATGTCAGCCTAACCACAGCTAACACTGACAGCCTAAAACATTGAAGATTTTATACAGCTTATGCTGAATACAGCTTCTTTTATTGGCTCAGAGAACAGGTATCAATTATAATGAGGTAACAAAATTTGCAGGCACTGCTCTGATTTCTTTCTCCTCCTTAAGATAGTAAGAGCCGAAAAAGGAGAAAAATCCTCTTAGCACTAACTTATCACCGATTCTTCAAAAGCTCTCACTTTGTATGGCTGGAGTGCCATAAAGCTGTTTGCTTACTTGGGTTTTCATGCGGGCAAACTCTTCCTTCCTAAGTGGAAGCTGGAAATTCCTGAAGCACACCTTGCCACTCAGATAGTGGAGGCTCCAGGATTAATGGTTTCCATTTGCATAACTGTAAACTGAAGGTGGCCTCCCCCAAGCCCACATCCTCTAAATTGCACTTACTGATGAGATGCAAAATCCTCTAAAAGGGTTCCCCAACCTAAACCAATTTGTAAAGTTGTTTTGTTATTTAAAACATTAAAGAAATTAAAGTGATCGGAATATAATTAGATTAATATTCATATCTTCCAAGCTGCTTTAATTCTAATATTAAAAAGATTAAATATCCACTCAGAGGATTAAGGAAAAAGTCAAGCGGTAGCAACACATTTACATTACCTTACTGTGCAAATTATAAACCTAATTAATCTAAAGTTTCCTACAAAATGAATTGGATATTCATTCACAGTCTAACACAACTTTAGGTACTTAAAATTCACTTCGATATTGTTTCCTTATGTGTGCACTGAGGAGTAGGGCCACGTTTCTGTGATGTATGAATCACATTAGAATGGCTTCATTTGGGTTCTAATTGGTGGAAATTAAATCTCAACATAAATTTACGCAGGAAAAAAATGAAAGACTTTGTAATCATGTATGTGTGCAATAATAAAACACACTCTGGCCTCCCAATCTAGTTGCCGTAGATAAAATAGAAAAAGCAATCCAGTTGCTTCTTCATAAAAGCTCTAAGTTCATGTTTTTCCCCGTACATCGTGGAGAACATCATCATCCAGAGGTTTCATCCTTTCTCTACAGTCTGCAACTAAGGGCATCTAGTGACTCTGGTCTGCAACTGTGTCCCCACCAACTTCTACCACCTCCCTCACCCCTGAAAATATCAAACACGATCCCAGGGTCTCCCGAATCAGTCTGATCAGTTGTGGATTTCCGATAATTCCAGATAGATTAGTAATTCTCTTCTTACCTTCCAGTATTCAGGCAATCGAATACAAGTGATAACACTTAAGCTATTCCTGTATTCCAGCCCCATGCTAAATTACTGGGAGGAACTGGTGGCCATTAGAATGTGTTCCAGAATGCGGGCTTACTGGGAGGAACTGGTGGCCATTAGAATGTGTTCCAGAATGCGGGCTTACTGGGATGAACTGGTGGCCATTAGAATGTGTTCCAGAATGCAGGCTTACTGGGATGAACTGGTTGCCATTAGAATGTGTTCCAGAATGCAGGCTTTCTCTTTCCAGGCACATGATAGGTATTCATCTCCCCATGACTTGAAATGAGGTGTGGCCATCCAGCTCCCTTTGACCAATGTGATCATGCTTTCTTTCAGGCAGGCTCTTTTAGGACCAGCTTTGGCTTTGTCCTATTCTGTCTTTCCTCTGCCATGGAAACCATCAACACTCCAGAAAGTAACTTTTCCATCAACCTAAGTCCTGGAGTAAAAAGAATGACTCACAATGGACACAGACCATGAGCAAGATATGAAACTTGGTGGTCAAGTCCTGAGATTTGGGGTGTTATTTGTCACCTCTGCACACATACCCTGTCCTGACAGATGTAGCTTCTTAGGACACACCCGTGGGACAGGCACTGATGTCTTCCCCGTTTCACGGCTGATAAAAGGAACTCAATTTCTCTAAGCCTTTCTGCCCTCATCTGTAAAATGGGAATAACACAGTACCGTTTCCACAGCTGCTTTGCAGGTTTGATTGAGGTCATGCACGTGCAGCACGCAGCTCATGAAAAGCACTCGATAAATAGTAACTCTTGCTGTGAGTATCCGCTTGTAGAGAAGTGAAACTTAGTGCAAATCATTCAACTACTGAAACGAGAGGATGGCATTAAAGGAATTTCCGGTGGAGACTGGCCAGCTGTTCACTGACCGGGTTTCCTCGCTTCCCGCCTTGCCCCACACACAGCGAACTACAATTCCCAGCCTCCCTGGCAGTTAGGCACAGTCACGTGACTGAGGTGTAGCCACTGTAGCTGGCAAGCATGGTTTTCATGACCTTGCTCCTTCTGGACCGAATCATGTGGCAACCTTCCAAAGGTCTTTGTTGACCAGTGAAGCCACAGGATGGAAGGAGCCTGGGTCCCTGGATCACTACTTGGCAGAGAGTAGTTTGTTGATGAGAACACCTGTTCTGCATTTCATGTTAATGAAAAACAAATTTGTACTGCATTTGAGACATTATGCACTTAGGTTGTATTACAGTCTTCCACACACAATACAGAAAGTCCTGGTGAATCCATTTCCCAAGAAAATCATCCTTTCCCATTGAAAACCAACACTTCTTCTGAAGACAAGATTTCCTCCCAACAGGTTCCAACTTCCAGCCACATATATATTAACTGATTGGCATGAAGCAAGTCAATGAGCAGGGGTGGAATTCACAGCTATTTATGTTATTGTTGGGGTGATAATAAATATAATAGCTACAGCTTCCTTGGGAATAATGCTGCTATTAGTGCTAATGGGTGAAAGGCTGTGACGTGTGATTTGGGTGAGTGTCCTGTGTTCATGGGGAACATTCAAGGCTGCTAATCTGGGCTGTAATTTCTCATTTCTCCTCAACTGCTTTGCTTTTTACGGAACTTATATTGATGAATGCAGGTGATAACTGTCAGCTCACCTGGTAAAGCCCAGCCTGAGAAGTTTAACAATTTATCTCATGTACCTGAAGGCAGTAGGAGAGAGAGAGCCTTGAACAGGTTCAGCCCACCCTCATCTCCCCACGTCCCCTCTTAGCCCTCGGCCCCCACCCCAATCTATTCTCCTCCACGTGTTTTGCCAGATTAATAGGTTTCTCATGGTAAATCAAATCATATCACTCCTGTTCTTAAAATGCCTCAACGGCTTCTTATCTAATTCAAATACAAGCAAAAAAGTCTTCCCAGGATTCCCATTCGTCATCCTCCCGGGAGCCATGCCTTTCGCTGTGTCACTCTGCAGTGTCCTCCTCTCTGAGTTCAGCCATGTGATATGTTTTGGGCAATGGGATGCAGTGGAAAAGTTGGATACACCGGTTCTGAGTCTGGACTTCAAGAGGCTTTATGTATTTTGAGTTGCTTTTTTGTGCTTTGACATTGCCATGAGAAACTCGGACCTGGTCTAGCCCTGCTGGTCCCGGGAGGATGAGACACACTCGGAAGAGAATCAGCCTAACTAAAGCACCCCAGGCATGTCAAGCATAGGGCAGAAGCTCCAGCTGATGCTTTAGCAAACCAGCCAGCCCACAGACACAGGAGAAAGCCCCTCCAAGGGGACCAGCAAGACCAGCAAAACAGCACAGCCAAGCCCACCCTGGTTCTGCTTAGCCCCAAACACACGAGAAATAAACCTTTTTTGCTCGAAGCCATCAGTTGGGGCATGCTTTGTTACACAGCCATAACAACCAAAACACTGGCCTATGCTTCATTTCCTGAGCTCAAATGACCTGTTTCGTCTCATCTCATTCCAAAGTTCCAATATGCTCTCTGTTCTTTCCAACCACACCGGCCTCCCTTTGGTTCCAAACATGACATGCTTTCTCTTGTCCTGGACTCTCCGTGCATATCATTGCCCCTTAATGGAGCAAGGCTATGGCTCTACACTCTCCCCCGTGGTAGGCCGCTGCTCACCATTCACACTTCAACTCAAATGTAGTCCAAGAGAAACCCCTCTAACTATGCCACCTGAACTTGGCCCCCATGGTCACTCTCTCTGGAGCATCCTGGTGCGCTGCAAATGGGTTACAGATATGGCATGCTATGGATCCGCCTCAGGGTGTTGGCTCCTCCAGGTGCCAGCCAGAGCCATCTCATCCACTTACCTCAGTTGTGCTAAACGAATTTTCTGTGTATACCCTGGGGGCGAAAAATTGGCAATTGCTGCTTACATCACTATGCTTACTTCTTCCAAATCACTTGCCACAGCCTAAAATGATCCCTTTGCTTTAAAAAAGTAAATTTTTTGTATAGATTCTCTGCCTCAACCCATTAGACTAAGGGCTGGCAAAATCTGACCTGCTGCCTGTTCTTATAAATAAAGTTTTATTGGCACACAGCCACACCCATTCATTTATGTATGGCTCATGGCCGCTTTCAGGCTACAATGGCGGAGTTGCATAGTTGTTACTGAGACTGTATGACTGTATGATCCACAAAGCTCCAAATATTTATTATTTAGTCTTTTACTGAAACAGTTTGCTGACCCCTGCAGAGGACAGAAATCTTGTTCATTTTGGTCACTTTTGTATCTCCTGCAGCTAGAACAGCACCTACCATCTAATAGGCGCTCAATGCCTATTTGTCCAGGGAGTGGGTGGATTAGGACTCCAGCAGACACCTGTGCTGAACTCCCGTCTCTGCACCCAGGCCAGGGGCCCGCTGGTTTGGAGGCAGTGACAGCAAGGTGCCCAACTGCAGGTCAGCCCAGAACATCAGGACATCTATGAGGCCGGGGACCCCTAAGTGGATCTTGGATTTCTCAGAAGGAAAATACCAAGGCTACGTCCACTGGCAGCAAAAGGAGTGCTTGGTCTGCATCCGTGGCAGGCACAACAATTTGAAAGTTTGCAGAAATGAGAAAAAACTCAAAGTTTAATTTACTCGAATAAGCAATTGATGCTTTAGAGTATAATTATCAGAAAAAAAGAAGGGAAAAACCCAACACATTGTTTAGCATACGTTATGTTAATGGCAGGTTAGGATGGCCCACTGTGCATAATTTAGCCAAACAATTGATACCAAATTTTAATATATATATATGATTACAGCTACAGAAATGAAGCACCAAGACAAAACACAGGAGAGCTCATAATAGGCACACATGAACTCTGAAGGCCTAATTACATCACGGGGGAGGGTAAACAGTTGCTGCTGAACCAAGCAGAAAATGGGGGTAATTTGTAAACAGGTAGAGTGGCAGTCCAGGTGTGCGGCATGTGCGTGGGGCTGGAGGGGCTGGGGGCCTAGGGCTTCCATCTGGCTTTGCAAGGATGGAGAGGTTCAAGATCACTTTCCTCAGCTGAAAACGTGACCTCCAAGCCCTAGACAGGTCAGCTCCCTCCTGGTTTGCCCTCTGGTTCAAAAATAGAAAGTTGAAGACCAGCTTTTCCAGGGAAGCTTCTCCATGCTCTGTGAAATAAAAAATGATCTCCATGTCTGCAATCTGAGGCAGTTTACTGTGTGTCTTTGTCTGATGCCCTTGAAGACGTGAGCTCCTGGAACCTTAGGGAACAGAGAAAGGCCAGTCTATACCAACCCTGACCACAAGACTGATATTGTCAGGAGCATTCCCTAGTCAGATGCTCTATATGGGACTGTTTCTTCTATCTGACACCCATCTGTAGATAGCACATATCTAATTAGGTGATTGTTCAGGTACGCTCTGGCTCTGAATGCAGAGTCTATGAATCTGAATCGATGAGCTATAAGATTGTTTTCCCTTCATTTATGCAGACTTGTGAATCTGCTTATGTCCTGGTCACACTGTGTTCTGGCATCATATGCAGGCAGCATGACCCAGCCCGCAGCTTGGGACCAAACATCACCAAGGACCTGGAGCACAGCTGCTCTGTGATATGCTACTTGGCATCTGTGTCCACAAACACAGACAAACAACCAAAAAAGGAAGCAAGGCAGGTTTAGGAGAAAGTCACCAAATTCTGTTTCTCCTTTCTGAGTCCTCGCATTCTCTTCATTGTGGAGGGAGTTCTTAGCTGTGGGAGTCTGGGTTGTACTGGGTTGAATAGCATCCCACCCCCCACACCCCCCAAATCCAAGTCCTTCTTAGAATCTCAGAATATGAACTTCTTTGAAAACAGCGTTTTTGTAGCTGTGTAATTATTTAAGATGAGGGTGAGTCCTAAATCCAATAGGACTGGTGTCCTTATAAGAAGAGAAGAGGCACAGAAACAAAGATGCAAGGGAGAATGCCAAGTGATGACAGAGGCAGAGATCGGAGAGACATCTGCAGGCAAAGGGATGTCAAGAATTGCTGGCAGCCCGTAGAACCTAGGAAGAAGCAAGGGAAGACTCTCCCCTCGATCCTTCAGAGGGAGCATGGCCTTGCAGATCCTTGACTTTGGACTTGTAGCCTTCAGAACTATGAAAGAGTATTTGAACTATGAAAGAATATGTTTCAGTTATTTTAAGCTACTTAGTTTGGGGCACTTTGTTGCCATTGCCCTAGGAAACTAATACAGAGCCATTTCGAGAATAAAACACTAGAATTTTAGGCTTAATGCAGCATCTTAGATATCATCCACAAACACTTTCACTTTATGGGTGAAGAAGCTGAAATACAAGTTAGATGCCAAGTTTTAGGTGACCAAGTTAGAGGTGGAGGCAGGGCCATGCCTCACAAAAGCCAGGTCTCCAGTGGCAGACACCTTCCACACCATCACATGCCCTTTGTAATGGAGATTCACACCCCGGACCAAAGAACGATGCAATATTTCTACATATAAGGACGGTATGGTACATAGGACAATGCCTCCCAAAGATGTCCATCTTCTATTCCCAGGGACCTGTGAATATATTCCAGTTCATGGGGAAAAAAACCCACTTTGCAGATGCGATTAAGTGAAGGACCTTGAGATGGGGAGATGATCCTGGATTGTCTAGGTGGGCCCAATGTCATCACAAGGGTCCGTGTAAGAGAGAAGAAGGAGGGTCAGAGTCGGAGAAGGCAGTGTGATGACAGAAGTAGACCGAAGAAAGAGAAGGCATGGTCCCGGAAGCAGAGGTGGGACAGATATGCTGTGAAGACACAAGAAGGGGTCGCAAGCCTGGGACACTGAGACTAACAATGGAACATTTTCCCATGCAAGTGAGGGAAACTGATAACACAGTCTCTCTTTCTAGAGAGATCAGCTGGCAAATTGGCCCATTTCCCGAGACATCATAAAGGACGTCTCTCTGGAGTGAGCCCAGTAACACTCCAGACTACAAGCCAGACAGTTGGGCTGGTGTTTGCCAATTGAAATGGAGCTCCCACCTACTCATCATTTAGCTCGAATGTCCAGTGAGCTTCCAATGAGCCTCAGAGGATGTATATCTGATTCTGTAAACCTTGGAGAACTCCTTCTGAAATGAAGCACATACATCACCCAAGCACTTCATTCTAATGCATGACTATAGGTAAACATATTAATCCCACCAAATGTAAGAATTTGAGGCAAAAATCACATTGATAGGAGCAGGTAACCTTTTCACAGAGCTTGGTATCTTCCAGAGCCCACTGATGCTAATTTTAACACCTACCCTTTATTGGTGCACAAAGAACAAGTCACACTCCTTGGAGGAAGACTTTGCCTACACCAAAAGCCATTAAAAAAAATTTCTAATTTCCGCTACCATGCCACCACCTCTATTCATCCGGTAGCTTTAATTCACAAAGTTCATTGTCAAGTTTCCTGGCACCATCACAGGAAACAAGTTATACATAGATTTTTTTTTTTTCCTTTTTGTTTTAACTTACGCTGCCATTCAAAGCTACATCTCTCTTATGTTGAGATACAAGTAGCCAGAGTCAGCTCCTCTCACCTGCCCACGTGTCTAGGAAGCACCTGCCACAGAGGAAATGGCCAGGCTCAGGTGTGATGGGAACTGTCTTTATAACAACAGAGGCTGTCCCGTTACATCACTGAGCAGAAAGGCTCAAAAGAAAAGGACAAAGAGTGAATCGTGGCAGATAGGCAAGATGGAAGAGAAAATGAGGGGGTTTGGGTATTTGCTCACCATGGAATTCTGATTCATCATTAGAAAACCCTGGGGCACATGAATGGAAGTATTAAAAGATATTTTAATTTGAGCGATAATTTTGTTTTATATATATATATATATATATTTATATTTTGTAATTGCATATTTCAACACCGTTATCAGATAAATGAGCATTTGAGAAATCCGGATTAAGGGGGAACAGGAGGTGAAAAATCAAATCTGGGTATTCAGTTCCCCTCCCACAAATTCTTCCTGAAACAATTCTTGCAAACCCTTCTGCCCACTGGAACTGTGTGCATATGATTAACTGCACATGAGCCCAACAGCTTGCATATGTAGTTAATTTGCTCCAAATTTCCATGCTGCATTATAACCCTAATGATCACTAATAATAGACAAACCCACATTTTATTGAGTAAGTAATTTGAGACATTATGATTTTTATCATGCGAATAGGATCAGGCTGACCAATTTACACTGGGCAGAGGAAGATAAATAACCAGAGAATCGATTTCTCCAGCAGCAGACTCTGTCTCTTGGCAAAATGATATGCATTGATTGGGCAAGATCTAGATCCTTATAGGCAATTGAGTCAATGAACTTCTGTGTTCCAAACCAGAAGGTTGGGCAGGGAGTGAATTTCTACCCATGACATGAGGCAAAAGACAGTGGGAAGGCCCAATTTTGGGGACAGTATAGAAGACCAAGGGCTTTGCAGTCGACACACATAGGTTCCAAGCCAGCTCTCCCTACCAGTGACTATGTGACCTTCGGTAAGTCACTGAACGAGCCTGAGGTTCACTTATGAATACACCTGAAAACATGTGCATACAGGTTAATCAAGAGGATGCAGGTGAAGTCACCTGGCACATCGTAGGCAGGCAATGAATTAATTCTTCCCACACGTTCTGGAACACAAAAGCCAGGATGGGAGAAGTACATATTATATATCCATATTGCAGAAAGAACCAGGATGAATTTCTCATTCATTGCCATAAAAGACACCACAGAGGTCCTTAAGAGAGGGGAAAATAATCACTGGGCTCCTCTAGGTTCTCTAAACAGGTATAAGCAAGTGGAGGGAAGCAGAGCTTGGAAGTACGGTCTTTATCACTTTCAGAATATTTGCCTGAATCCTGTCTGAAAACTAAAGCAAAGCTATTTGAAATGGAAGAACAAAAGAGAAAACTCAAGCCCTGGATTCAGATCTAAGGTCTAGTCCTGACTGGCTCATCCCTTTGACTTCTGTGGTGACGGGGTCTGTCTTTCTGAGTTGGGAGTGCTCTTGGTGGCCTGTTTCTGACCCCTGTCACTTGAAATTCCCATCCTGTGCTCATGGGATCCTGTGCTCCTTCAGTCTGGCAGGCCTCGGCACCCCTGGCCCCTCTAACCAGCCGACGATGTCTGTGGACTTAATGAGCTCATCCCTGCTCCGTCATCAGGTCCCTAAGGAGGCTTGGGTCTGATAGGACAGGACCGTCTTAGGGGACTGCAGAATCCTTCCATCGGGAAGTAGGCATCTCACCCCGGGGTGCTGGGGGAGATTTGATAGGAGGTGACAAACAGAGGCTATAGGACAAGGAGGGAATTAGGGGTGGGGAGGTGACAGACCCTGCAAGGGAAGGAAGCCAAGAATGAAGAGACATCACACCTGAATGTGAGAGGGTCTCTACCTTTGTGTTGGTTTTTATTTAAGTTGAAGCAAGACCATGAGGCCAATATTTATATTGTGTCAGATACCGCCGGATAGGTGACATTATTTTACAATCTACGTGACGTATTATGTGTATCATGGCATTGCATTCTTGCCCTGGTTCTGTTCCAGATAAAAGATCGAGGTCCAGAAAAGTGAAGTATACTTCGCTGATAATCTGCTAGTAACTAGAGGTGTCCAGATCCACACCACTGTCCCTCAGACGCCAAAGTCCCTGCTCCATCCATGGATGCAGCCTGGCCCCTTCCCCAGGCACAGCCGCTGGGCAACCACCGGCTCAGTTACTTTCTATAATCAGAAAAAAATCCCCAATATAACCCAGGATGGTGTGAAGCACAGCCTACGAGTGTATCAAGGGTGGCTGCCTGGAGGAAGTAGCTCCTGAGCTACGTTTGGAAAGACTGGTAGAAGTGAGTCAGATGATGAATGGAGGATGGGTCATTTCAGACAGACAGAACAGCATGGACAGAGGGCCAGGGATGGGGGAGAACAGCTGAAGAATCAGACCAGTGTCACTGGAACTAGGACCCTACCTCACCTGGTTCTTACAGGGTATCTCCCCACTTCCAGGCATTCTTCTCAGAAAGATGGTGCATGGAACAATGGTACTTGGTAACCTGTTTACAAGAGGCCTACGTTAGGATGGCAAAACCAGTGTCCGTCCCAGCAGAGAAACTGACGCTTTGACCATGGACATAGCCATGAGCAGGGGGATCATGCCTGAGGCCCCCCCATCTCTGACCTGCCTCTCCTGTGGGCAAATGTATCTCTTCTAGGTCTGCGTGGCCACACCCAGGAGGAAGTCACCCCTCTGGCTCCTGGGCTCGGCTGCCCTGTGGCTTCCTGTGGGACCAGCGGGCTCCTTTCAAGCCTCTCTCACTTGGTCCTCAGTGAACCCCCCTTTCCCTGGGAGGTGAACTGGCTTCTGCAGGCAGGAGATGAGGAAGCTGGAGGGCCCGGGGAGGTTAATGGCTTGTCCCCAAAGACCAAGCAGTGCCTGCAAAGCCAGATCTGAATTCTGCAACCCATGAGCGAAACTGCAGCACAGTAACCAGGGTTCCAGATGGTAATAGGGGTGTCACCTGGAAAAAGAAATCCCCAGTGGAACCAAAGCAGCCAGAATTTTCATTTTAAGCTTTGTTTTTGTGTAGCAAATGTAGTTCAGTTTCTCCGCGTTAAAATCAAAAACCCCAACATAGAGGCTCAACACCAAGTCCTACTAGTAATGAGCCATCAAACATGCCCCTTGCAGTCAGCATTAGCTTTGTAAAAAACCGTCCTAGAAGTAGCTCGGTAGCAATATGTGCACGTGAGATGCGGATCTGTAAATTCTCCTCTCCACCTGTTTCACGTCTTTTTAAAACACTTATTTTTCTGACCTGAGTGTTATCAATACTTCAGAAAACTCTGATCCTAAAAAATATTTTTAAAATCATAATTAGGCCACCTAGAGACCAGTAACACCTCTGTAAATTTCTTTCCAATCTTTTTTTTCTGTACGTGTATCTTAATACATGTTTTAGCAATTTTTTCTATAATTAAAACCTTCAGATTTTCCTTACTTCATTTTCTACCTCATATTAAATCATGAGCATTTCTCTCCTTTTTCATCTTAAGGTATATCTGCACTTTGAAATGTCCTTTCATGGATTTTATCTTAAGGAGATAATCAGTGGCATCTTTATGGGAATAGCTGCATATATGACTAAAGACAAATATTTACAAAGGGCCAACAGGGTGGTAGGTGACAAAAAAATAATAATAATAAATTTAAAAAAAAGTGCAGGTGGCATCTCACCCTGCCCCGAGGCTCACTGGGGGGACGGATCCTTTTGAACTGGATCCTGCTCTCTCGCAATCACGCATCTGAATTCATTGCTGAGGAGGGAAGCTGAGAGAATGCTAAAGAGGGTCTGCACAAGGGGACTGGCAGATACTGCAGCCTGGCTGCCACCACGCGTTAATTAGCTGTTTCTCGTTATGGAGGGGAGAAACCACACTAGAAAAGAAATGTGAGTCCTCTTGCTTTTCTCGAATGGAGAGCCTGTCCTTTTCACTGCAGCTGGTATTCCTGTTGGCGCAGCCAGCCACCCAGAGGGCAGGCAGAAGCCAGGCAGAATCCTGATCTCTGGCAGAGGGACCTTGAGGATAAAATGACCTCGGGGAGAAAATGTCCTAGGTGACCTTGAAGGGGATAAAGCAACTGACCAGGATAAAGCAGCCTGACCAGAAATGCAAACCTGACCAGTATGCAACCTCTCCAAGCACATTTTTACTGTCCTGGGATGGTGGGGTCTGTTTAATAAGCTTTCATTAGAAAGTGAGGCAGCAAGAAACTGGGAGGATTTGGCAAGGTGTCCATCCTGCCTCAGCTGCTGGGGGTGGGGGGGCCGCAGGGCAAGGTTTCTACTGCTGGGACCTCGTAAACACACAGACTTGAACTTGGTTTCTGCCACCGACTAGCAGTGTGATGTTGGGCAGGTGACAACTGTGGGGTCCCTGTCTCCTATGCCAACCCCTATTCCACAGGCTTGTGAGGCCTTACCTACAGAACCCCCAGTCCACTACCCGAATGCAGTGCCTACAGTGAGGACCAGCCCCTCTCCAGTCACCTGGCCCTGGAAAGGTTGGTCCTTTCCCTCCGCACTAGCCTTGCAAATCATAATGTAGAGAACTAGTGAAATCACTATGCTGTACACCCGTAACTAACATACCATTGTTTCTCAACTATACAACAACAACAACAACAACAACAACCAGTCTGGTGTCACCCATGCCCCGGCGCTTGCCAGGCAAGGAAGAGTAGGGAAAGGAATACCCCCTAGGGCTGAGGACAGAACCAGACAAAGAGCTGGAAATTCCAGAGCAGAGATTACTGGTGCTTTTCTGACTGTCCTGACTTTCCAGGCAGCCCTGTGTGCCCCTCTGCTCCTTGAGGGATGTAATAAACTGGACATCACTGATGTAAAGCCCCGGGCCCTGCCCTGGGTCTAAAAGGGGAGCCCTGCATTTTCAACAGTGTGCAGAAAAGCGGTGACAGCGGGTACAGCCACCACATGAGCCATGAGGCACAAGTCTCCATGCGCATATTCCCGTTGTGTGGCTGAATGGAGCCAAGATGACGAATCGAGAAAAGGTGATTTCAAAACCACTCAATGCCCACGTGAAACAATTCCTTTGGCACCTCCATTGAACCTGGAACCTCTCTTCTGGTGTCTAAAATCACCTGACACTAATATCTTCAAGGTCATCTCTTCTGAGATGGGATAAACTCATAGCCCAGGGCAGACTGGCAGCATTCACATCCAGTCTTTTTAATCCTCCACCCGCTGCAGACATTGCTAATCAATCCCAGCACTCTTTCAGTCAAATGTACATATAGTCTCACGATTCTTCCCAGAACAGAGCCCTAGGTGGCCACTGCCAATACAATGGAGGTGGTAAGCTGCTCATAGAGGGGGAGATCAAGGTGTATCATTTGTCTGTTTTTCCCCATTAAGCCGAAGTCTCCAATAATTCAGACAGGGAGGCCGTGACTCTGGTACTTCCACAGTCACTGCTCCGAGCAAACTGCACCAAAGCAAGGCTGGTCAAAAGCCTAGCACGTCATTAATAATGCAGAAAACCTAGACATTTATACAGAGATCAATTGGCAATAATTCTGTGGGACAAGACTGGGACTTAAATTGCAAAGTTGAACATGAAGGGCATTGTCTCATTAATGCAGGAAGACTGATGATTTTGGATTTTTCAGCAAAAAGAGGTGCCATCTGATGGGCACTGTCTGGTGGGAGTCTGGGTCAAGAGTGAGCTCCGTGATGTGCTTGTCAAGGGGGGTCGGGGGGCAGCTGCAGGGGATGTGGTGTTTGAGAGACCACTGGAGGAGGGAGAACCTTGAGCCAAGGAAATGCCCAATTTCTAAATCCAGGGAATCTTAGGAAGAGTGAAGGACAGCCCGGGAGCTGGCAAAGGGAAACTGGAAAGTGGGAAGACAGGAAAAAAGAATGGAGCGGTCTCAACAGCGAGAAGGAGCCCTTCGTGACCGTGGGGCATGCTCTAAGCAACCACAGGAGAAGAGAGATTCTTACCCACGTACTTCTCCAAGCAAAAAGCTAAGGGACACTGGTGGGAATGTATGCATGACCTTCGGGCTCCTGGGACAGTCCCAGGAGACTTCTTTAAGAAGCTGTGACCTCTTGCTCCCAGATACTCCTTCCCTCCCAAGCATAAGATATTTAAGGAACAGCCTGGTGCATATCCTCCACTTATGGATGAATCACAAACCAAGAGACCTGTCCCCACTCCCGCTCTTTAGCTTGGCTCTCTTGGCCACCTTCTGATAGGGTCAGCCTTTTGATTCTAGCTATACACTCTAGACAGTCTGGAATTCTCCTGGATCTCCCCACTACTAGAAACCAAAGGAAGGGCTAAGAAGAAACTGGGATTTTAGCTGTATAGCCAGGGCCCATGATTCTAGAAAAGTAAACTGGTTTTGCTTTTGAAGACATACTGTGCCCCTAGTCAGATTACTTAGGGCACGTGCAAAAATGGAATGAGGTTGGGATGAGAGGATTATAGGGTGTTCTTTTTTTTTAAGTTTGTTTGTTTTATTTTTCTGAATATTAGGGTAAATGTTTAATTCACCAAATGTTGGCTAGTTACAATAATCAGGTCTGCACGGGCTGGGGGTAATGGGGTATGGACCTGAATGGAATGCCTTTTATTATGCACTCTTGACATTTTTTATATTAATCTTTTTTCTCTCCCATCTATAATATTTCCCACACACCACACTAAAGGGATATTTTCAGCATTAATTCTCCTAAAAATACAATGAACCACTGATGAGTTATAGGTGATTTTCCTTCTGATTATATTCTTGTCTTTTCTATCTCTCAATAAGCCCACTAGCGGCCTATTTACAAAGTATATTTAATGCTATAGTTCCATTCTCTTTTATCTTTAAAATAATAATTTAAAAGACCATGCCTAGCCTAATAGACTGCCCAGGAAAATGGGAGGAATGTTTAGTGATACAATGAATAATTCCTTCACGTAATTTATGGCATTCCAGGAAGCAACTGCTGTGAGTACTGCAGGTATGCTCTGATAGAGAAGCATTTTTGTTTTTAAATAATTAAGTGTCTCTCTTTTTTTTTTTTTTTTAAAGAAAATGACACAAAATCATTCAATACGCTTGATATTGAAAAGATAAACGCCTTTGGGAGAATCCAGGAAAGGATAATCATGCCACACCAGAATAAATATCTGGGAATGAAGCCCTGGGCATTGGGGAAGCCAGTCTTACGATCATTGGGTGAAGTCAGGGGCCGGGATATTAAAGAGAGCAGCATGTCTGAACAGAGCCCAGAGAACATGCCCCTGCTCAAGACAAAGGAGGGCGGCAGTGCGCACCTCGGAGAAAATGGCTTTTGCATTCTGACAGTTTGCATACAATTTCATTATTTACGTAATCCTATCAAAACATATAGAATGCCCAAATGGATGTCAGAAAAATTATTGTCATTACTAATAATGGTGCTTTTCATTTATATAGAGTGCCTTTTTCTGAGACAGTGAAATATTTTTACATTGGGCATGAGGCTTTTTAGGAGAATTAATGCTGAAAATATCCCTTTAGTGTGGTGTGTGGGAAGTATTACAGATGGGAGAGAAAAAAGATTAATATAAAAAATGTCAAGAGTGCATAATAAAAGGCATTCTATTCAGGTCCATACCCCATTACCCCCAGCCCATGCAGACCACCTGGGCTTGGCCACAGTTACGAGGTGGCAGCTGGCTCTTCCTACCTTGTCTGCCTTTGGCAAGACTGAATCAGAGGTCCCCAAATAGCCCCTGGGCCAGGCCTGTCAATGCCGCCAAGTTCCCGTGTCCCCGTGACCCGGGCCAGCCACACCTGCCTGATGGTGGAACAGAGTCCTCAATTTCAAGGTTCTGGTTTAAAAGGTAAAAATCTACAACATGGATGAACCCTGAGGACGTTACGCTCAGTAAAATAAGCCAGTCACAAAAGGTCAAATATTTTATGATTCTGCTTATATGCGGTACCTAGAGTAGTCAAATTCATGGCGACAGAAAGTAGAAGGGCCATTGGCAGGGGCTGGGGGGAGGGAGACATGAGGACTTCGTGCTTATAATGGACGTAGACTTCCAGTTGGGGAAGATGAAGCGCTCTGTTGCAGAGACGAAGGGGGTGATGGGGCACACCGATGTGAATGTACTTTACGTCACTGCCACAGACACTTAGAGACGGTTAAGATGGTAAGTTTTGTCTGTAGATTTCATCACAATTAAAACAAAGACAAAAAAAAAAAAAAGAGGGCAAACCCAATTTTTGTCCAGAAAAATGGGTCTAGGACTCAAATCCATAGGGTGTTTGTAGCTTCTATTTCTCTCTGGACTGGTAACAGTGGATTTATCTCAATCTTTGAGATTCACTGGGATATGGAATTCCAAGGAAATTAGAAGAATCACTTTCTCCAGCCCACTTGGATACATCGAATGCCTTTAATTTTGTGGACAAACTCAGAAGGTCCAAAGCAAAAGAAGGTCCCTAGAGGCTTTGAAAGACTGTAAGAGAACAGCATTGTCAGGATGGAGACAGCCATACAGGGTGCTGGTGTCCCCCAGGGAGCCACCCACAACGCATAACCCCACGTGTGGGCCTTCCGGAGATGGCAAATCGAGCTGAGAAGCTCCTGCAAGCCAAGATGCCCCCTGAAGAGAGGACGAAGTCTACTGCCTAACTTGAGAGCTGCCCTTCACAATTTAAAGAAACCCTAGTGCTGATAAACCTTCCTGCTGGATTCTTCAGAATATCAGGGTCTGCACTGAAATCTAGCTGGCATGGTGTCTGCTAACGACACAAATGTCCAGGCAGCAAAAGGTACTGGAGCAAGCATCTCCTGGCCCAAAGCATAAGGACCCCAATGCGCGATCCTTCCAAGCCATCCACGCGTTTGTAGCAGGACAGGTGTTCAGTCTTCAGAGGAGGAAAACCTAAAAGCTGATGGGTAGAGCCAGCTGTCCTCAGTGAGCTGCTGGGACCCGCTGCACGGGGTCATGCTCTGCCCTGAGTCACAGCCCTTGTGGCAGAGTTTGTGTGAGGACCTGAAGCCATCGCAGCTAATGGGATTTGCCCATGAACATCAAAAGGCCGGCTGGTGAACGCTTTGGGGGAGAAACGACATGAAAAGTATCTGAAGTGCTGGGTCATCTTGGGGACGGTTTAGAGATACGCAAGAACTACATCTGTCAGCTTGCTTTGCAGAAGGTCTGGGCCTACACCGGAGGAGAGAGACCACGAGGAAGAAGTAATAAAGTCATCATTAGAAAAAGAAAAAGGAGAACCATAAAGGTTTTCCTAAGTCATACAAAGTCATTTCAGGGGCCTGGCAGACATGTGCTTCTAAGCAATGGCTATAATAACAGAAGATTAGACTTCATTACTTATTCATAAAGTTTTGGTTAACACTAAGCTCCATTTGTAACAGTTTACTTTTATAAATAGCATCTTTTGGGCAGATGCTAGTTTTCGGTCATATAACATGACAAACAATTGTCTTGTTGGATTATGGGGCAGACTCCTGCTTATCCTGGTTCTTAGCAGTTGCTTACCCACCACTGGGATTACAAAGAAGTTGTAAAACATTCAAGTTCTTGGCCCAACGACACCACTAAAATGACTGTGTGCATTTATACTTCATTTTGGACTTCCTGTTTGGTTTAAAGCACTCCTGAAATCTGAGGATAGCAAACAATGTTTGATGAATCTACAATCTTTACACTAAAGAGAGAGTCAAAAGACCAGTAAATCCACAGCGGAATTAATAATTGAGATTCCTGGAAGCGCTAAACGGAAATACTAAATATGCAAAATCTTGTTGAAAAGCATAATTAAGTCCATCAATGCCTACAGTTTAAAGGACAAGCGATGTCTCACTAATGTTAGAAATATCAATTTCATATAAAAATACATTGCCCTAACAAGTGGGAAAACAGCTACCAACAAAGGAACACGGTTTTTCTTGACTTTGCTTTAACCTAAGTTTACATAGTACCCTGTTCCATTTTCAACGTCCTTCACTTCCCCAAGATTCCCAAAACAGTCCGACTTCAGATGCGTTATAGCTAAATAAAGTTACTCATCCGGACCCTGTAAGAGTTCATGGCTGTTTCGACAACGGTGCCACTGGCCACTCTGGGTTGCCTGTGTTGTACTGAGGAAATTAAGAGGGCATTTGGACCGGATGCCTTTTTCTCAGGGGCTAATGTGCTTCTTTTTTTTCCATCTCACAGCTGAGGATGTGAGAAATATCCAGTTCTCGCAGGATAAGTCAAAGATGTGGAACGGAGCTGGGCCAGCTGTGATGGGGTGGGGCAGAGTTCTCCAGCGCATCTGTGCCCAGAGCCCCAGCCCGGGGCCTCCACATGTGGGCTCCATTCTTCTTAGACCAAATCTGTTTATCTTACTGCCATCCTGAGATACCTTGGCTGGCTTATCTGTCCAGCTGAATCCTTTAAAATATGCTTCCAGGCTAATCAATCCCTTGGCAGGTCATCCTCAAATATAACTTTTATTGCGCCTGTTTTTTGAGGACATGGTGAATGTTCTTCATATCGTAAGGTTCAAACACATGGGCATATGTGCTCCGTATGGTCACCTCCCTCACTTCCCTGCTGGAGGCTATAAACTTACATGGGGGCATTTTCCCCAGCAGCTTAGGAAACTGTGACGTGATCTCTCACAAGTTCTCACAGTACGTACGTACGTACGTTGGTTTTAAGATCGGAAAACCATTTGCCTGCATCTATGCAAAAAGGGAATGTAATTAGCCAGATAACATAAGAAAGAATCAAATTGTGAACCTAATCTTGGGGAAAAGAAGTTGAGAATGTGGATTTATTCAGTTTGTTTTCCATTAGGGGCATATGCGTAATGTCAGAGGAAACACATAATGAAGCACATTAAAAAAAAAAAAAAAAAATCCCGTTAATTCAGTACAAAAATATCAGAAAAAAACCGGTGAGCTGAGGAGGGAGGGCCAGAGAGAGGAAGGAAGAAAGGAAGAAAGGAACAATGGAGTGAGGGAGAGAGGAAGAGAAGCTGGGAAGGCAGAAGGAACTGGTAGTAGATTGTCAGCTTACATTCTGGACTTTTTCATTAGCTCTTCAGGACAGGAGTAATAGGAGTTCATCGGTGGGCTAAGCAAACACCACGGACAAACACTTTCTATTTGCCAGACACTGTGACAAGTATCGAGGACACAAAGGAGAGTCAAGTGAACTTCCTACCTTTACTCCAACACTGAGATGCTACCTTGTCCTAACTCTAAGACATTCAGTGTCTTATGTGTCTTACCCCCATCATATGTTCTGGGGTCTTTAGAAGATAACAGACAACCACAGCACCATTTGGAGAAATACTGCTTCTTCCGCCATCAGGGCATGAATCATGACTTATCTTTGGCGAAGCAATGAGAACATAAATACCTTCCCGGTGGTATTCTTTTTGAAAGCCTGGCTTGAAGCAATGATCAAATCCACATGATTCAAAAGGAAAGGATGTGCAGATTGCAATAAATCAGGCCACAGGTCCCTATGACAGACAGCTGCCGAATGGAACTGAATGTTCTCCAGGATGGGGGATCGGGTTTTCCAAAATGATAAACAGACAGCAATTATCTGTCTTTGCTCAGTGGAAGGCTCTTCCTAGCATCAATAGACTAGGTGTAAAATGGGAAGGAGGGAGGTCTCCAAAATGGGCTTGCTTCTTGCCACTCACTTAATGCAAAGAGAGAAACAATTATAATACTATGGAGAAAGCTGGGATTTTTCACTTTGCATAGAAGTCATACTAAATACCACCACCATATTTATTACCATGACCCATATTTATTCACTCAGTGGTCATCAAACATTAATTGAGAGCCTACTATGTGCCCAGGTTGTACTCCTCCTGGAGGTAGGATGGTGTGTGAAAGCATGCACCATTCTTTCTAGATGGAGACTGCTGTCTGAAGCAGAAGATGGATATTGATCAAGGATCGCATGAACAAGTGTATAACTGCAAATGAGAATAAATGGTAGAAGTGAAAGGAACACGGTTATAAGAGAGCCCACAGCAACGGAAGCTGCCCTGGCCAGGTGAGTCTGGGAGGGCATCTCTGAAGACATAACATTCTGGTTGAGATCTGAAGGATCAGTAGGATGGGTGAGGGGAAAGACTGTCCCAGGCAAGGGATGTGCAAAGGCCCTGTGGTAGGTAGGAATTGATGAATGGCAGGTAATTAAAGCACAGAAAAGGAAAAGGGCTGAAAAGAAAGATTTGGATTACTATCTTAAAGGGAATGCGAAAATGTAAAGAGAGTTGGATGGTTAACAAGATCAGGTTGGTGTTTTGAAAAGGGCAACAAGGTAGATGAGGGTAAGAGGGTCACCAGAATGGATGTGGGGAAGGCCATTAGGGGTGTCTGATTTCCTGGGGCTGTGTGGTGGCTTAAAACAATAGATATGGATTCTCTCAGAGTCTGGAGGCCACGAGTCTAAAATCAAGGTGTGGGAAAGGTTGGTTCCCTCGGGAGGCTCTGAGGGAAAACCTGTTCCATTCCTCTCTCCTGGCTTCTAGCAATTAGCCCTCTGTGGCCTGTAGACACATCACTCCAGTTCCTGCCTCTGTCTTCGCAGGTCTTTCTCTGTTTCCTCCCCTTCTGTCTCTACAATGACATGTGTGATTGGATTTGGGACCCACCCAGTTAATGCAAGATGATCTCATTGTGATCCTTAGCTTAGTTACATCTAAAAAGACCCTTTTTCTAAACAAGGTCCCATCCACAGTTTTGAGTAGACATATCTTCTGGGAGCCACCACTCAGCCTGCTCTAAGGCGCTACTTAGTTCAGGCCTTCACAGACAACTGGAAGACTTCCCAACTCATCTCCCTGTCCCCACAGCATGTGGCATCATCTTTGTGGGGAAAAAAAAATGCAATCATATCATTCCTCTGCTCAAAAAAACCTCTGTGGCTCCTCACTGCCCCTCGGGAAGGGGAAGGAAGTGGAGAGACCCTCTCTCCTCCTTCGCCAGCAGGAAGACAAGATCCTCCCCGCCATGGGCTCTGCTCTATTCACCTGCTAGCAATGCCCCTACAAGTCTACACAAGGCTGAGCTCATAACCACTCGGGGCCCTCGCCTTTCCGCCGGCTCTTCTCAGCCTCCCGTCATGCCTGTGTCTGTTCAAAAGGTGACTCAGTTCATCTTTAAAGATTTACTGCCAGGGGCATCTCCCTCAGGAAGACACAGGGCTAACGAAATGGGGGGTTTCACTGCCCTTGAAAACGGAGGCACTGCCTTGGGAAGTTCCCAGATGGAGGGTTCTGGGGCCTCGCCCCGATGGTGGCTTCATGTTCAATGGGCACATGTGCTGCGCTCAGGGTCTTCCCATGGCTGGGGGGAGGGGGCTCAACAACCAGTTAGCTGCCAAGAGCACAGGTATACAAACACATACACACATCCATACTTACTCAGTTTCCCCAGGACCTGTAGCCTGTCTGGAGGGGCCCTTTCAGCGTTTACGATTTGGGGGCATTTCTCATGATTAGGAGGGCCAGCACTCACAGCCTCCCCCATGCATGCCCTCAAAAAAAAAAAAAAAAAAAACACCACCAAAAACACAAAACTGAGATATAATTCACATGCCATAAAATTCATTCTTTTAAAGTGTACAATTCAGGAGTTTTTAATGTATTCATAAGGTTCTACAACCAACACCACTACCTCATTCCAGAACATCTTCATCACTCCCAAAAGAAATCCCACATCCATTAGCAGTTGCTCCCTATCTCCCCCTTGCCCCAGCCCCTGGCAACCAGTAGTCGGCTTTCTGTTCATGGATTTGCCTACTCTGGACATTTCACACACACGGAATCATGTAACATATGGCCTTTTGCGTCTGGCTTATTTCATTCAGCGTAATGTTTTCGAGGTTCATCCGTGTTGTAGCGTGGATCAGCAACTCATTCCTTCTTATTGCCATTCCTGTTTAATGCACACCTTTTTACAGGCGCCAGATGGTCGCTGGCCTTCTCAGGCCACACAGGAGGCTCCGCTCCGAGTGTCCGGTGTTGCAGCCAGCAATCACGCTGGACACAGCCCGAGCACTCTGGGATGAGTGTTCCACTCCTTTGGCCTCTGGAACCCCAAGGCACCACTGAGTAAATTACTCAAGGAAATCCTGCACATGCCTCATCTCGCCCGGAGTTTATACTGAGAGAATGTTAGAGTCTGATCGGTGCCCTATAAAGCACTCCAAATCCAAGAGAGAAATGCAATGCATAAATGCAAAGAGAGAACAGTAATTCTTGTATTACACTGCTCGGGAGGCTTCAAGAAGATGGACGGTTGTGTTCCTATCCAATTGCTTTCAAGCTTTCCATTAGGTCAAGTGTGTGCCATATATCTAATGAAAAAGCCCCCGGGCCACATTCCCTCTCCTGAAACTGAATGCATAGTTGAACATGATTGTTGTCGCTATGATTATTGTGGTTATTGCAGGGGTTATTATTACTTTTTCAATAAGTCAACAGCAGCGAGCGCTTGCTATCTACCGGGCACGGTGCTAAACTTTTTATTTAGATTATCCTAGTTAATCCTCCAAAACCCCCCTAAGCCACAGGTATTATGATCAGATGCATTTTTTCAGATGAGGAAATTGATGCTCAGGGAGGGGAAATACCTCGCCGAAAGGTCACAAAGCGAGCAAATGCAGAGCAGGGACTGTTTCTCCAGAGCCAGCCCTGCGGTGTCGCTTCTACCCCAGCCCCTGCAGGCTTCTGAGAAAAGCCGCTGACATGTGCCGCCCCAGTTCCGGGCTTGGTGGGGGGAGCTGCTGCCTCGGCTTGCCGCTCCCCCCCTCCTTGGGCTCCAGCCCCTCACATCAGTGCTTATTATTTGGCATAAATCAGCCCCCCAATTACATGAATGCCACAGCCACGAACACTTGTAATTAAAACTGGGACTGACATCCTGAAAGTGTGTTCCCTTCCCCATCCCTCTTTGTCCTGCAAAGATATTATTGGAAAGAGAAGGAACAATCGTCGGGAACATATGCTTTCGGAATATAATGGGACTCAGCTCCTAGGAGGAAAGGCTGTAAAAGGACGCTGGGACAAAATTTAAAGTAGACAGCTTTATTTACTAGCTACGGGGGCATGTCCAAGAAATTATAGATAAGCCAACAGGCCTGATCCTGATTGCCAGAAGGTTCTCTCCCCCCCGCTTTGGCCTCCCTCACAAGCAGCAGTGTCCCAGACACTTGCCATCTGAGTGCACCAGAAGCTGAGGCCAGCCTGAAGCTACAACCGTCATACTTGTGACCGTCCCTTCCCTCTCCTCCCCTACTTCATCCTCTGGCAAAAGCTGAGTGCTCCGTGCTCCTCGGCACTTGAGGTTCACTTTGCCTGGAGGACACCTGCCACCTGCAACCCTCTCTGTCTCTGCCTCTCCCCCTCCCGCTCATCTGCTCATCTGTCACAGCTGGTCAGCAATAATGGCTACTGTGGACAAAGCACCTACTACGTGCCTGGGGTGAGACCCTGACATGCGCACTTGTTCTCAGAGAACCGGGGATGCAGGTGCTGCCGTGGTCCCCAGGTGCTTCTGGCTCAGGTGACTCTGGCTCCTGCCTCTTTGTACTGGCCCCTCTTGCCAGGTCCTTGCACCGCTCTGTCAGCATGAAACCAGCTCACACGAGAGCAGCGTCCTTCATCTGAGCGTCCGTGGGTGCAATTCTAGAGAGAGAGGGTGTCCTAAGCTGGACAAAATATCACATCTTTATTTCATTAACCCCTAACTGGAATGGACCGTTTCCTCCATGTGGGCAACAAGCTGCTATAATATGAGAGGCATCCATGAGTTTGTCCCTGCAAAAATCACGGATATTTTCATATGACATGGGGGTTGCAGCTGATATCTCAAAATATCATTTTCAACCACTACTTTGATAATTAGCAGTTAATGGACCCACCACTAGATGAGTTATTTAATGGGTTAATTAGGAAGAACATTTATTACCAGATCACATGTTTTAATATTTGGATTACTACATTTCAGTAGGTTTTCTTTGTGATCCTATGTATTTTATTTTTTTGAAAGATTTTATTTATTCATTTGAGAGAGGGTGGGGGAAAGGCAGAGGGAGAGGGAGAAGCAGGTTCCCCGCTGAGCAGGGAGCCCAATGCGGGGCTCGAACCCAGCACCAGGAGATCATGACCTGAGCTGAAGGCAGCCACTTAACCATCTGAGCCCCCCAGGCGCCCATGATTCTATGTATTTTATATTATGCATTTAAAAACATTATTCTGGAAAAAAAAATAAAAACATTATTCTGAGAAGCAGTCTACAGGTCCCACTAGGGGCCCAAGGTTGTCTGTGGCACAAAGAAGTGAAGAGCCCTGAATAGAGTGTGAGCTTCTCCAGAGCAGGGACCGTGTGCCCCTGGTCTTTGCAGCCAGCAATGGTTACCCAGTGGGGCACTCAGAGACTCACAAATGTGTCAACTGAAGGAAGTCAAAGTGCCTGAAAGCCAATTCTACCGCACACAGATGTGTAGGATGCCTTTTCATCGTCCGTACAGACATGGCATCCACACCCTCACTCCTTCCTTCCTTCATTCGACAAGTGTACAATAAACACCGTCTATGTGCCAAGCACTGGACCAACATTAGAGACACAACTTTGAACGAAACAACAAGAAAACCCAAACACCACATCTTCTGCCCTCCCTGAGAACAAATTTCTGAAGCTTCTGTATCCCCTTGGTCTTCTATCCTTGCTAAACAACTTGGGGTGACCTATTTAGTTACCCACCATTTGATGTCAAGAATCCCCTTAGCTCCTTGTCAAGCTAAACTCATTAACATATTCCTTCACTTAAAAAAAATCTATAAACAGCAGGCTACCTGCTTTCTATACTTTTGTGGTAGAATTAAATACACCAAACCCAAAGTTAGCCACTTATTTTCAGAGATTCCAAAATGGCGGGCACAAAGACGAATCTACTTGCATGTGGGAAGATGCATGAATTTAGGCACAGACGCCCTCCCTCATATCTGCATAGAGTTTCCCGTTACAGCACTTCCCCCCACCTTTTTTTTGGTCTATTGATCTTATTACCTCATTTGCCTAGAGTGTCCCATCTCTCTCTCTCTCTACCAAGCAAACCAGAACAATGATTTACTAACAGAGGATGATAACAATAAGCAGCATTTATAGATCAGTTTCCATGTGCCTGGCCGGTCTTTTAATGCTATACCTGTATTACTGATGCATTTAATCCTCCTCATTACCCTACGGTGGGATTATCGTCCCCACTTTACAGATGAAGAAACTGAGGCACAAAAATTAAGTTATTGCTCACTGTGACACACCTGGCAGGTGTTCATCGGCTGTCTAGTGAATACTGACTGCCACAGCATATAAGCTAAGAACGGCAGGTCTACGGTCATGTTTCAGATGAGGAATATGAACAAGTTCCTTTGTTCACTGGGGGTCAGTAGAGAAGAGTCAGGCTAACCAACCTTGACTGTGTGCTTGGTATAGACACAGCTGCCCAAAGAGTTAAGTATGTTTACCCTCATTAGATAGATGAGAGAACACTGAGGATCAGAGAGGTTGCCTAACTTGCCTAAAATCACCAGCTAGTGGTAAGACTGGGTTTCAAATCTGATATGGAAATTAAAGTCAAACCTTCTCCTTTTTTTTTTCCTTTTCCCTTTCTATTTGACCACTAACCAGGAGCTAAAGTCTGCCCTTCAGTGTACCTGCAATACCAGAGTCCGCCCTGCTTATCCAATATACTCACACAGCTCACAGATATGGAGAACACCAGCTTGCCTACCTTTTTGGGTTCTTTTCCTCCCCCCCTTAAAAGGGACTATTTGGAGTCTTGTGTCATTCCAACTTTTGATTTGAATATTTCCATCCCCCTTATTTGCATAATGAATCACTGCCCTTGGGTCTATGAGGAACAAAAAATTCAAAGCACTGTATTTAGCACATAACTGTTTGCTGAAAATAGGAAAGACCCTGGTTTATAGCTCTACAGAATCAATCACTTTCTGGTTGATTTCATGTGCAGGAGGCAGCCACCATTGATTGGGTGAGCATTATATATTTGAAACAATCTCTTTGGTTTTGAAATGGTGGTGTCTTATAGACATGACCTCAATTCTGACAATTATCTATTTAATTGGATCAATACAGACAGCCCACTCCCCCAAACCACTGATTCAATTAATCAGACCACTGTCAAATCTCTTCTTCTCTTGGGTCTGTGTAGACACAGACCAAGTGGCAATTTCTCCCAAGATAGCCATGGACGTCAATAATCTGCTTTTGGATAAAGTATCTGATCACTCACAAATTATACAAATCACATTGATTACCGACAAATCATAATGTTTGCAGAGCACTATTTGGCTTTAGCTCCAGAGCATGACTAGGTATTTAATTAACAACCGTCAGATATAAT
Organism: Phoca vitulina; assembly: GCF_004348235.1. Classification (NCBI taxonomy): domain Eukaryota; kingdom Metazoa; phylum Chordata; class Mammalia; order Carnivora; family Phocidae; genus Phoca; species Phoca vitulina. The sequence goes on from NW_022589759.1 coordinate 8,765,493, forward strand.
TTACACCATTACAATGACCAGAAAATGGTTGATTGTTGATTTTACATAGTAGAGCAAATACTCTGAGACTAGCGTTGGTGTGGGCAAGGATAAATGGGGGCTCAATGACAGACAAGGAAATCAAATTTCTTTACCATGTTTAACCCAGAAGGCCATGGCGCCTTCACCTCCCATGAAGAAGTGACTTCTTTTTGCCCTAATGGCCAGTAAATGACGTAAGTGATTTTGTTTCCCTTTTGGCTTTGACTACCAGGATACTCAGAGTCAAACCTTCAGTTCAAATACATAATCTTTTTGGGTACTGTGGCCTGCAAATATGCGTTTGACTGTATTTTTGCCTGTTTTTTATTTTTACGTATATTTTACTACTTCTTTCCTTATTAGCCCCCTTGGCCAGGCTTCAGCACACTATGTCTCACAGGACAAATCCAGCTCACCAACCTGTTTATGTATAACCTACTAATGATTTACTCTGCAAATAAGGGGCGTGGAAATATCCAAATTAAAACTTGCTATCATGGAAAGACTCGAAGGCTTTTACAGAATGGCTTTACCAAAAAAACAAAAAAAAAACAAAAAAAACAAAACAAAAGAAGAACATAATTTCTTGACACATGAAAATCAAATTTCAGTGCCCATAAATAAAGTTTTACTGGGACACAGCCTTGCTCACTAATTTATGTGTTGTATATAGCTGTTTTTGTATTTCAAGGCTGAGTAGTTTCAACAAATACCATATGGCCTGCCAAGCCTGAAACATTTACTATCTAGCCCTTTATAGGAACAGTTCGCTGATTCCAGCTCTAGGCCACCTCCAGTTTTTGTGGACTAAGGCACAGGATGCATGGATGAATAGCTAACATAGCTAGATAACAAAGAAGCAAATGATCTACGCAGCCTACGGTGAATGCTGGTGTCTATAGCATTCTTTCTAATGAAGCTCTGGGAGGAACACCCACCAGGGACTGATCCAAACTCTATGTTTCTGAGACAAAGTGCCACTTTAGAAGAAATATACAACCCACCGTATCCATTTTCAAGGTACTGAGGGTAGCTGTTTTGGTTACTCCAATCTCGAAAGGAAGGTGACAGACCCACTACTCCAGAAGGCACATGGGTCGACCAGGGATTGGGATAGAGGCAGGTTGGGCATGAGGTGGGATGGAGACAAGCTCAGAGGTGGAAGTGCCTATTTTGGAACAAAATAATGAGATGATGAGAAAAGATACAAAGATGGGAACTGGGGATGAAAATCCAGGTCACAAGACCTGAATCTTTTTTAAGAAGCAGGAGGTGAGGCCATCTTCTAAGAGGGACTGGTTGGGCCAAGATGGGCCTGGGGACTTGGGAAGAGGGAAAGTTCGCAAAGGGGAGCTCTTGCTCATGGGAAAGAGTGACCACGAGATGCACCTATGCTTCTCTCCAGGGGGAGGGAGGCTAAACAGCAGTTTCAATCAAAACGGAGGAGATAATCTCTAATGATATTTCATTACCCCCCATCAGGTAGGAGGTGTTATAGAAACCCGTCTCTGCCAGCACAACCTTCCCCTCTCAACCCTTCAGGGCCTGTTGGATGTAACTGTTAGCTTAATCAGAAGATTAAAAAGACAGCCTGGGAGAGAGAAAAATCTAGTTGTGTGCTGTATATTTCCAGCTCTTGCTAGAGATGACAGAACCGAACCCAACCGGCAGCCCCCGAGCTGAGACAGGCTTTTTCCCAGAGGCACCTTCCCAATCCATCTGCTGTGCTGTTTCTCTCGGAAAAGCGACTGCTCATTGGAAGGAAAAGAAATAAAGACTTTAATGTTTATTGAGGACCTATTATGCAGCAGGCGCTCAGGTTAACTCTTGAACCTGCAAAGCCACTTGAAAGGAGAATACTGTTACTATTTTTACAAAAAAAAAAAAAAAAAAAAAATTTTTTTTTTTCTCAAGGAAAACCAGATAAATTGCTGAAGATCACACAGCTGGGAAAAAATGATAAAACTGGAATTTTGCTGCCAAAGTTTGTCTGACTCCAAAGTTTTGCTCTTCCCCCTTAGCGGGAAGGTCCATGAAGTCAGGCACCTTATGTGATTCATTCCCTGTTCCATCTCCAGGGCCTAAGCCTATGTCCAGAATACAACAGAAACCCGGGGGAAGTACTCCATACTGTAACAATCCAATGGCAAATTGTAGACAAATGGACAGAAGCGTCCAAAGACCTCTTACACATCAACATTTGGGGGACGGGGGTCCTGGATGACAGTAGGAGGCAGAAGAAGCCCCTTGCATGTCACGCTTGGTCATCAGTTCTCTGCCTTTCTGTCTTTGATCACTCCAAGGTGACTTTGGTGCATACATCTCTCTCCTGGGTTATTGTGGAGCATTACAACCTCCTTCTCGGTACAACCACGGCTATTCACTATTTTGAATAAATGCTTGCTGGAACAGTTGGTACAAATAAGTACTTGTAAAAGAGAATTGGATAAATGTACACTGAACAAAAGTAGGGAACAAAAAGGAATGAGAGCATAATCGGGAGCCTTGGAATCAGCCAAAACTGGATTGGAACCCACTTCCTACCTGTACATTCATGGGAAAGTGACTTAATTTTGGTGCTTTACTTTTCCCAGCTCTAGAATTAGGACAGTAATGTCTCCTTTGAAGGAATGCTGTAAAGCATGATCAATAATGTATGCAAAGCCGCAGGAATTCAGTAGTTGCTCAAAAAAGCAGAGACTGGGAATCGGGTTGTTTTTGCCAAGTCGGGGATTCTCCAGGTGAAAGCATCTGTGGGACTGCAAATCTTTTTTTTTTTTTTTAATGTTTTTATTTTTATTTATTTATTCATGAGAGTCAGAGAGAGAGAGAGAGAGAGAGAGAGAGAGAGAGAGAGAGAGAGGCAGAGGCAGAGGGAGAAGCAGGCTCCCCGCCTAGCAGGGAGCCCGATGCAGGACTCGATCCCAGGACCCTGGGATCATGACCTGAGCCAAAGGCAGACGCTTAACCATCTGAGCCACCCAGGCACCCTGGGACCGCAAATCTTAAAAGGATTTGCAGCAACTGCCAGATTCACTGAACCAAATGTAGCAACATTTACATTTTTCATACCATGGAAAATTGAGGGATGATCCAGGAAAACATAGACATCTTGAGAAAATTTAAGGACTCCAAAGTGTTTTTCCATTCAGGGACAATAGGAAAACAGGAAAGCATTAATAATGTCTTAGTGCCCGGCTGCTAGCGGAACCCTCCCCAGGAAAGGATCTTTTGGTATAAATCATGACTCGGGCATAGCGTTCTCCAGACCGATGTGTCATAACAACCCCTCCCACGACCACCATCTCGGGAAGATGCTGAAAACCTTTCAAACTTGACAAAACCCAGGGCCTTCCTTAAATAGGACCATCCCTTCCCAGAAAGAGACCTCGCTGCACGCCAGCTCCAAGACCCAACTCCAGCTGAAGCGAGGCGATGCAAGCTATGGCTTGGCTCCCCAGCCACTCTCAGAAACTGACAGTCTCTAAATTACTGCCTGAGAAGCACATCGCAGGCCAGCTGACAAAGGGAAGAGAGGAAAAATCCTTACAGATTGCGGAGCGTCCTCTTCTCCTCCCTGGGGAGGAAGTGTTTCTGGTGCTCATGTCAGCGGACCCAGAAACCGAATGAGAAATATGTGATTGCAAACACCTGGGAGGGAGGCAGCACGAGAATGAGAAGGAGAACAGAGAGGACCCCAACCTTTCCCAGGTGGTAGGCAATTTGGATAAAAGAAAAATATGCAGAAATGAGCTAATAAAAGTAACAAATGAACCTGCAATTGCTTCTGGGAGCTCCCATCTGATCTCAGATCGGTTCTCCAAGTAAACTTGGGTAGACAAATGCACCCTGTGATGCAAACCCAGCTCCATGGGTAGATGGGACCCAGTCCACTGCAAGAGTTAACCCTTTGTGGTTGGGCTGAGAGTGGTGGGTCCAGGTGGAAACCCAGATAATCAGCAGTGTCCCTGGTCATCAGTGTGTGCACGTATATGATGCCCTGGTCACAGATGCCTGGGCTTTGAGTTACTTCATGGAGGACTTGTGTTTGACTCAAGAAAAGCACATAGAAAAAGAGGAAAGAAAAAAAAAACACATAAAAGGTATTAGAAGGAGGAGGGACAGGATGGGGGTGAGAGTCTGGGGTCCGATAGATCAGAGCTCACTCCCCACTCCCCAGCAGAGCCTGCATGTATAACAGACCGCTCCGAGGACAGACAGGCATGCATGTACTCTTGCTCCTACGGAGGATGCAGAGAGGGACCGTTCTGGGCCCGGAACTTGGGGTGGGTGGACAGGTCACCAGAGGCAGAGCCCCTGAAGGGAGGGTCAGGAGAAGAGGGTCAGGGTGGAGATGGGCAACTGTCAGGGCCTTTATGGTCAGCCACCAAGTTACTGCTGGACGGAGCAGACTTTCTTTATGTCCTCCTTCAGCCAGGCTTACTGCGAGTGGCCCATTCCTCCATGGGCCATGTTGGGAGAGGATGCGACTCGCAGGAAAGAGGGCGCAGATGTGTTTCCTACTTCGTGGAACATCTAGCCCTTTGTATATACTGTTCCTTCTGCCTCGTTTTCCCCACCCTCTGCCTTCAATTCCTTATTCATTGGCCACTCACAGTGCTCTCTCAGCTTGGAGCTGCACTGCCCAGTACAGTGGCCACTAGCCACAACAGGCACTTTAAGTTAGTTACAAATAAGTAAAATGCCAGTCAGATGCCCAGTTGCACCAGTCCCATGCCCAGGGCTCGGCGGTGCTGTGCGGCTACCGCATCGGGCAGTGTGGAGAAGGGAGATGCCCACCGGGCAGCAAGTCCCACTGGGCAGTGCTGGCCAGGAGCAACCCGCTGCCAGCCCAGGTTTCTTCTCAAACGGTACCAGAAGGATCCCTGAACTCCTCCAAAAGGCCAAGGTCATGAGGCCAGGACGACAGCAAAGAAATAGTTCTGGGTAAAGGGTGAATGGAGGGGTATGAAAACCCAAAGCAGTGTGCTTCTCAGCTGGATTCTGAATCAAACCGCAACAGAAGCTACAGAGGACGGATGGGGGACAATGCGGAAAGTCAAATACAGACTGCGTGTTCGATATTATTGGGATAGGGCTGGTGTTCTGGGAGTGATAATGGTATTGCGGTGTGCGACAGCTCTGTGGACGGATGTGTCCGCTCTTAGGAGATGCCTGCTGGGGAACGTCGAGGTGAACTGCTATGGAATCTGCAACCTTTAGATGGTTTGAAGAAAAGTGTGTATATACACAAAATATATAACCATACATATTATATATAAAGATGCAGCATCCTATGTATAGAGATGTATGAAGACATATTTACGTTTTGAGAGAAGAGATGATACATGTTGGAAGTAACCATCATCAGAAGCTGATCCGGCTGCCCTTCTATCTAGAGCTTTCACACGTCTCCATCCGTTTCCCCCAGGGTAGAAGCCCGGTCACTCTGCCTCCATCTCCCCCACTCCAGCCAGAAGACCATCCTCCAACCCTGCAGTCTTGCTCCGTCTGGAAAACCTAGGCATCCAAGTCCCCTCTGCCGGGAAGCCTCCTCCCAGGCACCTGCAGGGTCCCCGCCCACCTGCTGCCGCCACACAAACCTCCCTTTCTGGAGACTGGCCCGACCAGCTGGTGAACAAATGCAATGCCTACTCCTCCTGCTTAATTGTTCTTCATGACACTCATCACCTTCTCATACACTGTCTCCTGTTTGTGACCGGTCTGCTTCTTTGTCCCACCCCAACGAGGCGGGTGCTTTAACCTCCTTTGTTCTCTGGAGGATCCCCTGGCTGGGAGCATTCCCTGCTGTCACTCACAGACCCACCCCAGGCCCTTCTCTGGGGCCAGGCCCTGCTTCCAGATTAACAAATGCAGTCCTATGGGTCTCTGGGTGAAGACTGTGCCCTCCCAGGTGCCTCGCTGAGTTAAGAGCCCTGGTGACTGCCTGCACCCTAATGCTGGGGGGAACCCCTCCCTCATCGCAAGCTGCTCCCTGATGCCATAGCCCCTTTCTTCCTGGGCATTCTTCTCATCTCTGAGTGCCCAGTTCCTCACACAATAAAGCCTCGTAGGGAAGCCAGACTCATAAACAAACATGTGCTTCATGGATTGATTGATTGATTTAATGCAGGCATGAGTAAGGTAGAGGGAAAACATAAAGAGGGTTTTGAGGGCAAAAACAAGAATGGACAGCTGGGTCAGCCTTTTCAGGGAGAGCAGCTTAATACTCAGCATGCTCAAGATCCATTATTCTGCCATTCCATTTTCTTTCTGAAGAGAAAACTGAGGTTCAGAGAGGCTCAATGCCTTGCCCAAGGTCACATGTTAACAGACAAATGATCAAATTCCTCTCTTAACCTGAGCAATGCCAGATCTCAATCCGCTCATGCCTCATTTTCTCCAACAACCTTCCCAGATGAGGTCACAACTTCCCTGTTGGGTTTGGTCTCCTGTGTATCTCTCCTTCATAACTGTGCCCTAGTTGTAAGAGTATGTGTCTTTGCATGGATATCTGATGGATGTCCAGCATGAAAGGCCCCTGAGGGCAGGCCCCGTGTTTCCTTACAGCTCATCACGCTCTTACGGTTCTTAGCACTCAGAGGTTAATGCGTGTTTGCATGTTCGGCACAAGAGCAGAACACGGAGCAGCGGCCCCAGCCACGTGGATTCCAGAAGCTCCCACTCATCTGCAAAGAGCGGGACAAACTTCCAGGCTTTGAGCTCGAATCCCTGCCAGCATTCAAGCACACTGGCCCTCACACCGCACCCCTGCTTCCCTGAAGCAGCTCCAAATAGTCCACATAGTGAGTGGGCCTTTTCAGCAGGTAAGGTGACCATCTCTTCAGTCTGGGAAAGCAAGGTGGCTACTGATACCAACCACCCTCTGGGCCAGCTCCGTTGATTCCTCTAAATAATACGAGATTTGTTTGTGATCAAGTTAGAATGTGTTTAATGAGGACTAAATCTGACCCCGAATCAGGATGATTGCACTAGCATCACAGGGCTGGCTCAATACCTGGCCACGGCATTCCATTTTTAGAAGGTCGTGGACATTTTTAGCTTGCCTTTTTGTGCACGTGCTGCTCATTGTACAAATATGGCTCCATTTAAAGACACTGGCGCCGGTTCAGTTCCCTTCTGCTCTGCGGACGCAGGGAGAAGCTGGAGAAGCTGGAGAAGCTGGAGGACAAAGCCCGGGGCAGGTGCCGCTCACTGCACTTCTGTGGAGGCAGCAAACAGCAAGGTCAGCACTTTCAGGTGAAGGCCAGGGGATGAGTATGACGGTGGTACAGCCTGGGATTGGAAGCCTGGGCTCCTGAGTCGATGGGCCCAGACCTGAATCCCAGCTCTGTCCTTCCGTGTCCTTGGGCAAGTCGCATCATACATCTAAATCTCAGTTTCAACATCTGTGAAATGGGGATTTCAGACTATGGTTGGCAGGATTCCAAGATGGCCCCCAAGAATCCCACCGCCTAAGATATACACCCTCATAGTCTTCTTGAGTATGGACAGGATCTATGAATATGATGGGATGGCTTGCTCCCACAATTGGATTACTCTGTCCAACAAGGAAGAGATTCTGTACATGTAATTAAGGTCCCAAAGCGGCTGGCTTTGAGTCGATCAAAAGAGAGATGATCCTGGGTGGGCCTGACCTAATCAGGTGAAGCCTTAAAGGACATGGGCCCTCCCTGAGGAGAGAAATTCAGATTCTCCTGTGGTGTGGAAGGTGCAAATGTTGTGAGAGCATCTATGGAAAAGGCCACATGGACGGAACCTGAGGACAGCCCCTAGGAGCTGACAGCAGCCCCCAGCCAACAGCCGGCATGAAAATGCAGACCACAGCCCTACCATCACAAAGAAATGACTTCTGTCAACAACCACAACCTCTAAAAAGACCCCAGCCCTGGCTGACACTTTGATTTCAGCCTCCCGAGACCGTGCGAGGAAGACTCAGCTAGGCTGGGCCTGTATTTCTAGCCTGCGGGACCACTGGATAATATATACATGTTTTAACCTTGTGCCCACTTGCTGTGAGGCAATAGGTAGATAATACACTGAAAGTGACTAGCTCCTAGTGGAGCTGTTAACATGTGGGAGGAGTCGTCTGCATGCAGAGTGCTTGGGAAAGAGCCTGGAACACTGAGGCACTACTAAGGGGCAGCTGTTATTATGATTTACCTTCTCTACTGTTATTAGTAAGATGATAAATATTAAATAGCTTCTGTATCCTGGAAAGAGCTGTCAATTCACATCCTGGTTTTGTCGCTGGGCAGCGATGAGATCCTGGGCAAGTGAGCTGACTACATCTGTTTCCTCATCTGATAACAGGACCACCCAGGATCGTCTCCCTTTCCATTAACTCTGCAGTGAGCTTTAAGCATATAATCATTTCTAAAGGCTTATTAGCTTATTTACTAAGGTTCCTACATGTTCATGATTGCAGCGGCTTCTCTTAGCATCGTCTGGCCCGGAAACTGCCAGTGTCCAAAGGTGGCATCCCATCGGTTGGGGGATGGGAGGTAGTAAGATGGGTCCCCAGGGGCGCCTGGGTGGCTCAGTTGGTTAAGCGACTGCCTTCGGCTCAGGTCATGATCCTGGAGTCCCTGGATCGAGTCCCGCATCGGGCTCCCTGCTCGGCAGGGAGTCTGCTTCTCCCTCTGACCCTCCCCCCTCTCATGTGCTTGCTCTCTCTCATTCTCTCTCTCAAATAAATAAAAAATCTTTAAAAAAAAAAAAAAAAAGATGGGTCCCCAGAGGACAAAACTCATAGGGGCATGCAGGTAGAGTAAGGCCAAAGTGAAATTTCCTTTAAATAAGACAAGGATTCAGGGATATATATATATATATATTTTTTAAAGATTTTTATTTATTTATTTGAGACAGAGAGAATGAGAGAGAGAGAGCACATGAGAGGGGGGAGGGTCAGAGGGAGAAGCAGGCTCCCTGCTGAGCAGGGAGCCCGATGCGGGACTCGATCCAGGGACTCCAGGATCATGACCTGAGCCGAAGGCAGTCGCCTAACCAACTGAGCCACCCAGGCGCCCAGGGATATATTTTTAAGCAGAAACATGAACCGAAACATTAGGCCTCTGAGTATTCTTATCCAATCTGATGGTGTCAGCTCCCACCATTCACAGAAGATTCCCATATTAATATCAATGGTTCATTCATTCATCGATTCATTCAGTGATTCATTCATTCATTCATTCAGTGAGTGCCTAAAGTTTCCGGGCCCTGGGCTTGATGTCGGATCTTCAGCCCAGACCCACTGAGCTCCAGGCTCACATGTCCAAGTCTGCTGGGCCTCAACCGTTCTCTCAACCACAAACACACCTGAAACTAAGCTCTCTTTCCTCCCTCTGCTTCTCTTTCTCTAACACCATATTCTCCATCCAGTTACCCAAGTAGGGACCACAGGCTCATCTCGAGTCCTCTGTCCCTTGACTCTCCCCACACCCTAGTGGGACCAAGTTCTGCCTCTGTCAAGGACTCCTCCTCTCTGTCCAACAGCACATCCTTAGCAGGATGGATGAGTTTCCTAGGGCCGCCCTACCAAATGACCACATACTTGGCTGCTAAAACAACACAAGAACCCTTCGAGTGCTGGAGGCCAGGAGGCTGAAATCAGTTTCACCGGGCTAGAGTCAAGGCGCTGGCTGGGCCACTTCCTTCTCGAGGCCCTAGGGGACAATCAATCCCCTCGCCTTTTCCAGCTGACAGAGGCCACCTGTCTTCTTGGGCCCATGACTCCTTCCTCAATCGTTCCAGCCTCCTGCCTCTGTCATCACATTTGCTAATTCTCGAGTCAAACCTTCCTCTGTCTCTATTATGAGGACCTTGTGAGTACATTTAGGGTTCACCCAGACCACCTCCTCATCTCAAGATCCTGAACTGAATCACATCTAAAAATGCCCTTTTGGGCGCCTGGGTGTCTCAGTCAGTTAAGCGTCTGCCTTCGGCTCAGGTCATGATCCCAGGGTCCTGGGATTGAGTCCCACCTCGGGCTCCCTGTTCCGCAGGGAGCCTGCTTCTCCCTCTGCCTCTCTCTCTGTCTCTCATGAATAAATAAATAAAATCTTTAAAAAAAAAAATGCCCTTTTGCTATAGAATGGGGATTAGGGCCTGACTATCCTTGGGTACTATGATTAAACCTGCTATACAAGGCCTTTGTCATCTCCTGGATCACTGCAACAGCTAAGAACAATCATCCTCACTCGCCTTCTCCCATGTATTTTATAGAAGGAAGCCGGGATGATTTTTCTAAAGGCCTCAGGGCCACTGTGTTTGCTGTTCCTTCTGCCTGGAACATCTTTCCCCAGTTCTTCACATAATGGGCCCTTTTCATGGTTTAGGGTTCATCAGTAGGCTTTCCCTGATTATTTATGTGAGTCCTTCCCATCATTATTCTCCATCACGGCACTTTTTTTTTTCTTTCACCCACACCACTCACACTTCTGTAATTACAGTGTTTGCCTGCTGACTTCTTCAATGCCCTTCACCCTTACTAGAACATAAGCACAAGGGTCTTGCCGGCATCATTTACTGTTGTTTCGTCTCTACTTAGCACAGTGCCTGGCAGGTGCCGAGGTGCCTGTGGAAGGCAGAATCATGGCCCTCCAAAAGACACCTGCAACCTAACTCCAAAGACGTGTGGATATGTTAGGTTACCAGGTAAAGGGAAATTAAATCGCAGATGGAATTACGGTGCTGATCAGCTGATTTTAAAATAGGAAGATTATCCTGGATTATCCATTGGGCCCGATGTAATCACAAAAGTCCTTAAAAGTGAAAAAGGGAATCTGAAGAGAGAGCCAGAAAGATGTCAGCATGAAAAGGGTTCAGCCCCACATTCTTGGCTTTGAGGATGGAAGAAGGGGGCCCTGAGCCACGTGGGAGACCCCTGGGAGATGGGAAAGGTAAGAGAAGAGATTCCCTCCAGGGCCTCAAGGTCAAAGAACACAGCCTTGACCACACCTTGATCTCTGCCTTGGGACTTACGTTGGACCTCTGCCATGTGGAACCGCAGGATAATAAATCTGGGTTGTTTGAGGTACTAAGCTTGTGATAATTTGTTACAGCAGCAATAGAAAACTAAGACAGTGCCTCACAAACATTTGGAGTGATGTATATACAAGCCACAAAAGACCAAGGATTGCTGGGAAACACCCGAATCTAGGAAGAATTCTCCCCTAGAATTTTCCAAGAGAGAGCGTGGCCCTGCCAACACCTTGATTTGGCATTTCCAGCCTCCCAAACTGAAAGACAGTAAATCTCCATTGTTTTAAGCCGGATACAGTGTGGCACTTTGTGAAAGCAGCCCTAACTCACACACTGTGCCTCATCCTTGGCTACAGGCTACCCTGTTCCCGTGACTTTGCCCTTCAGCGTGGGTACTGAGTGATACTGGGGAATCACGTGTTCCTTCTCCTCCGTGGGTCAGCAAGCAGCCCAGGACTTTGGCCTGGGACAGGCTCTCGGGGACCTTCGCTGGAGGTGGGAGGAGGTGGTGTCAGGAAGCACAAGGTCGGGTCTGCAGGCCGAGAGCAAGATGGCACTCAGCCAAAAGTGGACAACAGCGAGAGGCTCGGAGCTCCGGGGTCTTGCTGGGACCCAGTCTCCTTCTTCAAAAGGGTGCGCTGAAGGATAGCCGCACCATGTGCCCAGCACAGGGGTTGGTACGGAAAGGTGCAAATATTCCTTCTTCCCCTCCCAGCTCCCTTTGCTTTTATTAAATTCAAGTGACAGGAAAAACAACAGTAACTACTTTCTGAAACACAAGAGGGGACCTCTAAAAGCATAAAGGCCAGAATTAAGCTGTGGAATTAAACAACCGATCCAAAAAAAATTACAAATAAAATCTCACCTAGGTGCACGGCCCCAGCAAACGTAAGGGAAACGCAAGTCCCTGCTGTGCCTTTTGATTACTTGAGGTATATGGAGTCTCTAATTTAAGGCTAAATATAAAACTAAAACATACACAGCTGGACTTTCAAGTATTTGCAAAACACATTTAGTACCTTCCCGTGAAACTCCCAGAATCTGAGCAGCCCTCACTCCGCACCAGTATAAACAGAAGTTGGGGCGGACTGAACATCTGGGCTTCAAAAGGATATTTAAGAGGGAAGAGGAGCGCGCAAGTGCGGGGGATCCGGAGGGATGGGAATGCTGACGCGTGCCCGCAGTCACACCGTGTCCTTCGCCGCACCAGGGCTATAATGAAAACCAGCAGACCCTGGCTGATGGGGCCAACGCTAACAGGGTCTGCCTCTGACCGCAGCTTTTCCTGCCCCCGTGTACTTTTTGGCTCCGCTCCTACACTCCTTTAGAAAGATTCAAGTCTGCCCGGCAGACATGAATAGATTCTCTGTTATCCCAGGAATTCTCCTTGGAGGAGGTAGCATCCATGGTACTGGTCACAGTTTGGTATGGCCCCAGGCACTTTTATTCGCTCAACAATTACACACGAAGCGTCGTTTGTGTGCTAGACGCAGCTCCGTGTATGTACTGGGAGACCACAGCGAGTGAGCTAAACAAAACCAGGGGCCGTGTCTCCAGGAATTGTCTGGCGTGGGTAGAGAGACAGTAAAGATAATGGTGGTGGTGTGCAAACAATCACGGAGGGGCCTGGGAAGCCAGAGCATGTTGAGGATGGGGCACACTTAGTGTGGATGCACTCTTTGAGGAGCTAACAGAGTGCCTATGGAAGGCAGAAGAATGTCTCCCCCCAAAGATGTCTATATCCTCATCCCCAGAACCTACAGATATGTTAGGTCACTAGGCAAAGGGAGATGAAGATCACAGATGGAATGATGGTTGCTGATCAGCTGACTTTAAAATAGGAACATATAAAAGACCTTTAGAGGCGAGGAGCACCCGGCAATGCAGAGATATATGAAAGCATTTTTTTTTTTTTTTTTAACAAAGGAAAGAGCAAAGGGCGGGGACCCCAAGACCGTTCTAAAATCCGGCCACAGATTCTTCAATACTCCTCTTATCAAGAAGTGGAGTCTGTGTCCCTCCCTTTGAATCTGGTGGGTTTAGGACTGCTTCCCCCACGAAGTACAGAAGTGACAGCGTCCCCCAATGGCGTGCACTAGGAGTGACCCCCTATGACTTCTGAGGCTAGGTCAGAAACGCCATACAACTTCTGCTGTGTGGCTGGGACAGCTGCCTTCCAGGAATCCAACCACGCTAAGCCCACCACCGTGCTGGAGCCCCGCTGAGCCCACCCTTCCCTGCCAGCCTGACAAAGCACTGGGCTTGTGAGAAGAACCATCTTAGACCCTCGAGACACCTGAGCACCACTCCCGTCCCCTGAGCACCACTAAGTGACCCCCATCGATGGCACGTGGAGCAGGAGATTCAACTGGCCCGGCCTTATCCAAAGTCCTGAGCCAGAAAATTATGATATGTAGTAAAACAGCCATTGTTCTAAGCCAGGGAATTGTGGGGTACTTTGTTTCTCAGCCATAGATAAAGGAGAGAGGCCCCACACGGATAACGGAGAGATGAAATGAGCCCGTGGATGTAAGGTCCCCGGTACGGAGCGGGCCGTCAGCAAATGTCAGATCACGTCCCTGTTCCTCCCGTTCCTGGTGACAATAGAGTGTGATTGCCTTTCACTGCCACTGCCTATTTTTACACTATGCTGCATTAAATCATAAATTACAAGCAGCCTATCCATGTCTGATTCTTACTAAGCACTCGGTTTTATTGGGCTCTCAAAGTTAGAGAATGACAAACATGTAAATTGGGGTGGCTTCTCTCTGCTCTCCACGGAGGAGGGTCCTGGAAGGCGGCTCTTCGGTGGGAGAGAGTGGGGTCGGCACAGTGCTCCGTGGCCCCGTGGCACGCTCTCTGTGGCAATCCAGGCGTGTGCGTCGGGAAGTTTTTAAATGATTTTCTGAATGATATCATTTTTCTTCCCTAAACAGCATGGATCTCTGAGCTCCACTGTGTTTCTGCATTAAGGAGAACAGTCTCCCTTGGCATGTTTCATCGTAGTTATTTTTCTTTTTTTTTTTTTTAAGATTTGAGAGAGAGAGAGAGAGAGAGAGAGCAGGAGCAAAGGTGCAGAGGGAGAGGGAGAAACAGGCTTCCCACCGAGCAGGGAGCCCAACGCGGGGCTCGATCCCAGGACCCCGGGATCATGACCTGAGCCGAAGGCAGATGCTTAACTGACCAAGCCACCCAGGTGCCCCGTAAAGTTATTTTTCCAATCAGCATCTAGAAGAGGTCGTATAACTTCGTGATTATGGGCACACATTTTGGAGCCAGATGGCCTCAGTGTGAAGCCTAGATCTTCCCCCTTACAGATGGAGAGATACTGGGCATGTGTTTGAACCTCTACAAACCTCAGTTTACTCCTCTGTGAAATGGGTATAAACACGGCACCACCCTCCTAGTTTGCTTGTGAAGAGTAAACTAGATGAAGCATGTGAAGCACTTAACAGAGTGCCCTACATAGTGTAGGAGCTCAAATTAATCTATCTGCTGTAATAATGTCATCATTGTTAGTTCTGCTAGGGTAAGAGTTGTTAGATTTCACAAACAGAAATACAAATGCCCAGGGATATCTGAATTCCAGATCAATAATGAATAATTTGTTAGTACCGTACGTCCCCAATATGCCATGGGATACACTTATACTAAAAGTCATTCATTGCTCATCTGAGGTTCAAATTTTACTGGATGTCTTGTATTAGTTCCTAGATTATCCCTATAATCTGGTGGGTGGTGATTACCCCAGGCCCCTTATCAGAACCTCTCCCCACTTTCTCCTTGTTAATAAAATCCTACATCTTTCTTGTTCCCTCCAGACTCACTGTGGACGGCTCGTAATTAAGATAGGCCAAGAGGCTGCTCTAGAAAGACAAGCTCTGTAACTTCTCCTAAAGCAACACCTCTGCAGTTGTTACATAAGCGACTCCCTACAGCAGTGTCCTGAGCGTGTGGAGAGACTGCCACTGGTACCCTTTCCAGCCTCCCGCTGCAGAACGCCCCCTCCCTCCATGCTTCCCATCCCTCCCGCCCTTCCTGCCTGAGGTCTGGCTCCATGTGAAGACTCTCCCCCTACCACTGGCTCATATTTTTTTTTTTTCCACATAATATAGTGTAGTTTATTACATAAGTGATTTATTGCATGCAGCTTAATGTATAAGGGGCAAAACTTGTTTAAAATAAATCCAACTGAGAGGATAATCTCTATGGGCAAAATGTACTTCGGCTTAATTTCTCTACTGGGTATTACACACTATATAATTGCCTTAAACAGAAGCTGCACACACAAATTTAGCTTGGCACCGATATCTGGCTTCACAGAACACTCAAGTTACATGCTGGGTTTTGCTACAAATCCTTCACTCCACCAGAAGAAACTCAACAGCATCCCTTAAAGAAATATTCAGCTTTACTCCCCTGCTGAGACTGGGCGGGGGTAAGGGAGGGGGGCAGCTGATCGTGTGCTCGATGTGTGTGTGCGTGTGTGTTGGGCGGGAGGCAGAGCTGCTAGCCCGGGGCTAACCAGACCGGGTTAGGGATGGCATCTCTTTCCCTCCATATTCAAAAGTGTGCTCAGCAGCAAACCAGACCGCTGCCCCCTCGCTGACACCGGATGTGGGGTACGCGTGCCTCATTATAGCTGGTAGCGGCTTGCCCTCCTTTCTCCTGGGGATTAAGTAATGAACGTCTTCACGGACTCCACCATGCATGCATGCATTCATTCATTCCTTCATTCATTCCACAAACGCTGAGGTCCTCCTAGGCTCTGGGGATATCATAATAAAGCATAAACTATGCCTGCCCTCACGGGGTGGACAGTCCGGTGACAGAGATAGGCATTAATAATCACACAAGTAAGTGGGGTGGAGGAGAGGCTCGGGGTGCTCCGAGAGCCCCTGGGGGAGGCTGGAGAAGAACACCCCGAGCAAGGGGCTTTCGGAGGGCCCATCAGTTTCCTATGGCTGCCCTGATGAATTACCCCAAACTTAGTGGCTTAAAACAACACAAATTTATTTTCCTACAGTGCCAGAGGTCAGGAGTCTAAAATGGATCTCACTGGGCTACAACCCAGGTGTCAGCAGAGCTGTGTTCCCTTCTGGAGGCTCCAGGGAGGGAATTCATTTTCTGCCTTTGGCAGCTTCTAGAGGTCACCTGCATCCCGTGGTTTGTGGGCCCTTCCTTCCCCTTCAAAGATGGCAACCTCAGGCCGTGTCTTGCACCCTGCCATCTTTCTGGTTATGACTCCTCTGCCTCCCTCTTCCCTATTTAAGGAAACCTGTGATTAAAGTGGACTTGGCTGGATAATCCAGGGCAATCTCCCAATTCTAAGCTCAGCTGACCAGCACTTTAATTCCATTCTGCAACCTAAATTCGCCATTTGCCCCAGGATCTCACAGAGTCACAGGTTGTGGGGATTAGGATGTCAACATCTTTGGAGCCATTATCCTGTTTGCCCCAGATGGGATCTAAGGAGAGAGAAGGAAGAAGAATATTCCAGGCAGAGGCGGAACCTTGTGAGGTGAGATTTTGATGGTGTGCCGATGTGGATGCAGCATGGAAACCCAGGACTGCGGTGTGGGGAGCTGATGCTGAAGGGTCTAGAGAGGTGAGCAGGGGCCAAATCCTGGAAAGCCTAGCTAGTCACACAAGGGATTCTGGTTCTTACCCCAAAAGCCAAAGAAACTCTTTATTTCCACCAGGGGATAAGATACTGTATTTTACTGAATCTGAGATTGTAGATGGCATTCTTTATTTTCCACTTAGGAAAAAAAATGCTGCCAATTAAAATATGGCACAACGTTGTTTTCTTATCACTTAGACTTCTTTTTTTTCTTATTGCAAGAACTTTTTTAGACATAACTAGACCTCCATTTTTGTCAGAGATCAACTCTTCTGTATACAATAAAAATATAAGTAAGGAACAAATGATAAGGCATTCCTAAAATTTCTTTACATTAAGGTCTCTCTCCCTTGAATAACGTTTCAACTCGGAATCACTGATGCCATATTTCCCTATGCGCTGTCACCTTCTGTGCAAAAGCATGAGTGATACAACCTTTCCTGGAAGAATCCTGTAAAAAGGGAAAAGCCAGTGGTGCTGGGCTCTTGAGCTCGCTCTTCAGCCACGCTAAGTAGTAGAACCTACTTTTGCTTCCCACTTCTGGAATGTTGCCAGACTCACCTGCCCTTCCACCCCAACAACCCTTTGGTTCCTGGAAGGGCAGGTGCTCTGGCAATACCTCTGGGGTGTTCTTCAAGGCCGCTGACACCCGCCCTTCAGGTTCTAGTGCTGGCGCTGTGGGTGTTTACGTGTGCAAAGGTGAGGACAAATTTCACATCACTGCTGCCTGCCTAATGGGGACTTGGAGACGCGCTGGGATTTCCGAGATGCTAACATGAGAGAATTTCAGAGACATGCCCTAAGGTCAAGATCAGATTGGTGCTTTCAAAAGGTACTTCAATTGAAGCAAGACCTGCTTCCACATTTCAAGGTGGAGGATGTCATCTATTGATCACAATTAAAGAGCCCTTTGTTTATGCTGAGCACGGTGCTGGGCAATTTCCTATCTCACTGAATCATCTCACTCTCCCCACGGGTTCTGGATGAAGGAGGTATTATTATAGCCATCATATACACTAAGAAACTGAGGCTTAACTACATTAGCTGGCCTGATAGCGTCCGGATCATATGTTGTAAAGCCAAGATTTGAACTCAGAAGGACTCCAGAATTAACCACTGTGCTTAACCACCTCTATCTCTATGTTCCTGTCCGAGTCCCTCCTTGCAACAGTCTTTAAAATCGTGAGCTTCAGCAAGTTCATTCCACAAACACATGAGGGGGACCTTCTGCGCGGGCAGCAGGCTCTGCTCTGGGCCCAAGGAGAAAGCATAAAAACCCGCGATGCTTCACGCAAGGAGCCCAGAGAAGGCAGAGGGGGCCAGCACTTTGGATTACAGAGGGCGAACTGACGTGCGTTGCAACACGTTGTGGGGCACAAGCACAAGGGAAAGACGTCCCCATTTTACTCACATTGTGCAATTTTTCTTAAAGAATTTTGGAGGCTAAGCATTAGGCTGCAAAACATCCAGAAATTCCCAGGAAGGCAGCGTGAAATGTGCATAGAAAATCTATTCCCGTCTTCATCCCATGCCCAGTTGACCTTACCAGTGCTACCCTTCCTCAAGCCAGCCTGAATATTTCCTTCTAGGGGAATAATAAAAAGAAAGGGGGTATAGGTGGGATGGGTAGGAAAGGGAAGGGAAGGGGACAGGACGGGAGGGGACAGGAGGGAAAGGAAGAAATAAATATGCGTACAAATCCACCATCCATTAGGCTTCTTGGTGTGATCAGTAACACAAGAGTCAATTTTCTAGACACCATTGTATATACACACTGTTCTTCAGGTGAAAGCCAGAAAGAACAAAGAACCATGAAAGTTAAAAATAAAATAAAAATCTGAAATGGCAAGGTCAGGGTCCATATGGATATACAGAGATAATAGCGAAACTATTTTTTTTTTAAACTCTGTTGAATGTTACCAGGATAAGAATGACAACAAATTCAAGCCATGCATCTCCCTGATTACTATAAACACAAAAGGTACATTGTCTCCAAAGCTCTGATCGGCATGTTTTTCAGGAGATGACCCCATAAGGTAAAATTTCTTGCTAGGAGCACTCACTTTGGAATCCTTTAAAATTTTATTTCAGTTTCATGTGGGGTTTCTTGGAGAAGTAGGCAGGGATGGGTGTCCTCCTCCTCCTCTTCCCCTGGAAAAAAAAGTGCTCCCCATCATACCCACAACCCCCTCGAACATATGTCTACACTGAAGAGCAGAAGATTGGAAAAACAGATGGTCTAATGACTTTGGAATCTGACAGCCCGCGCTGTGGCAAAGCCATCCATAGACAGGACTTGCCAGAGATGCACATTTGAGCGAGGGGCTGCCAAGGCGAACAGATCCACTCCTCGCCCTCCGATCCGCGTGAGACACTTGTGTTTGAAAACAAGCAAAATGCTTTTTGCGGGAGCAGCAAGTGAGGACACAGCTCTGCAGCATTTACGCACATATGGTGGAGACTGGGGAAATGTTTCACAAGCAATGGCTCTATAAACAGTGCCTACTTTGGGTGTTTTCCATACGAGGCAGGTGGGAAGCGGGAAGCGAACAGTCGGGAGAACTGCAGAGCAACCTGTTTTCATGGGCCGTTTACTTTCTTTCACTGTACCTGTGCATATTTGCCTGATTCACATTTGGGGGATGTGACAAACCCCAGGATCTGCATGAACGGATGTCACCTTAATTCTATCCCACGTCTTGATGTAAACTGATCACCGTCTCTTCATCTCCTCCTCTCCCTCCACATTAGGTAGGGGGAATGGAAAGCGGTGGGGAGTCAGGGGGAAGGGGGAAAACAGAGCTGTTAAGGGTCCCGGCCCATTGGTCTGGCCCCTGTGCCGAGCGATTTCCATATGTGTCAGCTCATTGCAAACTCAGAGCAAACAGTTTTACAGGTGGGGAAAGCTGGGGGTCAAGTATAAAGAAAGATTTGGCCAAGGTAACATGACTCGGAGGAGGAGACCCTAGCCTTGGAATAGTACTCTGTCACACTCTCTACTCCTCCCTTCTGCCCAGCACTCTCTATGAAGGTGGAAAAATATCCCCAGGGTGACCAAACTGTAAAGCAAGATCTGCCTTTTAGGGAGCACTCAGCTGGGAAGGAGTGGTGGGGGTCTCTTTTGCTGTTTAGGATGGCTAAATTCTGCCCTTCTCAGGGTTACCGCTATGAGTCTTCAAATTTCCGAAGAGAGATTTCATTTAAAAAAAACAAAAACAAAAACAAAAACAAAAATAAAAAAAGGTCTGTGCATGAGCTGACTTCACTGAAGGGACCACATTCTAATTTCATTTTGCCCAAACAACTTTTGGGATCTGGATTCTGAATCACCAGTTTCCCTCTTCCTTCAGTGAAATGAAAATGTCATTCATTCAAAGCCACTGTTTAAGGCTATGCCAACCTCCACCTCCCTGCAATTCACAGCAATCTCGTTAATAAATTAACCCAACTGTCACAGACGTATAAATGCAAAATCATTTGGAAATGGTCCCATTTGAGATCACACAATCTCCAAAACCTCTTGCAACATTTTATAATTCCTGCAGGCCACCCCAGGTCTCCTTTACACTTGCAATGGTGCCCCTTTCAATTTGCATTTAAAAGACAGTAAATTGCAGGGTTCATAAACATTTTTATAGTGATTTATTGAAGACTAGAATGTCACTGCTGTTCTTCACACTTTAGCAGTCCTGAGAATCAAATGCTGGCTGTCTATGTAATCTGGCTGTCCCCGATAACCACAGAGGAACAAGCCAGTTTGGAGCTTTATCTTTTTTTTTCTGTGCGTTCTTTCTCTCTCTCTCCTTTTAGGATGGTGGTAGCCATATTTATTGTTCAGTTAGTTAGAAAAAAGCTCATTTTAATCAGCCTCCAAGTCTCAACTTGGGTTCCATAATTTACAAAAGAATTTGGCTTGCCCATCAGCACCGTGAGGTCATTTCTAGTACAGCCGAGGACCAAAAAAGAAAGGCTTTCTTTTCATCTTCCCCTTCTGTGCCCTGCCCCACGGAAAGCAGCCCACGAGGACCCTTCTCAGTGGTGGGTTACAGACAGACCAAGGCTGGCCACCGTGCTTCTGGATACCCCTGTCCCTGCGGCAAACTTAGAGCAAGGATGGGGCTTGGGCTTTGAAATTTCTTATTTGAAAACAATGTGAGCAGAGAGGAGCTGAGGTCAGAACACACTTGTGCTATTTTTCAGCCAGCGAAGTCACAAAAGGAGGTGAGCAGAGCCAAGACAAACTGTTTATCTAAGGGCACAGCGAATGCCTTGGCATCCTTCAACCTTTTTACCAGGGGGACTCGAACCCTTTCTGAGCACATTGTGCATAAAGGCAAAGAAGAGAGACTGAGAGGGAAAAAAGAGAGAGAGAGAAGAAGAAGAAGAAAAGAAAAAAAAAGAAAAAAAGGCTTGCACCTCATTTGCCCTTCCAGTGTCCAGAAGGGAGTATTTCTTTACACCTTTTTGACATTATAATAATGGCTTCACAGCTCCTGAAAAGAGCCCCAGTGCAAAGGCAAATGGTGCATGACACGGCGAAACCCCGGTCTTTGTCGCACCAGCTCCGCTCCGAAGAAAGTCCTTCTCTGCCTTCGTTTCCCTGCCATTAACTGAGATGAAATGAGTTTTTCCCCCTTTTGATTCCGCCCCCCACTGTCTATTACAGGGTGACGCGATGGGGCTTCCTGGCCCATTATTTCATAGAGGATTCTTTTATTCTGGTTTGGGAGTTCGCGCCTGCAAGGTTATCTGTGCACAAAGCAACGCCTTGGTCTTGCATTCATTTTTGAAATCTGATCTCATTGATAAGAACAAGACCGTTCGCATTGCATTTGTCAGATAAGGAGCTCGGGTGCCAGAGTCATAATTTCTGTGACTTCACTCAGGGCTCCCTGTTAAAATACGTCAACCGATAAAAATGCAAGTATTATAAAAATAACCTTTGTATCAAAAGTGTCGTACTATCTCTCTCTCTTTTTAAACACATACGTCCTTTTTCACATCAGGCACCTCCTCATCCTCAGATGCCTATTTCCTGATGTACATTTTTTTCCAATTATTTCTTAAATGCTCTCACTACTTCCATGTCATCCTTCAGCATCCTGGGAGAAAGAAACAAACAAACAGACAAAGGATTTAGGAGCAAAGAATCGATGTAGTGCGGTTTGTCTGAGAGGGGTTTTGATTAATATCCATCCAGGTTGATAGGTAACATTTCCCGACCATAAAGAGTAAGTGAATCAAATCCAAAGGTGCTCGGATCCTGAGCAGAGCAGAAGAGCATTTAGGACAAGGGTCTAGCATGCCCCTGTGGTAGGCATCTGGGGTTCCCAGGGACAGGACTGAGCTGTCAGCTGGCCCAGGGAACAATTCGGCATTGTTCCTGCGTGGGAAGCGGTCAGATATGCTAGGAATAACGCTCACACCCAACACACGTGTAAGGGACAGGAGAGGCCCACTGACTCCATGGTGGAGAACGGGCTTCTGGCAGGGTCTTATGCCATCAAAGTCGCCCCCCTGGAAAAGCCACCCCCCTACCCCGGGCTTGGGCCACGGGAGGCTGGCGAGCGTGTTATATAAATATTAGCACGAGGCAGATTGCTCCAGCCCCTGTGTGTGTTTCCTCCCCCCCTCGGTGGCAGCTACACAAAGACGCCAGTGACAAAACTAAGCGACAGCCACGGGCTCACGAGAGGCATGCCAAGCCGCACGGCGCAAGGTCCTGTCCCCGTCCCTGTTTGGGGCCCCGTACACCCGGGCCTGCGGCTGATAACACTGTAATAGTCCTCCTTTGAGGACAGAGGCTCCTGCGTGCTGATTAGTCATTTATCACACCTGGCAGCCCTGCTGAACCATAATTACTCTTCTCTTATCCTGCTGCACTGTCATGTCCGAGAGGAGAGGCGAGGCAGAGTCCCCAGTTAATGACACATTACCCTCTTGACAAGCACTTAAAGGTTTTATTGTAAATATTCAAGATATAAAACATCTGAGATTCCCCTTTTTAACTATAAAAAGCAATTTCAGGGCCTCCCTTCCCCAACCTCCCCCCACTCCCAAATAGTAAAGTTTCGGGAGCCTTATCCTCTGCTTACCGCAAACAAACTGATTTCCCTTTGTCACGTAAACTCATTGCTACAAGTTAACTCAGTATCTCTCCGCAATTATCAGACATATTGCCTATGAAATTGGTAATTTAAACACACATCACATTTCCACAAAAGTTAAATTTCCGCCCCGAAAGAAGGGGAAAATGTGCATTTATATGAAAAATTATATATGAAAAAAAGTCTAAAATGCAGCATAAATAGTCCGGTTTTCCTCATCGGAAAGAGAGGGAGGAAATCACTGAATAATTTTTTTTTTTTTTTTAAAGATGAGCCTCTGAAGTTAAAAAAATATGTATATATTTTTTTCATAAACTAAAAAAGTGGAAATTTGTGGGTCGTTAAATCCTGATCGCCTACTTATAAGGTTTGGGGAGAAAGCCAACTTAGCATTCAGTCAGTCCTGAGGCTATTTTTATACCTCAAGGAGTATGCAGAGGACACTTCCCTCGTGGCAAGGGGGACCCTGGCAGGCCTGCTTCACCTTCCCACCTTCCTGCTGATTTTTATGAGGTGATCTTTCTGCTCTGTGAGCCTTGTTGGCTAGGTTTGAGGCTACCGTGGGCCAACTTTGATAACAGTCATTAGGATGGAATAATGGGAAGGGGTGGGGAGCTGGCATTAATAAAACCTTTCATTCTGACAGAGGAAAAGCACACCCCACACAGATACACATAACCACACTCACACATACGGGCACATGTGATGTGTAATGAGCTCATCTGAGCCCTGGTGGTTTTAACTGCCCTCCCACACACAAGTGTACGTATTTTCAGATCCATGTGGACAGAGATGGATGTTCAAATGTGTTGAGTTCTTTGGGTTTGAGACCATCTTGTTCCAACTGGTTGAATGCCATGGCGAGTAAACGCTACTGCAGCATGGGCCTTTGGGTTTAGAATCCAGGGTGCAAATGACAAATAGCAGGAGGAAGGCGCACTTGGGCTCCTTTGCTCCACAGATCATTTGAGTTGATCTTTAGGTGGGTGTCTTCTTCTTCCAGCACCGCTCATCGGCTGGGTTTCCAAAGACTTTCATTAAAGAGCACCCCCTTCCCAGAGAAAGGAAGGCCTTCCATTGGGGAAGTTGAAGTATGGCCAAGGGTTAAGAAAGGAGCTGATGAGCATTTGGAAATTGTGAATAGCAAGACCCAGGAAGGCAGATGGTGGTCAAACCAAGGGTATGAACATAGAAACAGCCGACCACCCGGAGAGTCAGTGAGAGATGGTGACAACTCTCCGTTTGGCTTCTGAGGAGACTGGCAGAAGTCCGTGGGGAAGGGAGGGTGGGAATAACAGGGGGAGGAGAAGGGAACCAGCAAAATGAAAAAGGAAAGATTCATCCTTGCTTTGAGAAACCTAAAAATGGAAGCACCTCATACAGCCATGGTGGCCCACCGTCCCCACACAGAACACATCCCGAGCTGTCCAGGCAGCTGGTTGCACAGAAGAGGGAGACAAAGGCACACAAAGCCAAGAAGTACACTGGCATCCTTGGAATTCATGGCCCAGAGCCCCAGGCAGGCTTCTTTAACTATAAATGCTTCTCATTCACGGCTGAATCTTCAGTGACTAGCACATTGTAGGCACATAAGTTTCATGAATGGATGAGAGCATATATGCCAATGGAGAGCCCAGGGAGCAGACGAAGATCCATAGAGGTAAGTTTCCTGATCACCTTATTTTCACTTCTTCCCCTGCATCCACTAAGGAATACATGCTGAGGACTATTTCACTGCAGGTATTAGGAAAACAAAGGGACCTTTTGAGGTGGTTGATCTCAAGGCTCTGGAGCTGCACATGGACAGGAGCCTGAAGTGGCGGATGAAGGCAATGAGACAGTGGTTGTAGCTAAGGTCTGCTGGATGGGCGAGGCGATGTGTTAAACTCTTCGGGAGGCTAACTTTTCACCGTCCTGTTGGATCTTCATATCAAGCCCTGGAGGTGTTCTTCTGTGCCTTACATGTGACAGAAGAGGACATGGAGGTTCTGAGTGGTGAAAGAACCTGCCCGAGGCCCCAGTGTTGGTTAAGTGCAGGGACCTGAACTGGGCTCCATAATCCAGGTCTTGCTGCCTCTCATCCCCTGATGAGGGATGGTGGGAAAAACCTTCCGAGAAATAGATCAGGGTGACTCCCAAAGCACAGTGGCGAGAATTTCTCCAACTTTCTTCTTTGACTTTGATTTCAAGGGCTGAATCTGCTATCAATGACTCAGTAAAGTCTATTCCTTCAATTTTCCATCTCGACTTCTCTTTGGGAAGCTGAGGGCTGCCATGTTCTGACTTGTCCCCAGAGCACCCTGTTCTTTTCAAAGGCACTTTATAAACCTAATGAAATAACTAGGATCCAAACAAGCTGTCCTTCCCAGGTTTTTGGTCTCGAGACAAGCTCCTCTTGAGATTTGCTCCCTTTTCTCAGCATGACACTTCCTTCTCTTAAGGGAAAATCACTCGTACTGTGTTCATCACCTGTTTTGTCTCCTTCTAAAAAGTGCCAAGTGAATGTGGAAAAGAAGGACCAGAAAGACAGTGACAGAGGCTCAGTTAAGAGCAGAGAAGTCCTGGCAGGTCTGAAACCAGATGTTACACTCCCTTCCTTCCTTTCCCTCCTTCCTTCCTGCCTCCCTTCTTTTTTTTCTTTCTTTCATTTTGTTTTACTGCACCCTGGACTGTTCACTAAGCCATCCAACAACTTGGGTGGTGATGGAATTACCCTGGGGCTCTGGGGGCTCCCCAGTGTTAACAAAGGGCTGTTGTCAGTGTGATGTGCATTTTGGCATTGATAAAACACAGTCCACAGCATTTGCAATAACACAGCTGTTGACCTTTAGTAGCTCAGGGTTCTGAAAATCCACGGAAGCTGGACAGTCACCTACCCCAGAACTAAGTTGGCCAGATTAGTTGGAGTGCTTTATGCTGAGGACAGGGCCCTTCCCAGGTAGGCCTCATGGAAAACAAAGACAAAGATTAGAAATCTGGAGGCAGAATGGAGGTCCTTAGTCTGAGAAACAGGTTAGGGTCCCAATATCTCAATCTGCCTGTCAAACACACACACACACACACACACACACACACACACACACACACACCCAACCCCTCTGTCCTACTTTGCTTCCTTTGGCTCCCTCCTTCTCAGCATCAGGTTAGGGTCCCAATATCTCAATCTCTCTGTCAAACACAGACACACACACATACACACACACACACACCCAACCCCTCTGTCCTACTTTGCTTCCTTTGGCTCCCTCCTTCTCAGCATCGCACCTTCCTCTCTACACACCTGTTCCATTATCCTCTCTATTGACCAGCTTCCTGTTTCCTCATTGGTTCCACTCTCCCACTCCTCTTCCCTGCAGAGGGTCCAACTAGATGTCCAATCCCTGAATCTACAACACTTCTCGGCTTTGGAATTTATCGCCAACTGGCAGGTCTTTTTTTGTGTTTGTCTGTTCAAATCCTTAAGAACTGAACACCACAGCAGTGCACTGCTGGCCCTGAAACTGGACTGGGCGGGGAACCATTTATGCTGTGGACAAGGATCCTCAGCCTAAGGGCAGGTGTGGGCTGATCAGCGGGATGAAATATCCGTGGTGCTGCTAAGATTGTGCAGTGTGGTCTGATTCTACATTAAGGTCATTCTATCTCAGGAATCTGAGCAAAGAGAGTAGAGTTCATTAGACATATGTGTAAGTTAAAGCATTTAGTTCATGATATTAAACTGATCAGGCTAAAAAGAAGCACTACCAATTGAACTGGAATTCTTAAAACCATTCGAAGAGGAAAGACAGGTTAGTTGCTGGGGCTGCCCAAGATGGAACACTATTCCCAATTAATTATAAACTCAAGAAATACATGGGGAGAGTCCAGTAGTGGCAAAACTCTCAATATACTGAGAATTTTGTTAATTAAGGCACACACACACAAAACGAGGGTCACTGTTAGTCCCAAAGCTCTATACGTTAAATGACTTAAATTTTGTGAGTCATTAAACTCAGCACTGATAACTTCATTCTTGCTCTTACAGAGAATTTAGGTAACCCCCTGACTAGCTCCTGATAGAAAATAAAACCCATCACATGAAGTTGAAGAGAACCACACGCATCTGCTTTGCCTAACTGCCCAGTGGACCTGTTTTTCCAGCCACAGCAGTGATAAAATGGTAGCCATGTATCAACTTCCTGGCCATGGCGATGGACACAAGACAGAACTGAGCAATGACAGACTGGGGTAGGACACAGACTATAGTCAGTGGCCTTTCTCTCTGAGAAGAAGCTAATATGACAGTTAGACTGGAGTCTTCCATTTCCCTGTCCAGATTACTATCCTCCACCCCTTTGTACTCATGCCTGGGGAAACTGACCAATATAAGCTACATCAATGAGTTCCTCTCACCATCTGGTCTCTAGATGGGCTTGAATAATGGCGGAGAATGTTTATGACCCTGGGACCTTTCCTGGGGAGAAAAGGTTATCACTAAAGGTAAGCTGAATTCCTTAGCAGAAGGTTACAGCTTCTGCCAGGTGGTCCTCTTCATCCAGATACCCTCCTCACCTGGCTCTAGCACTTTCTCTTTCTCCTTGCATTCTCCAGGCTTCTTCGGGCATGGTCATAGCCAGCCTCATCACAATCCCCGGGGCAGTCCCTATCTCTTAAGGTTGCCCTACACCCTGACCCCCACCTTTATAAACAGTCTAGTCTGACACTAATACAGAAGCCACAGCTGAGGCCCCTGGCTTCCTTTGGGCCATTCTCTAAGGAGCAGAGCCTACCATGCTGGACTCACTATTTAAATGTTGGGGAAAGTCCTGCTGGAAATTTTTGGAGAGTACATTTTGAGAGAGTTGCAGAGTTCAGCCGCCCAAGAAGGAAAGGACGCAGGGCGTTTGAGCCAATACACGGCAGCTCTCTCTCGTTAGTGCAAAATGAATTCACTTTTTGTGGCTTCTGAACATGGAGGGCCCCATACAGAAATAAAGACATATGTGCCGTCATACAAGAAGCATCTTGAAACATGAGGGAGCACAAGGAGAAGTCCTTGAAGAGATCTTTTCCAATTTTTCTCAACCTACATGTTTCATGGGAAAGCTCTAAACTCTCACTGAAACAATGGATTAAAAAATGAGATACCTTCCAGTTTCACAATCCATTTGTTTCCTGCCTTCAAGATTTGCTTGAAACAGGGATAAAATAAGTTGAAAGCGCTCAGTGTGAACAAACTTGAAAAATCTTGCCTTTGCGGGGAAAATATTTTTAATTTTCAAATGCATTCCAACCTAGCCCTGCTACAAGGTAGAAAAATAGCACTGTCCAAAAAAGAGGGGAAACCACTCACATGTCAACGATCACGGTGCCTAGAACAACAAAGCCAGAACTGGATTAATAAGTACAGCCCACTTATAAATTTATTCATCTTTGGGTTTGTGATGCAAGGAGATGTCAAATCACAAAGACCTTCTGTGTGCTTTAGGAAAACAGGCAGGGGAACTAAGGGAGCCCCACAATGCTATCCAGTCGGGAAGCTGGTTCTCTCTGGGAGGTGTACTTGAATAATCACAGTGGGTGTGTCCTTCGAGAAAGCCCCAGGATCACTTCCCCAGGAAGCCTTCTCTCTCTCTCCACTCACTTTTGGATAAATACGCCTTCACTACACTCCCGGACCATCCTTTCTGTAGAACCTTGTGGCATGACCTTGAAAAACTGTGTTTTCCTGAGTCCCTGAGGCCAGAGGGAATCTCTTGTTCACCCTGAAATCCTGATGCTTAACACAATGCATGCTATCAAAGAGGGGTCCAGTAAATCCCTGTGCAATTAATCTTTAATTCACAAAAATAGCTACATCAAAATAGCAGTACTTTAGAACCTCCTTGGAGTTATCACGGGATAGCAAATAAGCTTCAGTGTGTACACCAAGCCTGGTCAATTGATAACTTCCTGGAGCACTGAATTAGTCAGGGTTTGGGAGTCCCGTATCCACGTTTGGGAGGAAAAGAGCACATTGATGAACTACTGATGGCTTCCATGGACCCAGAACTGGGGAATGATGTCAAGTATACTGTGGGTTTGCCCTCCCTGTTCTTATTCATCCTCAATTTCTGCAGATCACTTAGCGAAACAATAAGAAAACTCGATAAAATGCAAAGAATGGTGAAATCAGCACAGCCCCAACCTATTTAGGGTATTGTGGGCCTGGAGTCTAAAAACAGAAACCAGTTCATGTCCAAACCAATTGTTTTTTCATGGAACACAGAGACCATATTAGGAATATGCCTTCATAAAGCTCTGAGTCAGACTGGTATCCTCCAGGTGACTTTCAAAACTGTCTAGGTCTGAAAGCGCCTCCACCTATGGCGTCTTTGTAAAATTGATTAACTATTTTCAATAAGTTTTTCTATCATCCCGGGTTGAAAATTGCAAGCGGGTTGCATATGTAAAAATATAAATGTTTGACTCATCTCCCCTGGGGAAATGCTGACGAAGCCAGGGGTGTGTATGCTCCTGTTTTGGTAAATGTCTCCCTAAGCCCCAGTTAATCTTGACATTTCCACCATGCTCCCATGCCATCTTAGAGAAGCTATCCTTCAGACCCTGGGATGGCCCTCAAATCCACTCCTCAAGGAGAAGTGGAGGTCAGCATGGTGCATTTTTGGCTCTAGCCATGACCTTTTGACACAGCATCCGCATTCCTTGGGGAGTCAAAGTCTTTGTTTCACATGGATCCTGGCTGATTGAGCCCGAGAAGGCTCAATGGATGAATGGATGAATGATGGAACTCGGGCATCAGCTGCCATTTCGGTACTCTTGCTGGAAGGATCCAGATAATTCATCCACACCTGCCCTGAGTGTAGTCTGGGGGACTCCCACCAGTGGTGGGGAGACATCTGTATTAGCCAGAGATGTGAAATGATCAGCGGCACAGGGACCCTGACGTGACTGTTAGCCCTGCAGTGTTGACAACTACATTCGAGACAACATAGCACCACACCCTGCGTGCCAGTGACATAGATTCATAGGCTGAACTGCTTCCTCTTTCCTGACATAACGGGCTGTGACAAAGTAACAGAGCAGAGCATTTGTGTGTGTAAAACCCCCATGATCAACAGGAAATGGAGATCTCTCCAGACTTTAGTCCTGGAAAGAATCCCCTGGGGGTGTCATAGAGGCCTCTGCTGCTGGGACTGAAGTCATCTGCAATTCAGTAGTTGTGGAACAGGAAGTCACCAAGTCCCAACAATGGGTGGCCAGAGTTTGGCTGCTGAGAGAGTGATGGTGGAGGGGGCTGGGAACTCGGAGATTATCGGATCTATGCTAGGACCTGGGGTTCTTTCCTTTTGCCCACATATTAGTCTGTATTCTCTTGAAATGGCAAATAAAACCAGACTTCAGTATTGGAAACTTGATGAGCCAACTGTAAAAAAAAATATGAATTCTCCCCTCCTCTCTCCATGCGATCCTTGTTTGTCCTTCTTCCTTGTTTTTCGCCTTTCTGTTACATCCCCTGCACACACTTGTTACCCAAAATGCCAGGTATTGATCGTCAGACACCATGGTGGTGATCGTGAAAACAGACTTCGGAAATCTGACCTCTTCTAACTAAGGGCTACTATAAAAACATGAAGGTTGGCAAGGTAATTTTGGTAGAAGGATCCTGAGGGTCAGGATTGTTAAAAAGCCAGTTGACTTATTTGAGTAGAAGTGTATCAATATCACTCTGGAAAAAGTTGATGCCAGGACTCTGCCAACATGGGTCATCACACAGGGCAGATATCAGCAAATGAGAACCCACAGGCCAATTCTAGCCTGCCTTGCCTCCTGTTCTTATAAATAAAGTTTTATTGGCACACAGTCATGCCCATTTTATCACATATTGTCTATGGCTGTTTTTATGCTACAATGTCAGAGTTAACTGCATGGCTTATGAAGCATAAAATATT
Source organism: Phoca vitulina (assembly GCF_004348235.1). Classification (NCBI taxonomy): domain Eukaryota; kingdom Metazoa; phylum Chordata; class Mammalia; order Carnivora; family Phocidae; genus Phoca; species Phoca vitulina. The sequence continues at coordinate 8,796,179 of NW_022589759.1, forward strand.
AAATGTCTGGCCCTTTGTAGAAAAAGTTTGCTGACTCCTGACCTAGAGAGTGCTGCTTTTGTGAGGGGACTTCCAATTTACCTGTTAAATCTCCTTAGACCTCCAAGCTTTGCCATTCATAGGCCTCTGCCAAAGGCCAGACTCATGGCCAAAACAAAGGACAGTTCTCAAAGACGGAATGCTTCCCCAGTGTCACTTGTCTGTATTAGCTAAGATAACTCTACCTGCTCTACCAGATAAACTTCAAAGTCCTGTGGCTTAACACAAAAGATGTTTATCTTTCACTTGTGTAAACTCTTACTGACCAGAGGGAGGTCAGCTCCATGAAGTCATTCAGGGATCCAGGCTAGTTCCATCCTGAGGCTCACCGCTTCCATCAGAACTCAGTCCCATGGCCAAATCTAACAGCAAGGGTATGTAGGAAATATAATCTAGTGGTGATGGCCAGGAGAAAAGGGAACTAGGCCAGGGAACATTTAGCTACATGACCTATCCCTCCTCCCCTTCCTGCCCCGCTTCATAGCATCATGGTCTTTCCCATCAGAGAAGAAGCCACAGGCATAATACCTGCTCTTCCATGACAGACACACAACGTGTAAACCTTCCGGGGAGGATATCCATCCTAACAGAAGATTACGTAGTGCTGAACTCAAGATGCCAAGATCAAGCATGCTAATCTTCATTTTAATGGTTTACCTGTTAAGGCTCTGTTCCGGGCAAAGAAAATATTTAGTACATTGCCCATTTGATAACAGAGAGAGGCAATTTTCCTATAATAACAAAATTACCATAGGTTGTTACTTGCAGCCTCTCTGTATAGCATTGGTCATAATTAGTACTATTTGACACTGAATCCTTAATTAGGAAACAAACCCAATTCTAACATTTTTATGATGTGTTTTGCTAAGTTTTTTTCTAGGAGTACTCTGAAGCCAAATGAATAAGCTACTTGGATCAGGTTGGCTTAAAGGAGTCACATCCTGGAATAGCCCTGCTCCAAGCGGTTTCTTCCCTGGACACCTGGACATTCCCAGGTGTTGTCACCTCTAACTCTTCAATTCTATAACCCACTCTCTACGATCTCTGCCCTCAGCCCATCCACAGCAGGGCTGATGCTAAAGCTGACTGAGCACTTCCCCCTTACCTGGGAGGAATTTGCAAAACAATTACAAAGATTACAACCTTTGGCAACAAAGATATTAGAATAGCTAAATAATACTGAGAAAGGGTAGCGACTGGGTGGCTCAGTCAGTTAAGCATCTGACTCTTGGTTTCAGCTCAGGTCGTGAGATCGGGGTGGTGAGACTGAGCCCTGTGTCGGGGTCCACACTCAGCAGGGAGTCTGCTTGAGATTCTCTCTCCCTCTGTCTCTGCCTCTCCCCCTGGGTGCTCTCTCTGTCTCTCAAAATAAATAAATACAATCTTTTTTAAAAAAATAATACTGAGAAAGGGAAGGGAAGGCAAGGCAAGGCAAGGGCATGCAAAGAGCCCAAGACCAGGAGTGAAGAGACCCTGGTTCTAGACCCTGCTTTCCCACTAGCTCATCTCCCAGACACTTCCCTTCCTCAGCCTGCCTTTTCCTATGTACTTACATGTAAACACTTTGGGCATGCATGGTGTACCTTTCAGCTCTTCCTGACTCTGTGATTCCACGAAGAAATCCCTAAAGGTGAAGTTCGATGTCTCGGTGGGAGACAGACTTGAGAATGCCATTCTCAGCATTAGCCCACAAAAGCAAAACACAGTCCACTTGCAGATCAGACTCGGGCTAAAGGAGAACCCACAGTAAATATTTCACAAAGGAAAACAAAGGAATATATTATCCTGCAGCCAAAGGGAACGATAGCCCCAATTACTACCTCTCCAGTTGCAAATGGTTTCATAAGCAATCTGCTCAGGGTAATTTTATTATTTCAAGTACTGTTCACGACATCACCATGAAGAAATCAAAATTTGATGAAATTAATATAGCCATCAGAGGGAGGATAAAGAGAAGCTCAGAAGGGTATTCATTTGATAAATAAAATATATTTTAGGAGAGAATATTATGGTAATTACTATTTATCAATGCAAACTTCTTTAGGGTTTGCAGGATTCAAATGCACATTGTCTCCTAACTAAATAAACATACATATTTGAGGAGCCCAGTTGAAAATATTAACAGTCCTTCTGCACCAGAAATATTAGTTCTTCCCTCCTTTTCAGCCTGCTTCTGTCAGGAAGCCACAGAGCATACACCCGCAGCGCCTAGCTAACCATGTAATTGATAACTCCCTACTCGATTCACTGTGGGAATCTGTCAGTTAAGGTCTAAAGATACATACACACCACTATGAAAATGAACTTACATAAGTCTGTCTGCGGGCCACGAACGGCCTGAATGCAGTCAACATTTTGCTACTTAATTGGTTGGGCCGGTTTACCAGCACACATGTGTATTCTAGCAATGGCTCGCTGTACTATGACTCTTTTTGACAGACCTATTTAGTGAGCAGGAGGTATTTTTTTCCCCAGATAATTGCTCAAAATCACGCTTTCAAAGTCAAAGTGATTCAAACTTGCCTGTCTGTATTTTGCAAATACACAAGTTGGAAGGAATGCAAATGCACACTCCTATTTCTAAGGTGGATGCACAATAGAGGCTGTTGTTTTGCTTTTTGTTTTGTTTTTGTGGGTTTTTTTTCCCCCTCAGAGCAATGGAGGAGAAGGAATTCAAATCCCACAGAACTCAGCCCAAGGCTGGTGTAGCTTATATGGGGCCAGATCCTGCAGAGGGCATGTTTCACCCAATATGGGTCCAGTGCTCCCCAGCGAGAGATGTTGAATCTGAGAGCCCACCCATCAAAAGACTGGGGCCCTCAATGTCCAGAACAGAGGGTTACGGCACTCAAATCCAAAGGATGTTTGAAGGAGACACTGCACTTTTTGGGTGGCCCCTGGCATGATGGACAGAGCAAGGACTTTGAAATCAAACTCTCCTTACTGCAGTCCAGGGAAAGGACTACATTTCTCTGCTCTGCTGCTCATCTGGAGCTGGTGGTATATACCTCTCAGGACCATTGTGGACTTTAAGGATGTGGCTCTGTATGAAGTCATACTGCATGTGGACGTCTGCAAGACATCTCCCTGCTTTGTCCCTGCTCCCTCTACGCTGCTTGGAAAGCCTCTGTTGGCATTCCCCCCCCCTTTAGCATTTTTGAATATTCACATAGGGATCATGAAATGGCTCAAGCATTATGCAAGCAGAGACTTCGGAATGAGGGCACAAGAAAGCGCTGCTGGGAGGTGTGGGTGAAGCCATTTCAGACAGCCAATGCACCCAGGGACATCGTGTAGACCATGTGAAGAGGTTGAGAAAATCCAGCTGTACAGGTTACTCCCCCCAGGACAGAGGCTCCACACCAAGACACATGAATCCATAGAAAGAGCTTCATGAAGCTTCATGGGGCCTCGAAAGTACTGTTGCATCCCATACTTAGCACGGATCTATACGTACATCAAGAACTAAAATGCAGGGCCCCTGCCAGGACCTGATAGGATTCTATCTTCATGTTTCTGAAGGCAAATAAAATAGAAGATATCACCCCTATGTATCATCCAGGGAGTTCAATCCTACAGAATCACAGAACCATGCTCTTTAAAAACTAGAGAGGACTCAAACTGATACTCTCCTACTCCTCTTTCTCAGATGTTGAGAATAAGCGCTCTTGCACAAAATACTTAAAAGGCAACAAGTTTAGTAGCTAAACTGGGAAGGACTTCAGTGTCCCTGGGAGGACTGAGAGTAAGTAAATCTGGTCCCACTTTCAGAATTCTGATGCTGGTTTGAAATGGCACGTACAGTTCCTAGGACTCTAACTATAAAATAATCAGACACATTATGATTATTCCCATGGTCAGGACACCCAAACAGAATCTTGCAAGATGGTAGCAGCTACAAATGCTCTGTGAACGACTAAATAAATAAATAAACTATTAGTATTTTATTGAGGCTGGATTGCCAGGCAATCAATTTAATTAACTGCGGCGCAATTAATTGCGAAAATTGAGGTTTGACTCTGACGTTGCCAATTCAAGTGGCATTGTGTAGACTTGGTTAGAGCCAAGAGAACTAAAATGATTCCAGTGATGTTGCTGGAGTAAAATTAGCAGCAAAAGTGTTTACCTAAAATGTGAGAAAGGGAAATGCTGAGGGACATGAGCCATGTTCGGCAAACCCTGCCTCAGTTTCTCCATTTGTAAAGTGGCACTAAGATGGCCTCCTTTGCAATGAAGACTGATGATGCTTGGAAAGGTGAAGAATAATTACAGTTCAGCATGGATGTGGGATGGGAGTCCCGGGATAGCGTGCCCATGTGTGGACTGATCCCTCCACTCCCAGTTACTGATTGCATCTTTTGGATGAAGGCAAGATTACCAATACAGTTGACCTGCTGAGACACTGAATGCTACTTCCAGAGCGAAGAAAGGAAGAAAGACAGAAGCTGTGAGCCCCCAGGGGCCTCCCAGATTCTTCAGCGTCTCCTGTGTCATGCATGCCTGCATGTGCCTGAGAAATGGGCACGCTTCCTTGTCTCAGAGATGTCTGAGGACCAGCGTTGTGAGGACGTGGAGAAGCTGGAACCCTTGAACAGTGCTGATGGGAATGTGAAACGGTGCAGCTACTGTGGGGAAACGGTTCGACAGTTCCTCAAAAAGTTAAGGAGAGGGCTGCCAAATGATCCCACGTTGGGTATATGGCACTCCTAGGTCTGTCCCCGAAAGAACTGAACACGGGACTCAAACAAACACTTGCACCTGAGTGTTTATAGCACTATTCACAACAGCCAAAAGGTGAAAACGACACAGATGTCCATCAATGGATAATCAAAATGTGGTATAAACATACACCGGAATATTATTCCGTCACGAAGAAGGAATGAAGCACTGATGCGGGCCACAACGTGCAGGAACCTTCAAAACATTATGCCTGGTGAAAGAAGCCAGACACGAAAGGCACCTGTCATAGGATCCCATTTATGTGAAGTATCCGGAACAGGCACATCCACAGAGACAGAGAGCAGACTGGCGGCTGCCAGGGGCAGGGAAGACACATGTTACTGCAGGGTGAGGAAATATTCTGGAACTAGATAGAGCTGGTAGTTGCATAAAACAGTGAATGTACTAAATGCCAATGGATTGTTTCCTTGAAAATGGCTAATTTTATGTTACATGAATTTCACCTCAATTAAAAAAAAAGTAGAAAAACAAATGTGCGTGAAGTTTCCTTGCTTACCCTTGCAGTGTGTCTGCTGCTTCCCAGAGGGGAGCTGGGAGGCAAGGTGGGAGGGTGTGCCTACGAGAGAGCCAGGAACCGGGTCCCACAGGACAGTCGCAGCCCGGCAGCTCACGCTCCCGCCCTTGCCCTCTGCTGCCATCTCCCTTCCTCTGAGCGTTCCCCCAGGCTCTGCTTTCACCAAGGTCCCTCTTCTATACCCTCATTCCTACCCCGTTTGCTTATATAAAAGTTGTATATCCCCCCCCCCGGAGAAAGGGGGGTGACACCCCCCCCCCCCCCCCCCCCGGGAGGATGCATGTAGAGAGGAGCTCTGGTTGGGGAAGGCTCCTTTAGCTGATCTCCTTATGGCTCCTGGTGTTTGGTTCATCTGGGGGGGGGGCAGGGCAGAAACTGGGCCACCCCAGGAGCTGCTGTGCAGCACTAATTAGGCACATAAATATGATCTGGGGGGTTCCAAGCCCTCTGAGGATCCTCCAAGGACCCCAGTTCCCCCTGGGAGGCCATTTAGACTCTAGGGCTGCACCTTTCTGACAAATGCCACCCTTCTCCCTCCTTCGAGAGCCCTTGAGTACTGGGCCACTTGCCTAAGTAAGTCTTACCAAAAGTAGCAGTTCAAAACAACCTCTTGATTCAAAGACGTACAGGGTACCTGAAATACCACTTTCTTATGGGGGGGGGGGGTTAAGAGGAGGATGTTAGCAGCTGTTAGGAAATTACCTGAAGGCAGCAAAAGAGCTGCTTGGCTGACGTGTGTATGTGAGCCTAAGTGAACAACTGATTCTCCCAGACCAGGGGAAACTTCCCTGAAGGGCTTGTGTGCCAGACTCGAGAAAACAAAACAAAGAGAAGAGCCCTGTCGAACCATGGCCAGACACTTCCATCCTGGCGGGCACAAGGTGGGTAGGGGGACGGGACGGCACGTCCTCTGGGGATATCAACCCTCTGCTCTCCATTATTACGTCTCAACCAGCACTGAAGAGACATTGCAAACGTCGGCACTGAGGTTGGTTTCATGGAAAAACTATTTAAAATGTAAGTTGCAGTAAAGACCAGGTATGGGGAAGAGAGAAGTGCTAGCTGTTGAGCCCACCCCCCCACCCCAATGCCCCCAGTATGTTCTCTTTGTATTCTTTTATTTCAGTGTCACACTGATCCAGGAGCTGTCTGATGGGTGTAGGTGTTAAGGCCTAAAGATGTCGAGGCCCTGGCACTCTCAAGCTGAGGATTCCCGACCTAGATTCTTGACCCCACTCACTCCTCGGGACCAAGATGGCGCTGCAGTAGCCAAGGGTGCATGCTCCCTCCCATGTATGGCGCCTGCTCATTCGCCAGCCCGTGGGTAACTTCTTTAGAAATTACTGGCGTGGTTGGCCTCCCAGGCTGCCTGGGTCTCGTGCTATTGTGGCTCTGTTAATTGCAGGCCCACGCACATCACAGGCTCCGGATCTGAGACTCTGACCACATGGCCCTGGGTGCTGGGAGTGTGTGAGGATGGGGCATACCAGAACAAAAGCAGCCTCATTGGTTCTCATTTTAAAACTACCTAAAAATGAAGATCAGAAAGAAGTAGGTGTGTTTCATAAGATGATGGCGAGATTAAAGTATGCAAGGAGCTCTGCAAGGAGAAAAGGCCTTATTCATTCATTCATTCATCAAAAAAAAAAAATGATCAGTGACTTCTCTGTCAGTAACTGTGCAGGACATCCAAGGGGTGCACTGGGAAGACAAAATCTTGAAATCTACATGGGGGGGGGGGGATAGCTCCCTTCATGTTGCAGGACCCTGACCGGGGAAAGGAGGTGGCATCTCCAGAGAGAGGGTTTCCCAAAGGCTCCCAAGCACTGGCAGTAACAAGTCAGGAGGATGTCAAATGCCTGAGGGGGGCAGGGGCTCAGGGTGGGGGAGCAGGTAACACATGGCTGACGACATTGCTTGAAGAGGAGGTTTTCTCCTGTATGGGTGAGGATGGGAGGCAGCCTTCCTATCTGGGAGCCATGGGTTCCGCCCCCATCCCCCCGACTCTCCACATGGCAGCCGGGACTATCTTAGAAACTGAATCCCATCACTACACTCAATCATTTTGATTCCCTTGCTCAAAGCCTCAGTTGGCTCCATGTTGTCTATGGACGATGGCATTCTCTAGACTTTCTGCTGCCGCCGGGGTGGGGGGGGGCATGCCACCTCTACGGCGGTGAAAGTTGGTTCTGGGAGAGGGAGGGGAGGAGGAAACCTTTTTACCCCTTTAACATGTACAACACAGATATGCACACAGTACCGAAACAGACACGCAGTACATCTGTGGTATTACATTTTCATGGGTGGGGGCACTTAGGAAAATCATGTCTGAGAAGCCTCCTGGCGGTGGGCAGTGACAATGCAATGAATGGTTGGGAACCTTGTGAGGCCAGCTTTCTCCCTCTCGGCACCACGGACACTTGGGCTGGGTCATTCTTGGCGGTGGGGATGTTCTGTGTGTTGTAGGATGTTTAGCAGCATCCCTGGCCTCTACTCCTCAGATGCCAGGAGCACCCCCAGCCCGTCCTCCCGAGCTGACAACCAAAAATGTTTCCTGCATTGCCAGTTGTCCCCTGGGGGCTAGGGGGGACAAAATCAGCCCCATTTGGAAACTCCTGGACTAGATGAGGTCATTCTTGTAAGTGCTCACGAAATGGTAACTGTATCACAGAGCTTAATAGTGTTGGAATTTTTTTTTTTTTTTTTTTTTTTGGAGGGGAGTGAGTGTGTCTTTTATCCAAAGCAATAAATTCTGAGGGGGCCAAGCAGGTTTAGGGTTGAAAAGTCGAATGGCAAAGCAAAGGGAGAGTCCTGGCCATCCCAGCATTAGAGGTCTTTGCGTGAAGGTATCATCAGGAGTGGGGAGGGGCTTAGGGAGCTGCGCCAGAGCGCCTGGAAACGTCCATCTCTCTTCGTGTCTGGAGAGGCCTCATTAAATTTTGTGACTGCGCTGGTGGAATTTTGACTTGCAGCTGTGAATTTCAAGGCCTCCCCGGGCCTCTTGTGGACAGGAAGCCAGGGTAATAAATGGCCTCTGCTTCCTGGCCTAGGTTGCAGGCCTTGGGAGGTTACGTCCTCAATGTCCCACTCCAAAGGGTGGTGAGCTGGGGGTCCCAACACCGGAGACTGAGCGTGGGTCTCGGGGTTTGGCCAGGTGGGAGCTGCCAACAGCATTAGCTATATATATAGGCTGAGCGATTTCCATCGGGTAACGCTGCCTGGGAGTCAGTAATGTTAGGCTTCTGCTTAATCAAAAGCAAAATAAAAACAAAACTGAAATAATTCCTTGGGCATCACATGATACTTCTAAAAACGGATATACAGTTTATTTGGTTGATAGTTGGAAGCAAGATGAATTCATCACATTGCACTTGGATCTGGTTCTGGAGAATGAAGCCTCATCTCCCTGAAATACTGGAGTCTGAGCGATTCCTCCTTTGCTAAGACTCTGGAAAGCTCGTGCGGTATGAGGCATGTGCTAGGGGAGAACCCACGTTCCTGTTCAATTAAGATGTTTATTGATGTGACACATAAAACTCTCCTATTTTATTATCTGGACTGGGAGGTGGTTATTTATTTAACTGCTTTGCTTCTGTGTTTTCTGGGGGTTCCTTCGAGATGGTTTTTCTCTAACAGGAATCCAAGAGAACAGGTCATCTGATGAGTTTGTCTTCCTTCTCCCCCTTCTTCCTGTATCCTAGTATTAAGGAGGTGGAGTGGGCCTGCTGCATGCTGCACCTTCAGGCACAGAAGTGGGGAGAGAGCACTTTTTGAATGCAAGATGCTCTTGGAAAGGTGAAAGATTTTAGAAGATCATTTTAAATATTCAGCCTAACTATTTGTGTGAGTTTTGCCTTGCGAGGGAAAAGAACACAAACCAACAATACAGTTATCTTGAAATAATCCTCAGATTGGTAATGTTACATGAAATAGAGAAGCTGAAGGGAAAAACAAAATTCTACGCACATATGTTTTTCCCTAGTTAGAGACAGAAATCACCCAGTTCTGATTTACCAGTGGAAGTGGGGGCCCTCCACTCAAAACCCCAGTGCTGCTACTGATCCTACCTTCTCGCCCCTACTCCCCGCTTGGCATAGGAATTTGTGTTGGAAGACACCCAGACGTACTTTCATTTACTTTTTCCTCGGGGACAGATTTCTCAATCAAACTCGGGATTCGAACGTTCATTTGCTAAGACAGTGCTTTGGGAAACAAACCAAAGCAAGGCAAGGCAAACAATAACAAAACCCTGAAGTTTGTTCTCATACAATTTGGGAGATTGAGACAGAAAGAAAAACACCCCCTCCAAAAACAAAACAAAACAGAACAAAACAAAACAAAAAAACGAGAGGTGAGCCTCTCAATTCATCAGACATATCATTACAGATGTTTGAAGAACTCAGCAGATAAATGTACAAAAGTTCATTTTTGGTTAATTATTTAGTAACTCTGTTTTGTGTTGTTAAAGAAAAAAAAGTGGAGATCATTCTAGAAAAATTCTATTTTTCTTCCCTTTATCACCTTCCTGGTCTACCCAGCTGCTTCCACCAGGGAATGTAAGTACCCAAATGCCAACATGACAGCCCGACTTTTGCAAAGCAGCTTAATTACTCATTACGAGATTCCATCAACACAAGCTCCGGTCTGTGGTTTTGTAATAAGGGCCGTTATCTTTCCTTGGATTTTCACTCCTTCATAAAGGGGGATGTGGCAGAGATTTCCGCAACCCCACTTTATATGGGAAGGGAATGAGAGGATTTTAATGCATGAATTTGATGTCATTAACAATGCTGACAGCTGTTTAATCCCAGTGGAAACAACAGCTGAGTCCCAACTGCAGGAAAAATAATTAACTCTTCAGTGCGTTCCGCGGAAGGGATCGTATGAATCAATTACGTGTCTCATGCCTTACCTGCAGTTTTTGTCAATTACTCAGCCGTTCGGTTGGGAGGCTCCAGCACTAATAAAAGGACAGGAGGCCCTTGCAGGCGCAGAGACTTGTTAAGTTCAGAGAACAGATTTATTAAATGGGCCTGTTCTAAGTTTGCCATTAATTAAAATTAAGAACCATTTTTTATGTTTCCACTGAATCACAGAACATAATGAACTAAAGTAAAAGGAAATAATAAAGTAGGAGCCCTGGGTGACCCAGTGTCAGGGAGGAGAAGGTGGCTGAGCTGGAAAGGAAAGAAACACTGGCTATGTGGCTGAAACAGAAGCCCAGGGTGGGATGTGCGGTGCCCATGCTACTTTATGACATGTGCCATTTAATTTAAATGGAACATTTAGACACCTGCCAATGACGGTAAATTTGCTACTTTTTCACCCTTCCTCCCCCAGAGATGATCAGCCCCTCTCTTCTAGGCTTCAGGTTCTTTTTTTTTTCACCCCTGCTTGCTGACATCCTTCCAGTGACTATTTCTACTGCTTTTAATTTATAAAATATTACAGATATAAATAATGTCTGATTAAGATCCTGCTTTGAAATATGTGGCGTTCACTTAACGGTTCCCATTTAATAAAGCACTCCTGGATCCTTTCCATTCATTTATAATGCGCAACTTTGAGCAGATGTCTTAAGTATTCAATGTTACAAACAGCAACATTACATGAATTTAAATTTGGCTCTTTGTCTGAACGCCCCTTCAAGCATGGCAGCTGATGTCCAGGGAGCCCTGTTTCATCTGGAAACGATGCAGCTCTGCCAGCTGCCCCGAGCTCCCTCCTCACTGGTACATGGAGAACAACCTGCTCTCTCCCAAGAGGTCTGGGGCTGCTGGGTGTCAGGGGAGACCTTCCGTCTCATCAGTTTGGTGAAGTGACAGGTGGAGGGAGAAGGTCCTGCACCAACAGCAGGTGGACAATCTGATACCCTGGCCTGGGAAGAACGATAACGCTCCTTGAGTGCATGCTTGCCATTCCTGGTGGAACTTCAGGAACAGCCTAAATGTCTCCACTATTACCCCGATTTTACTGATGAATACACTGAGGTCAAGAGAAGAGAAATGCATTAGTTCTCTTTTGTTAATATTCTACCTGATTGGAAATTGGATGCATGTGTGTGTAAAATCCTCCAGTAAGGTTTGAAACCCGGCATTTTAAGAATAGGATACCAAAGATGTAGCTTAATGCCTGAATTTGAAAAAGAAAAAAAAAAAAAAAAAACCCTAGGGGATATAGGAGCTAAACCAAATAATAGTTTTTCCCATCCAGCACATTGGTCCTTCCTTCTTCTTCTATTTTTCTGGGAAGCATACTTTACTCCGTTTGATTCTGTGGGTCTGTTGGAGTGTTCTACTCCCTTTCTACACATCACCTTGGTCACCTAATTAAATAACCTGTCTCTTGACCACAGTGATTGGCTCAGAGATAAAGCATATGATCTAAACAGGGCTAGAATCTTCCTTGGGATGCATGTATTCTGGGAGCAAGGTCTCTTTCTGCTGATATTAATATTGCAAGAGAAGGGCTCTGGTCTCTCCCGCAGCCATCTCTCCCACCAGGTAGAAGAATGCTAAAGAAGTGAGCCACACAGAGAGCACCATAGCCAAAGGATGGAAAGAGACAAATAATCTGATTATATGTTGGAGCCATGGATCTTGCCTTGCTTGAAGCCATAACGCCAAGATATTCTAGTATGTGAACCAATATATACCTCTTTTGTCATAAGCCAGGTTTGACTGCCACCAAGAATTATGGCTAATATGTAAGTACTGCTCCATGAAAGTTCTGGATATGGCATATCATATACTATCTTTCTAAACTGTGGTCCCAAGTTAAGTCTCAGCAAATTTCTCAGGATTCTGGCAACATACCACATTCTTTCTTAGCTCTATGACATTCCCCATGCTGTTCCTTCTACCTTGAATGTCTAACTCTTCTGCTTTCATACTTGGTGGTGCCAAAGATATCATTCAAGACCTAGTTCAAACATAAGCTCTTGGTTGAAATCTTCCCTGGTTTCAGTAGATGGTACCAGTTTTCCCCAAATAAGTGGTGAGCTATTTAGAGCAAGTCATGTTTCTTTCACTCTATGTTCTCGACCACAAGTACCATGTGCTTGCTGGGCGTGAGGGCATTATAACCAATATTATTAAAAAATCACGGTGAACTGGAAAACTCTGTCCTCAGGAGTTACACTGTATAGAGTGGAGACAGAGAATCAAATAAAAGTATTACAGTGCAGGGAAGAATCTGATTATATAATTGAGTCAACATGAGCTAAAAGAGCTAATGGCTTCTCAGGGGGCAGTGACAGAAGTCGGATGCTTGGGGTGAAGGTGGCAGGCCAGTTCCACCGTGTGGTGCTCGGGCCATGTCTGGGTTTCTGTCCCAGTCCAGACTTCAATGGGTGCATCTGGGGGACTCGAGCCTCAGACTGGTTGAATTACATCATGGCTTTCATACTATTTTTAACAGCTTTACTGAGATATAGTTTGCACATCATACAATTCAGCCACTTAAATGTAAAATTGTTTTCAGTATATTCACAGAATGGTACAATGTTCCCTACATCCATTTTAGCACATTTTCATTATCCCCAAAGGAATCCTACCCCCTTAGCTGTTATCCCTCAATTCCTCCCTGCCCGCTTTAGCCCTGGGCAACTACTAGTCTACTTTTGGTCTCTATAGATTTGCCTCCTCTGGACAATTCATATAGATGGAATCATAGGGTCCTTTTTGACTGGCATTTTTCACCTAGTATAATGTTTTCAACATACTATTTTGTTGTTGATATTAAAGCAGCAGAAAGCCCTTTTGTCACGAATAGTCTCTTACGTGTAACACAATGGAAGATAAATAAAAGAAGAATGTCTCTGGTTGAAAGAGCAGGATGGGAGCCCTGAGTTTTACTTTCTTGACTGTCTCCTGAAGCACCTAAGGACAAGGGCCACTCAGACAGGGTAGTTGGGCCACTCACCAGGTCCCAGGCAGTCCATCTGGACAGAGTTCTCTTTCCTCGCACTTTTGAAAGCAGAAGAAGCTGTGCTATTTCAAATCTTTTTTTTTTTAATTTTAAGAAACTGCCTTCCCCAGGAAGGAGTATTATGTGACAAACATTCCAAGTCCCTTCTTATGGTAATACTGCACTTTGCAAATGGCTCGGATCCAATCCAATTGAACATAATAAAATGAAACAATCTGTGCTATCTCCAATAGCTTTAATCTTTACCATGCTAATGATTCTTAAAACCAATGAGCACGGTTTAAAAAAAAAAAAAAAAAGAGAGAGAGAGAAAGAAGAAAAAGAAGAAGAAGAAAGAACAAAAAGACACAGTCTGCTCTCCTGTTCTCAGCCTTCTTGGCAGCTGGGGCTGGTGTTTACTGTCACCATCAACAGGGTCCTTGGGAAAAGCTCACCCTACTGCTTTGAGGTCAGAGTTTACATGTGAAATGAACTGGTCACAGCCATCATACCGTCCCTCTGCTCATGATGGTTAACAATGAAACACAACTGCACCCATAATTAAGACTGCTGCCCCATTTTGCGATGTTGGCATGAACTCCGCCGGGAATGGCTTGGCCACCACCAGAACCTGGCCTCTTTGCCAATTAGCAATGGCATTTTCTGTCCAGCCACACTGAATGCCCAGGGTATAGAGTACCGACCAGGGCTGGCAGCCTCAGTCCTCTTATAGGGTCTGTGTGGGTAGGACCATGGGGTATAGTTTCTGGATTGTCTCAAAATAACCCATTCATTCATTCATTCACCATGCATTCATCTACACGAACAGACCATATTCCTACAGATCATGCACTATGCCGGGAGTCAGAAATGAGGGGATGAGTAAGATCCATTCCTTGCTCTTAGAGAACTCAGAAGAAAGGGAGATTAAATACACACACACACACACACACAACACTTTTGATTCATTGGGTAAGTGCTAAATGATATGTAAGAACAGAAGACTGGGGGGCGGGGGGGAAACAGGTTGAAAGAAGGCTCTCTGCTCCCTCCTCCTCGCCCTGCTGCCCCTGCTGTGTCCCAGGACTGTTTATGTGAACCTGCTCCCATCCTGCCCCACCCCCACCCCCTCCGCCACCGGCCCCGCTTTTCTAGACTCGCAGATTCACAGCTCTGGGCCATTGCCTGCAGTAGTCTGAAGCAGCTCCCGATAGTCACAGTGACTCTTCATCCCATCCTGGGACATGTAGATGTGGGAACCTAACACCCACCCAAACCTCACGACTCAAATCTGTTTGGTTCTGGTCTTGCCCCTTCCTGTGGACAGCTGACCAAAAGCGGAGGTGGCCAGGAGTGGTTCACTTCCTAATTGTTCAGGGGTGGATTCGTCCGCTTGGAACATATTTTGGACCATGAGTTTGCCTGTTTTCTTCCAGATACCATTCAGTAGTGACGGGCTTCTCAGAGAGGCAGATAAGCTTGGGAAAACAGGCTGAAACACACACGGGAACTATGGGGGAAGTTCTAGAAGGGGAGAAACGGAAACAATGGATCAAGGGGAGACTTTGGTGAGTTTTGTGTATTCCATAGATCCTTCCCCCATTAAGGCAATAATAGTAGTTAATAATAAAAGTCACAGATCATATTTACTAAGCCCTGACTATGGGCCAGACACATTCTACATGCTTTATATGTATTAACTCATTCAATCCTCACAACACCTCTATGAAGCAGGTATTATTATTTTTCCTATTTCACAGCTTTGGAAACAGAGGCACAAAATGGTTCAGTAATTTCCCCAAAGTAGAACACGTAGTACCTGGGATTTGAACCCAAAACATCATTTTCAATGATACTGACATGTCATTAAAATAATTGTGCAATATATTTAAGCCCCTTAAGAAAGTGTACACTCTTTGACTCAGTAATTCCACTTCTGGAAATCTTAGGAAACAGTCGAATATTATATATTTATTAGTTCAAAACACTCATATGTTACTTTTTAGCCTTATTTATAATAAGTAAAATCTGGAAGCTATCTACATTTTCAGTATTAGGGGAATGGTTCAATAAACTACAGTAATAGCCAATAAATGGAATTTATAGCCATCATTAAAAATGATATTCATGAAGAGTCAATAATATCCTGGAACTGTGTTGTAATGTTAAGGCAAAATGCAGAACTGAACCTTCTCTTTGTATGATCAAACTATGTTTGGATGCTGGGGGTAGGGGGTGTACAGTGAAAGAAAAGAAACGTTTTCCATATGGTTCCATCCAAAGAAACTATCAGGAAACTGTTTCTGGCATAACTACTATCTCCTCTTAACCCAGTGTCTCAAGAAACTCAACCTGGTACTTTTTTTTTTTCCCTGAGATATTTCACGTGGAAAAATAAATTATATCAGTGGGTTTAATATCTCAGTTGGATAGGTAAAGCTAGGTTCTTTAGCTCACAGAAAAGAAAAGAAACCAAGCAAAAAAAAGCTTTGAATTCTCAGACCTGCTCACGCAGTATATCCAGAATTGATGAGGCACAGAGATATCACCTGGAGATAACTTTTCTCCACTTGTTTGCAGGCTCAGAACCAAATCACAGCACCTCCTTCCTCCAGCTGTACTTTGGAGCAAATTGAGTCCAAATTAGATCACTCGTTTTGTTCAATTGTATAAACCACGGCAATACCGTTTGGGAAAATCTAATAGTCTTAATCTAAGAACTGCTCCTGTGCCCACAATAGAATCAAACAAATAATCAATAAGCCTCTAGATATTATAACATCACTGAGTGAAGAGATAGAGAAGAGCAGAGTTTGTGTTTGCAGAGTACTGCTTAAATGGAATCAAATCACAATTCAGCAAGGACAAAACAAACAACAGCACCAAGAGAACTAGGCAGAGTAACACAGTTTGGTCTATAGACTTTAATGGCTCCAGAATCTTCTACTGGAAAGTGTGAGATCGTGAATCTGAATGAGGCAGGTATTTTCCTAGACATTTAAAAGTGTCATTCAATCATCAGTAATAACTCTGTGGCATTGTTACTATCATTCCCATTTTACTGTTGGGTAAATTTGAGGCTCAGACAGGTTGGTTCACTTGCCCAAAGTCACACAACTGGTAAGTGGCAGAGGTGGGCACCGAATCCAAGCTTTTTAACTCAAAGTAACATGAATCACATGCTGGCAAACTGGCTCGGGAGTCAGCCCCAATCCAGGGTTGATTGGCTTTCTCCGAAAACTTAGGCAAATCAATAGTATCTTCAAGGCTCAGTTTCTGTATCTTAAGATGGAAGTAACTATATATGTATACATGTCAAGTGCTTAGTGCAATGTCTGGTACAAAATTCATAATAAATGCATCACTCTAATTATTAAAAAAAAAAGGATACCCTCAACAAAACTGTAAGCAAATACCAAACTCTAGTTCAATAATGCAATAATGAAATACCTCCTTAAGTGTTTAGGAACGAAGCGACTGATGTCTGCAACTTATCTGGAAATGAATCAGGAAATAAGATAGATTGATGAATGGATGGAGGGACGGATGGTTAGAGGGATGGGTGGACAGAGGGATGGATAAATGAGTAAGATGTAAGTAGAGAGACATTAACTGTCAAATCTAGGTAGTGCATAAATGAGTGTTCGCTATACAATTCTTTCTTCTTTCATAATAATAAAATGTTGGACGGATGGCATACTACACAGCGGCAGAGAAGAATGAAATACTATGGGTGAATCACACAACACAATGAGGAGCAAAAGCAGCTAGACACTAACGAGTGCGTGCTGGAGGATTTTCTTTATATAAAACTGAAGAAATCACGACAGTGGTTAGCTCTTGGTGGTGATGGGATTTACTGATTAGAAATGGGTATAGGTGAGCCTTCTGGGATGCTGGAAATGTTCTCTACTTTGATGTGGGTGGTGTTTACATGGATGTGTAAGTAAGTTACACGGGTGTATAAATTCTTTGAACTGTCTCTAATATGTGTGCCCCTTACCGTATATATGGTACACCTCCAGTTACATTCTGATTCCAGAAGCTCACATTTTCTTAATGCCCTTCTCTCCCCACGGCTGGCATTCTTTCTAGGCACTTTCTGATGCATTCACTTGGAAAACCATTTCAGAGAATTGTCTGACAGAATACATTATTTAAGCCCTTAAACACGATGTGAAGCAATCTCACTTTCTTAGAAAATGACTGTCATCCCCGAGAGTAAACTTGGCCTACAAGGAAATCACGAATGTGTGAAACTCCTCAGCTACCTAGCAGCCCTTGTCCAGCATCCTTGGGCCTTGTCTTGTCTCCTTCACAATCAGATTATTTCCAGGGAAAAAAAATGATACCCCACTGATCCCAAATTTCTGTCCTCTGGCATGAGATTCAGCCATAAGGAAAGAGTATGGAGAGTCCACATCCAAACCATACCACATGGAGAGTCACCTAGAGGGTGAACATCCTGGTCAAAGGCTTGCCCTCCCTCTCTCCTCTGGGAAATATTCCAATTCAGAAGACAAACCTCTCTTTCTCATTCACCCCAATATAATCCCTTTCCAAAGCTTCCCTTTGGCCTGGCCCACTGGATCACAAGTAGAAGAACCCCTGGGCTTCTTCAGGATCATCCCAAAAGGAGGTCCCAATGCGAGACAGGACAGCTGTCACTGGCAACAGAGACCCGGCCACCAATTCTCCCCCAAATCCCTTCCAAACTGCCTTTGATACGAATTTGAAAGCAGCACCTCCCAAATGCAGGCAAAATAGAACTACACAATGATTTCTGCAAAATCAATAAAATAGAAGATAGTGTAGGAATAGAGATGAATTGAGATCCAGGACCCACACCATGATAACCTGGGGTACTTGCTTAAAAAACACAGATCCCCAAGATTCTCTCCAGAACTACTGAATCAGAGTATCTGGGAATGACACCCCCAAACATTCTTATTTTAACAAGCTCATACTGGGGATTCCCTTGTAAGTGCAAATTTGAGGATCAGAGCTTCTTTGTAAAGATTTCCTTAAGGAGACCAGGACTGTTCATTCATCCCTTTACCCACCCATGCAACCATCCATCCATCCAACCAGCCAGCCACCCACCCATCTATAATCCATCCATCCACCCATCCATCCATCCATCCATCCTTCCATCCATCTGCTCATCACCATCCACCCATCCATGCATGCATCCATCCATCCTACAGCTACATAGCTACAGAGCATTTTCTGTGCGCCGAGCCACAGACTGCACCTCCCTCGATGGTCAAAAACAAAATTTCCTTATACCACTGAGTTTTACAGAGAACAAACCAATTTAGCCACATTTAACTATATGATCATCAATCTAATCATACAATCATCATTGCCAAAAAACACTTATAATGGTAATATCCCCATTTTTCTCACCAACCTATATAAACCTGTTTTCAGATATCATCCATCTTGTATGAAAGACTGCCTGGATTTTAGGGAGAGTATGATCTGGAACAAACCATTTGGCTTGAGTCTCTTTTTCAAGGGAACTTGTACCTTCAGCTAAGAACACCCAAGTCTCATAGGTCTGTAGGTCAGCAAGCACCGATCTATGGAGCTGATTACTTTCTGAGATGTCCAATTACAAGTGAGTAATTTCCTTCCCCCAAAGATACCCTGTGGAGAATATGCTATAGATTCTTCTGTTACTAGGAAGTTAGGGGATTTGGGTACCAAAGCAAAGCCACAGGTT
The DNA here is from genome assembly GCF_004348235.1 of Phoca vitulina. Classification (NCBI taxonomy): domain Eukaryota; kingdom Metazoa; phylum Chordata; class Mammalia; order Carnivora; family Phocidae; genus Phoca; species Phoca vitulina. Next base: position 8,815,108 of record NW_022589759.1, read on the forward strand.
CTGAAGTTCTATACCTTTAAAGTAAAGTCTTCAAAACATCTGTGTGTGTGTGTGTGTGTGTGTGTGTGTGTGTGTGTGTGTGTGATAGATATGACAACTGAGACAGAGATTCAATAAAAGATTATGCCAATTTAACAAAAATAAATAAATAAAGCAACTAAATTGAAAAGAACTCCCAAAGCTAGATATGCTCCTTTTGGATTAACTGCTGTATACCTCTGTCATAGATTCATACAACCCAGTGGCTGATGACATCGGAATTATTATGACTGGTGCTGTATTGAGTTTCTTTATTTAGCTCTCTGTCCCCTCCAGATTGTAAGATCTCAGAAGGCAGAGCCCATTTTTCTCTTTCTTACCACTGGATCTGTTCCATGCCTGACAGTGCCTGACTCAATAAATATCTGCTAAGTCTTGGATGTATGTCCTTCCCTGGTAAGAATGTGACAAAATGAGACATCATTGCGATTCTCAATGGCTTCGACCTCAAGCAAGTGAATGATTTCCACTGGGTAAGAGTCTCCTTTCATGTTAAGTAGTGAGGTTGCTAGAGAATAAGCCTCCGTGACTGAAGAATGAGTAACGTTAGCTAGGCACTCAGCCACAAACACTGATTTGTTGTTGAATGTGCCCCAAGGCAAGCACTACACAAGAAGATAGGAAGCTCCAGTCCTATCATTTTCTGTCATTCCTAAGCAGAAGTAAGAGCATCTTTGACCTGTGACCCTAATTATGGCCAGGTTTGGGGGTCAAACATTACAAGTCAGGTATTAGCAATTCTCTATACCAAAACTTGGGTAGCTGGGATTAGTCCTGCTGCCTGAGTTTCGTCTCTGTTGTGCGATCAACAACATACTGCCTTTCTCCTCACCCTTATGACATCTGACCCACCAGTGGCCCGTTAAACTAGTCTGGCCCATGCATGCACCATATACCCACTAACCCAAGGCATGGACACCACTGGTATCTCCTTTAATCATCCAGGAAGATTTCCCCTCACACATACCCTTTATTCCTAATCTTAGTTGCAAATTAGAATCACTTAGGGAGCTTTTAAAAATCCTGAAGCCCATGCTAGAACCTAAGCCAGTTAAATCAAGGCTCCCTAGAGGAAGAACCCAGGCATTAGGATTTTTTTTTTTTATATAGCTCCCGAGATGATTCCAGTAGGGTTGAGAACCACTGATGGAGAACATCTTTACCCTACTTTTCTCAGATTCATCAATTTGTGACTCTTGCCTAGGAAGGTTTCCAGGCCTTTTGATGTCATATTTATATGAGGTCTCATCAGTATCTGGACCTCCACTTCATTCTGCAGACTTTGACAAGTTCTTTGATCTTCAACAAAGCCTTCATATTACACTGAGATTTATGGAAGGCCTAGCAAATGACTTGTTCAAAGTCTTGGACCCAGAACTCTTATCTCCCAGTCCACGTTATTCTTTTGAATCAAAGGAAGAATTTTTAAATTGCACAACCCTCTTACCCATCACCCCCTGCCCCAAGCGTGACCTGCTTTCTGATCAAACTCTCCAAAGCGGTGTCAATGAGTTCTGACATCTTAGAGGTGGGTAGGGAGGCAAATGGATGGACAGATGGATGGATGGATGGATGGACGGAAGGAGGAAGGAAGGTAGGAAGGGAAGAAGTAGGCATGCATGGATGGATGGGTGGATAGATGGATGAAAGGATGGACGGATGGACCGATGGACAAATGAATGGTTGACCTTGTGAAGACTTTTATTCTAACATCTCTTCAAATGTTTGTGTTCCCTACTAGACTTTAAATTCCATAAGACAGAGACCTTGAACCTATTTGTCTTTGGTTTCTCAGGGCCTAGCATAGCACTTTGTTGGTGGGCAGGTACAGCAACAGGGGAAAGATATGTGCTTTTTGAAAATAAATGACTGTAGTTCAATACCCTTATTTGTAAGTCTACCCAATATCCTTCTAAGAATAGAATTTCTTGATAGGGAGAGGAATGAAATCTTGAAAGAGAGGTGTGCCACTGATATTTTACTTTTATACTATACAAAGAAGTAGCTAGTGGCAAGTTCTAATAAAAAAATTCTAATTGGAAGATGGTATTATTGATCTCAGGACAAAGTGAGTAGACAGCATTTTTAAAATATTGGATTCTTTGGATGGTAAGTGTCTTACTATCATAGAACTCCCTCTTTTCACTGATGAGAAAACTAAGGCCTAGCAAATGACTTGTTCGAAGTCTTGAACCCAGAACTCTTATCTCCCAGTCCACGTTATTCTTTTGAATCAAAGGAAGAATTTTTAAATTGCACAACCCTTTTACCCGTCACCCCCTGCCCCAAGCACGACCTGTTTTCTGATCAAACTCTCCAAAGCAGTGTCAATGAGTTGGTATTTTTCATCAAGCTACTTGGATTCCAGTGACACTTGCAAAACTATCTATGCTATTATATTTGGGTTGTTTGAGAGAAAACTAGCAAGTCCTTGGCTGTACCAGCTGTGGTGTGAGGACTGACTCCCGTTGGTAATGGGAGAAGTACATCGCTGTAAAAAATACAGTTCAGGTTACTTTGGAAAGTACAAGGCACCATAATTTTCCAAATTGGCAAAAACTACCTGCTATGGATTGTAGTAAAGTGTGTTTTTAAATTATTTCAGAACCATAAAACCTCTCCATAGAGAGTGCTTTGAAACTGCAAATTAAATATAGAACATCTATGAACTGTATCCATTTTTACAGTAAGTATATATTTCCATGGGGGTTTGTACCATCTTTTTTGTCTAGTTACACTAGTTAATAATGCAGTGAATTTGCAGTAATAGAGTAAATGTTATTTTGATGACACTATTTGATTAAATTAAAGATGACATTAAAAGGACCATTTCAATAAAGAACTGAAATATCCAGAAGTAACCAGAGCTGAGTGTTTAAGTCAGCGAGTCTGGCGGTCTTAAAAGGACCAAATGGAATTTCCTTCACTGTGTGAATGATGAGCAAGTTAAGGAACAATAGGACCAAATAATATATGGGAGAATATGAAGGCTCTGATTCTGAGACCCAGGCAATTTTAGTTATTTAAGGAAGGTATGCTACTCGCAAGAAAACAGCTCCTGTGGCCTTGGGTAAACGCAGAAATGCATTAAGTAAAACGAAAGCGAGAGGGCACTGAGATCTGCAGCAAAATGTGCTGATGTGGTGACAGTGAATTGAGTTGTCGCACAAACAAAAGAAAGGGAAGAAGTGGGATCAGCCATGCCGCACCCCCCCCCCCGCCCCCCATCTTCTCTGAAAATTCACAAATGCACGAGTGGGCTGTCCACACCCGTGCAGGGAAATCTTTGAGATTAAAAAAGGAGAAGAGAGTCCTAATTATTTCTTTCAGGCCTCTGTTCATATGGTGCTTGCCAAATAAAAGTTCTTTTCTGAGAGGTTCACGTACATAAATCAAGCGACTGTTTGAAAATCCCGTGACTTAAGTTCTTAGAGATAGAATCTATCTGAAGAGACAGCCCTCAGCAACGTGACTGAGTTATGAATCATGGGCGTTTCACCAGAAAGAAGACCCAAGATTAAAGGTGCGCAGTGGCTGAAGCCCCTAGTTCCCACAGAAACACTTGCTCTGGTGTCTCAGCCCCAAAGACAGGTGGTATCTCTATATCCGCAGTGGGCCACTGATTGTTGACAAGCTCAAGCCCGAAGCACTCACATTTGTGACTGTTTTTACAACTAAAGAGGGATAGGAAGGAAGGAAGGGAAGGAGGGAGGAAGGGAAGGAGGGAGGGAGGGAGGGAGGAAAAAAAATACCCCAGCTCCAGCGAATAGAATTCTTCCTTGTGATCTCAAAAGAACATCATTAGATGCTAAGTTTTTCTCAGATAATTCATCTGGTCATCATGCACGTTGGTAGCTCAACACAATTATTTATTTCCTCACAGAAAGGGATGGTGGTATGGTTTGTTAGAAAAGTCATATGCCCCCGTGTCGGTAAATATTTCCTCTTAAAGTGCAAATACCTCAGAATGCAACATTCATGGTATATTTGACTTTCTGAGTATAAACCTGGACTGTTTATTATCTTCCCAGCAGTGAATCACTTAGAGACAATGGATGATATAAAACGTCACTTCAAATGAGTCTATTAAGTAAAGCACATGATAACAAACGTTATCATGCTGAGATCTTTAAGACTGAACAGAATATTCAAGCTGCCGGCAGATTTGTTCTTGTCGAAGATACCCACGTACTTGGAAGGACCACAATTACGCAGAAAAGATGGCAAACCTTCTTTAGGAAACATCCTATTTCTCAGAATTTTGAGTGGCTCAAACCTATGTATTTGAGATATGCCCCTTGACAGTTTGTGAGCCCACCTGCCCAGGCCCCCGCTGACTGTCCTCTTTCTCCCCAGGGATCTGGGGCAATGCTTGGGAGAGCTCAAATTTCGTGTTTGTGGCACATTTTCAAAACTCAAAAACTCAAAAAGAATTTCTAATGCATGCCCAACACACACACACACACACACACACACACACACACACACACAAATGTGAAAACAGAGGATTTTTAGGGCAGTGAAACTACTCCGTATGATACCACAATCATGGGTTCGTATCACGATCCGTTTGTCTAAACCCCCAGAATGAACAATGCCAAGAGTGAACCCTAATATAAAGTATGGACTCTGGGTGACAATGATGTGTCAGGGTAGATTCTTTGATGGTACCAAATGAACCTGCTTAGGTGGGGGATGCTGACGGTGGAGGGGCTGTGCATGTGTGGGGTGAGGGAATACGGGAGCTTCCCATCTTTCTTCTCAATTTTGTTGTGAACCTAAAACTGCTCTAAAAAGCAAAGCCCACTTTAAAAAAAAGTGAAAACAGCTTTAATAAAAAGCATATTTGAAAAATATGGTGGTAAAAACGTCTAGTTATTAATCATAACTTCAGCACAGTGTCCCTATTTGAGGAGAACCTTTTACTGTCCTGGCCAAAATCTGTACTCACATGTTCCAGTAGAAACAGAATCTCTCTGAGACCCCAGAACTTGTACCTCCCCCTCATCCTGAGTTTGCCCCGAGTGTCACAGCACAACCCTGACCAATTTCACTGACATTGTGTGTGAAGAAAACATCTCTTTTAGATTGTGAGGGACATTTGGTGGCCCATTCTTGAAGATGAGCTAAACATCCTCTGAGACCATCTCTCCAGCTCATCAGAACCAGCCCGGATCTCTGACACTTACAGTCTCTCCTCCTGACACTGATGTAAAGTCTCTCCTCTTCCACGGGGCAAATCCTATATATACAGCCTTCGATAGTCATCTTCTCTCTGCAGAGTTCCCAGATCAAGAAGGAACAAACTGAGTATCTGTGTTCCTGTGGTGTTTTATGTCATTTGTATTATCATCCGCACCCACCTCCCATTAACAGACATTTGCTTATGTGTCTATGCCCCTGTACCAAGAGGTCGATGAGGCCGGGGTGTGTATCTTAATTGTTCCTATTTGTGTGTCGATTTCTGGTTCCTGGCATGGGCTTGGCATGTCGCCGATGCTCACAAGTACAGAAGGGTAATTGGACATTTGGGCAGCTACTTTATTTCTAGTAAGCCGCTAGGATATCATTACAGTTTTTCAATAAAATATAAAAATTCTACCATTCATCTAACTATGCATCATTTATCCATCTATCCAACCACTCATCTGTACATGTATTCATCCATCCATCCATCCATGTAACTGTCCATTCATCATCCATCCATCCATCCATCCAACCATCCATCCACCGAAAAATGTGCAATAATACCTACTTTGCCATGCCTTTTTATGGGTGATAAAAAAAGATGTCTAGAAAAAGAATAAGATATAGTCCTTGCCTTGACATATGTTGTTGCTGAATAGGAGAAATAATACATGAAAGCAAGGACCATATCTTGTCCATCTTTTTGTCTCCTGTGGTGTCTTGCACAGAGACTTTATTCAGTAGCACTCAGTAAGTGACTGGTGAATTAACGCATGAAAACAAATACAATACAGGACGGTAAGTGAAAAGTGTCAAATAAATGCAGCAGACAAGAGGCTACAGAGGAGTGGAGGGTGGGCTGATCACGTCCAGCTGGGCACCTCATAAAAGGTGGAATCTGAGCTGGGACAGAAGGGCTGGCTCAAATTTGGAACAGGGTGATGAGAGCAAGGCATTCCAGAAAACAGCTTACCCATGCATGCATGCAATCTCTACTGTCACAGCCCATCACAATGCTTGGCACTGAGGAGGATCTCAATGCATGTTCTTGTTTTGAAGTGAGGCACCTGCCAGACTAAGCTGGGCATTAGGCTAAAGTGAAGGGGACAAAGTTTCTGCCCTCAGAGAGTCTCCTGGGGCCATACTGGAAGCCAGGGTAAACTGGGGGTGAGAAAGATGATAGCATGTAGCATCAAACAGCAGCTTAAACTGCACAGAGTACAGTGGAGGTCCTAAAGGGACTGTTGATGAATAGGTTTCTAATTTGACTAAGTTTGAATCTTGTGTTCACAATTAGCAGCATCCATTTGCATACAATTAGTGTGCAAAGCCCTTAAAGAGAGTTTGTTCTCTAAAGTAGGTTAAACATGCACACGCACACCCCACTGCAATTGTGCCTGCCGTAGGGATTTGTTGCACGGATTTATTATCCTATGTAGACTAAGGATGGACTTCAGCCCAGTCTAGGTCCAAAGGACAACACTTGCATTTTATTTGGCCTGTCTATTCAGAATAAGGGCTGGATTTCCCAAGGGCTCTAACTTAGGAGGTCTGAGTGTCAAGACTGGTCATGTGTGGTTAAAGTGAACAGTTACTGAGCATATGGTCAGTTTCACCACAACCACCACTAACTACCACCACCACCAACAACTACTACCGGAAGAAAAAAAAAATTGCAAGGAAACAAAGCAAAAGTCACAGAAATGAATGATTTGTCATGAACATTTGTGGACCTTTGCTGGCCCATTCATCCATGATCCAGGTTCAGCTTTCCCTTAGGTTCCTGCTTCCCTCTGCAATGCCAGAATTATTCCGGAAGCCCAAGCAAGTACCTTAGAAACACAGCCTAATTCACTCGCTCATTCCATAAATATTTATTGACTGCCAAGCCCTCATTCAGGCATGAGGGAAGACACTGATGAATCAAAACAGACACATGGCCTATGGAGCTTACAGTCTGGTGGGAAAAAAAGGAATTGATAAATGAACAAAAATAAATGCAAAATCACAGCATTGGTCTCAAGAGGAAATGTGTGGACCTATGAGAATTTATAAGAGGATTTAATGAAGTCCAGGAAGGCTTCCTGGAGGGAGTGACAATTAAGTTGAAGTACAAAGAATGAGAAGAGGCAAAGAAGGGGAGAGACCAGCATGCATAAAGGCCCTGTGGCAGGAATCATCAGGGCAAGTTCCAGAAACTGGGAGAAAGTCAATGTGGTAAGAGGGCAGAGAATTAAGGTGAGAGTCATGAGCAATGAGACTAGGGAGGTAGGTAGGGGCTACATCAAGGGGCGGGGGAGGGCCGGGGGAGGAAATTGTGGGTTATGTTCAGGGGTCTGTGTTTATCCTAAGAGCAACAGGATATCATTGGTGTGATTTAATTAGGGGTGGGAGGAGGAGGAATGGTATACCCAGATTTGCGTTTCAAGATCACTTTGGCTGTAGTTTGAAAACCATCTCCCCATCTCCCTGCTGGCTTCAACTGTGCCCTGTCTCCTTCCATAGCAAGAATGCTGCTACCTACCCTTGGCATGCTTAGGCCAGGGACTGCCTCTTGTCCTGTCAGACCTTCCCTGCCATCTGCAATCCTGGCTGGACCCCATCACAACTACGTGTATGCCTCTCTCTCCACCTGCTTCCATGGGCCCATGTCTGGTGCACCTATCACCTGAATTCCCAGTACAAGAAACAATAGTCTCCCAGGTACAACAGTCTCCAATTCTACTGGGGATGAGTCTAGAGCAAGATCAACATCACGTAAGACTGTCACCGTCTCTACGAATGGGTATTGCAGTAGCACCACAGCTGCTAACAGAGTTCTGTTGTTTCCATCTTTTTAATGCTCATCCCACTTTTTCCAGCAGTGATATACCTACTTTACTCCATCCCCCACGATCTGTACGGGTAGTGCCAAGGGATCTGATCTCCCGGCGCCAAGGTGGCCTGGGGCGCAGTGATTGGCTCAGGGGCGGCATGTGACCCACTGAGGGCCAATGAGAGTCAGGCGCGGGATCCCTGCTGGAGCTCTCCGGAAGGAGCCACACACGCACTTTCCCACCGGCCCCCTGAACGTGAAGGATGTGGGCTCATGGTGGCCATCTCTGCCCGCCTGGACTGACCCTGTCTGAAAATGAAGAGAGAAGCTCAGCTGGAAGATGGAGAGAAACAGGATTGTGACAGTGCCGTTTGATCACCTGGGTCCGACAGTGCCAGATCGACCCCTCAGCTTCCCAGCTCCAGGAATCGATGAACTTCACTTTTTGCCTCAGCCAATTTGGGGTGGGTATTGTCATTCCCAATTCAAAATAAAAACTTCTGTCTCATCTGGTCTCTTCTCATTGCCCGTTTGTGATTGCTGCCACCCTACCCACTTCTTGTCTGGGAGGAAGCCATGTGGGGGTAAAATTAAGGGAAGAGTGTGAATAGGGTTGAAAGAACTCTCTCCAGTCAGCCCCTCAGCCTTCCGCTACCACACCCCTAGCAAACGGCGCATTAGAATCAGAGGACACACTCAGAGCTGTGACTATGAAAGTCTGGCTTCCCCCAAAGGTGCCCACCTTCTTTGTTTCCCAAAGTCTGGCGCATGATGATTGCAGATTTTAGATTTCTTTTGAAAACTCCCAATTTCATCACTGCAAGTGTCTAAGAGGAACTATTATTAAAATGCTTGCAGAAAGTGTGACCCAAGCATAAAGGATATCAGCTCAAATTTTTACCCCACATTAATGGAAGTCATGTTAAGTCTTATCATTTATGGGTTTAGAAATCCACAAATCCTAATACCAAAAACCTGTGTGTGCATATGTATGTGTGTGGTATGCCCGAACAGGCAAAAAATAGACCTTGAAGAGCCAGGGTTTTGCTTTGTCTCTCTTTCTCAAATTCAAGTGCACCTGCTATAACTTAGCTTTTCAACCCAATATCCTATTTCATCAGGAGCTGGTAAGACAAACAAGCCCCTTCCTCTTGGAACAATGGCATGCTGCTATGCTTTTGCAGGAACAAACACTGAAAAGCAGCCCACTTTTCTTTTCCCTTTTCCTCAAGGAAATAACCACTGACTAACTACCCCTGCCCCACCCATCTCTCTCCCTCTCCCTCTCCCTCTCTCACACACACACACACCCACACACTATGTAATGCATCCGGGCTGGAGACTACACATTCCGTCCATAGACTGGGAGGGAGTTTTGGAAAAGGATACATGAGACAGACAATCTGTATTGAGATGAAAAACACTGGGATAATTCTATCTCTCTTTTTTAACCAAAAGCAAAACAAAACAAAACAAGACAAACCCCAAACACACGCACTATTCCGCAGTTAAGAACAGTATCTCTGGTGTCATCACCTGGGGGAAAATGTTGGACTGAAACTTACAGCCACACAGCTCTGGGAAGGCTATGAACCTCAGTCCTCTCATCTGCCAAATGGGAGTGTGACATTAAGTTAAATAATGCCTGCAAAGTCCTTAGCCTGCCCCTTGCCTGCCTATGGGAGACACTAAGTAAATACTGCTATTGCTGTGGAGGAGGCGGGCCCGAGAGCCAGGCAGCTACACAGACGTGGGGAGGCGCGTGGGATCTCCAGGCGCGCCTTCTCAGACCAGCACAATGAATTCCACACAATAAGGCTTTCGTCACTCAAGAGGAAAACCTTTTCCCTGCTGTTCCGGCCCCGCAGGGTGAATCTCGGGCAGCTGTGGCATTCAGCTTGGAGGAAGCCAGACACACACCTCAGGGCTTTGTCCAGATGGAGTTAACATGAGACTTGGAGAGAGGATTAAAGAATAGAAACGTGTTCATCTGTGAAATTAAAAGTAGTACAGCATGACACACAACATTATGTGTTGGGGTTAGTCAAAAGCAATAATTAGGCTGAGTATGACTCTGAACACACTCATAATCAAACAAAAGCAATTCCACTGAATGAGGCGAGCTGATTCTCTTGGGAGGGGAAACAGGCGAAAGGGGCAGATGTACTAGGGAATGAGCGAAAGGGACTGAGGGCTGGGCAGGAACTGCCCTCCAAGAGGCCCCGGGGGAGCACAGGAGCTTTGCTCAAGGCCACGGCAAGTGACCGGACCATCGGCTTAAACAACACATCCATTTCTATCTCACAGCTGCCTCGGTCAAGTCCAGGAACAGTGCGGTTCACCAGGCCAAAGTGTCACCTGGCCAAGGTGTCAGCCTTCCTGGCTCCTGTCTAGAGGCCCTGGGGAAAGAATCTGCTCCCAGGCTCACTCAAGTTATTGGCAGAATTCAGTTCCATGCAGTTGTAGGACTGAGCTCCCATTTTCCTTGTGGCCATAAGCTTGAGGTCCCCATCTTCCTTATGGTTGTAGTAACACGCTCCCCTGTTCCATGTGGTTGTAGGACTGAGTGCCCCATTTCCTTCTGGCTGCCGGCCAGAGCAAGCTTGCAGATTCCAGAGGCGGCCTGTATTTCTGGCCATGCAGTCTCCTCTATCTTCAAAGTCAGCAACAGAACATCGAATCCTTGTCCTGCTTGCCAGCTCTCTGCCTCCCCCTCTGTCGCGGCTCTCGGATTCCCTCCTCTGCTTCCTCTTCTGCTCTGAAGGGCTCCTGTGTTTCCCCTGGACCCACCCTGAGAATCCAGAGTCATCTCCCTATCTTAGAGTCAGCTGATTAGTTACCTTAATCACACCCATTAAAGGCCCTTTGGTCATGGGGCATAACCATGGGAATAACACCACAGGGGAAGGTCATGGGCCAGAAGCCGGCCTACCACAGCCCTAGAAGTGGCTCCCCTGACAAATGGGTGCTGGCACTTCTCCCGGACTTGAACTCCCAAGGTTTATGCAGCTTGGCCAGACAGCACAGCTGGAGAGATGAAGAGGCAGCAGGAAGCAGGCCGGGCTGCCATGGGCATCTATACAACAGGGAGCAGGGCTGCTGTGGGGGCTGGGACCTTTCAGGATTTGGGAGGTCTTCAAATGCGAAATACCATTAGAGTCTGACTTCTGGCCCTCCCAGAAAATTGTGCATTTTTCAGCCTGGACACCCAGAAAAGACACAGGTTCTGAGATCCGTGAAGTGGGAGTGCTCTATGCACCATCATGAAGCCATTCAGCGAACTTCTAAAAGGGAGACAGACAGTGTTTGGTGGGGGCAGGGAGAAACGGGGCCAGGTCTCCTGAGCAGTAACAAAGAATAAATAATAGCTACCACTGCAACTGTGTGTGGACAAACCTACAGCCTGCCAGGTGCCGAGCAGAATGCTGCCTTTCTTCCGTTTTCTTTTGTTTTTAAGATTTTTTATTTGAGACGGGGAGAGGGAGAGAGCACAAGCAGGGGGAGCGGCAGGCAGAGGGAGAAGCAGGTTCCCCGCGGAGCAGGGAGCCCGATGCGGGGCTCAATCCCAGGACCCTGAGATCATGACCTGAGCCGAAGGCAGACACTTAACCAACTGAGCCACCCAGGAGCCCCGAATGTTGCATTTCTAAAGCCCACAACACACCCACGAGATGGGCAGGATCACCCCCACCTTGAGGGGCAGGCAGAGGCCCAGGGAGGCTTGAGTGGGATGCGCAGGACGACAGGGCTGCAAGGATGATGGAAGCTCCGCTCTGTCTAAGCCTAAAGCCACTACTCACCCTCTAAACCAGCTTGCAGGCTCGTTGGCCCTTCCTGCATTTCTCTTCCTTCCTCCCTCTGCCTGTGACTTCCTCTGGAACGTCCTTGGACCCAACACCCAAGAAATAATGATTTAATTGCCGGTGTTTTTTCAATGACATAATTAAATATCCACCATGAGATAAATCAACTTGAACCTGTCCGGGGCCGCCCTTGAATATTTTATTTTGGGGCTTCTTACACATATTTTTCGGCTTTTATGGATCTAAAATTAGGTTTCCAATTTTGGCCCTAGAGGCATGAGGTAAAAATGGTTATAAATAGCATCTAGGTGCCACATTCTTTTTGGCTCTTTTTAAAAAGGGGCTAAGTGAGGGGACAAAGTAATTACTTTACTGAAAAATGCAAGGGATTATCCTCTGGCTTACTATGATCACGGGTTATCTGATTGCAGTGTGGAGTGGAAAGCCACTTGGGCGTTGCTGGGAGCCATCCCGAAAAGCCCCCCACCCAAGCCGCCATTCACGGGGTTGGCCCCACATTCCGGCAAGGAGGGGAAGGCAGCATTCCCTCCCTCCTTTCATCTCCCTTAACACTCCAGAGCAAGATGCACCTGTGCTGTAATAAATGCAGGGATACAGCTGTGGGGGGGGGAGAATAATAATAAATGCAGCTAGGGGCTAAAAAATGGTTTTTGAAGCTAATGACAGTGTTCCTGCCTTTATTGCTCCAGGCAGAAACAGGAAGTTAGAAATCTAAGTGGCTTGAGAAAATATAACATTTAGCAAACTCATTTGCTGGCCTCCAGTTGCATTATCCTAATTTATTTCATTGTTGTGGGGTTTTTTCTTTTGGGTACTTTTTTGATCTATTTTTAATGGGAGACTAATGTGCATTTCTCCCCCCCCCCCCTTTTTTTTCACAGGGATTTATTGAGCAGTAAGACATTTTTTTTTAAAAGAACTTTTCTTTTTTAAGAAAAAAGAGCCTCCTTTTTGGAGGCAAAGATGGGACCGAGGGGGAGAAATTCCTGCTTCGTAATCCATATTTAATGTCTCTGGTCCCGATTCCTAAGGCTTTATTTCACTTGAATCTTCCAGGAGGGAAAACTATCCTACCAACTTGGAGGAGGGCATCAGGTAGGACCCCAGCCCCTTGCAGCTGCGGTTCTCACCTCAGAACCTGGTTCTAGGCTAGGTTCTCCCCAGGGTCCATTGCCAAGGCCCGTGGACTGGACCCCTTCATCCACATGGTCCACCCGACTACATGGACAATCTGATAAAAAAATACACCAACCAGGTTTCCATGCCTGCAAACCATCTGCAGAGTGGAGACAGTAATTGTTATATTTCTCCAGTGCCCCAGGATGGAGGGAGGGAGAGACTACCTCCTCTGGGCTGAGGGCTGAAATCTCTTCACTGTGTAAGCAAGTAAATGCAAGGACTAATCTGGCCATAACCTGACAACCTAGGAACTCCTGGACTCTTTCTTCAAACACAGAAAGAGAAAGTAGGCGGAGTTGTTTCGGCATTCTTGGACAGAGGGAGAGAAAAGGAAGTAAAATTAGCTGGAAGAATTTCTTGAACAATCACCTCATTTAGGGAATCAATGAGATGACCCAGTGTTTCCAGAGCTCAGTTGAATTTACAAACACTGTTCAGTGTAGGTGCTCTTTTGAGCTGCCCAGTAAGCCTGTGAGGAAGGTGGGATAGGCACTGATTAGCCTAAAGGGAAAGATGACAATGAAAAGATGGAGAAATGAAATGACACGTTCAAGGTCACAAGGGAAGTTAAGGGAAGAGCCAGGATTGGCCTGCACATGCAGTGTTTATGAGATATGACCGGGTGCTCAGTCCATGTCAATTAAAGCCAGCTTCTCTCTACCAAAAACATAGCACACATATAAAATGAGGTCTAAAGAAAAAGAATCTTCAGGAATTTTGAAAGTAATGAATGAAACAAGTCAAAAATATGTTAAGGCGAGCAGGGAGGGGCACACGGGGAGGGTCAAATGAAGATGCCAACTTTAAAAAAAAAGCCCTTAGAGGGGCGCCTGGGGGGCTCATTTGGTTAAGCATCCTTGATTTCGGCTCAGGTCATGATCTCAGGGTCGTGGGATCAAGCCCTAAGGCAGGCTCCACACTCAGTACGGAGTTGGCTTGAGATTCTCTCCCCCACTCCCAACCTCAAATAAATAAATAAATCCTTAAAAAAAATCCTTAGAAATAAAACCAGTAGTCAGATCAAACGTGGAGCACAACCGAACGAACAAGAAAGGGGAGAAACCATAAGACAAGAAGTCCAGGGTGTTTGGGGAGGTTTGGCAGGGTACGTAAGGAGTAACAATGTCAAAAGAGATTTTAAAAAATAATAGTGGTAAAACAAACGTACAAAAAAACCCAGACTTTTGGTTAGAGTATAGACTTTCAAATTTGAATTTGATCTTTTTGGCATGAAAACTTCAGATGCATTAAAATTAAGCAAAGACTGAATTTCACAAGTGTAAGAACAAACAGCCTCATTCTAAAGACTGAGACGACATGCTTAAGAAAAATCAACCAAATGACTGATTCCAATTCTAAATTCAAACTGCCTCTTTGTTCCAAAAGATGTCCACCTCTGGATGTCATCCTTTAAAAATGAGGACCAACCTGAGGATACCTCGATATTCCATGGAAAAGGAAAGAGGAATTGTTGCCAGTAAGATTGTTTCCCATTTGTTCTAGACATTCAGGCAAAGCTTTTTCAGTTGGAATCTCCCTCTTGTGTTCTGGATCCGGCTGCATCACCAGGGAAACGGCTACCTGGCAATGTCAAGGTGTCTCCCCTTTCCCCTGCAGGGCCACACTCACTTATCTCCAGGGGTCAACAGCCAGGTTCACAGGCAGCAGTGTAATCCAAGGATGTCTCCAGCAGGCCTGCCCCAGATACTGTGACTTGCAGTACCCACATGCTTGAACAAGCAATTGGATTGGTGACTTGCCACTAGTTTCAAATTGGGAGGAGGTCACCGAATTCAGAGTACTTACAGGGATGTTTACGAAACTCAGATTACAACTTGATGTGGCCTCAGCAAGTGAGATCAACTGTAGACAATAATGTATCTTGACCACCAGTGTCTGTAGGAGACGTTTCAGGTTTAATGTTATTGTGCTCTTTGCTCTCTTTACCTGTATATAATGTGATTCCTTTCACTGATGCAACAAACAGTTCCTGGGCACCTTGAAGATAAGATAGTTCCTGTCTTCAAGGAGTACACAGTCTTGTAGGGGACACAGACAAGAAATTATTTCGATTCAATGTGATAGCACTTGAAAATAGTAGAACCTGATAAAGTAGAAGAGAATCTCAATTATGAAGGTCAACTCTGTCTGGGAAGGGGGAGTAGAAAAGATTACCCAGATGAAGGGCTGTTTTGTGCTGAGTCTTGTAAGGCAAAAATCAATCTAAACTCAACAACAATCTCATCATGGGCTGACAGTACCACAGCCAAGAGAAACTCGGGAAGAATTCTCAGAAATCAATATATCCTTGGTTTTTGTTTTTTCTTCAAACCTCCTTCTCTTGATGAGCTTGATGACCTGGAAACAGACTCTTTGACAGCAGAAAATCAGGTTTTGGAAATGACTGTGGATATCAGCAACTCAGGGCTTAGCTAAAGCAGATTCTGGGTACCCTATGACTGATGCTTCATCTTCAAGACCACATGCCACACTTTCTCTCTTGGATCATCAGAGAGCCACTGAACAAACCAAGTCATACTTTGTGGTGGGAAAGAGTCAAATGGTGGAATCCAGAAGGAGCTGCAAAGACCTTGAGAGTCTTGGCAGGGCTACTATGAACGCCGGTTCACACCCAGTTTCTTTTAGGTATCTCACTCTCATTCTAGATTTTTCCACCTGTGTCCAAGCTACTGACAAGTGGAGCCATTTCCCTCCTTTCTGTTTATTTTCCGGAGCCGATCCAACTGTGATGTGTCAGAAATAGTGAGAGAGAAAGCTCTAATGAAGCCCTATAAGCATCTAGCTTAGATGTTATGGTAACTCGGCTTCTCTTGAAGTTCATGTGCCTGCATCTTCCTTGTTTCTCCCTCTGAGAGGAGTTTCTTGTCATGGACAGGTGATCTGACCTGGGGTAAGGGACTTGCAGTCCCAGGAGTAGGACCGTGGACGATAAGTATGTAGTGAGTAAGAGTACAGTCTTTGAAGTCAAAGAGATCAGAGTTTGGAACTTTGGTTTGATTTTTATGAGATGAATGACTTACTAACGCTGAACCTTAGTCTCCTCATCCAGAGAATGGGCACAATAATACTTATGTCACAGGATAGTTTTAAAGATTAAAGAGAAAAAGAGAGAGGTTGTCCCCAAACTGTAAAATTAAATGCACGTCATATAGAAAGCCCTCAATAAATGACTATTATGTGTCTTAAGCACCTACTCTGTGTTGCCACCTTGATTCATTATCTTGCTAAATCTTTATAGGAATTTTGAATGGTTGCCATCATTGTCTTCATTTTATAAAATAGGAAACAGAAGCAGGAAAGGTAAGAAAAAATGAAGGCAGGCTTCAAGCCAAGGTCTATCTGATACAGATCCAAGACTGCTCTATTACATACATGCAAATAAACACCTATTTCCTTGGGTGAAAAGAGGGGGTGGGCAGGCAGAAAAGGCAGAGGCAAAGAACGTCTCCTTCTGAAGAGGTGGTTTTCGCCTGGGACCTCAACCATGGTATTTGGCATTAATTCCTCCCAGGCAACCACAAAGAAGAGCATGAATAGATTTCTCAATTTCTAGCTCACGTTTGCTTGAACAATGATGTCTCAAAATATCTCAACAATGAGATATTTTCCCTCCGTGTCTGGTGATGACCGTCAAGTTCAGTTAGTCAAGTTCAAGGTCCTCTGAAGTGTCCATGAAATTCAATTTTATCTTGGCATGTCACATGTGTGGAAAAAATGTTTCAAACTTTCTGAGATGAAGCTACCTTTAGAATGTGGCTTTTTCCTCAATTGTCTGATATGATACATGTTGGCAGGTTATTGTTCCTTGCTCCCCACCCCCAGAGTTACACAGGTCAGTTTTTCTTACGTTATCTATTTTGGGAGTGGGGTGCTATCCTGGGGGGGGGGGGGGGGGGTAAGACTTATCTTCAAGACTTTCAAACCGCTGTCATACATTTTCATAACGTCTCCCCAGACTATTCTCCGGGGCATCACAGGAACCTTAGACATGGGGTAGACTATGCTGGGGACTCTTGACTTTTAATCAGAATGGTGATCTTTACCACTGAAGGATCATTCTGCCAGATGGGCTGGCAGTGTGGGAAGCAGCCAGAAGTATTTAAGAAGCCTAATTCTTTATGGGGAATGGACTGTTACTTGGTAGTTTATGCCAAGGGCACACAAAGAAGAATCCACTTTGCCTCTCCATGCAAATTTACCCAGGCTACCAGACAAGAAGGGTTCTCCACGTCAGAAACACAGGGATCCATAATTTGGGCTTAGACATACTAAAGACTAAGTACCCACCAGCCCTGAGATGGGGAAAGGCAGAGGGAGGCAAAGGAAATCTCAGCCAGATTCCCATCTACTTGCTTTCCCAGCAGAGCCACATTCCTCTACATTATCCTACAGAATACAGCACGATGTCTTCAGTGAAAAATAAAACCAAAGTTCTTAATTAATGCCATCATTAAATTAAGGCCCAAATAAGCAGGAAAAAATCACCATGATTAAAAAAAAAAAAAAAAAAAGGTAGGAAAAGCACAACCCTTGACTTATATGAAGTACTCTTTTATTTTATTACATTTCTTCTTCTTTTCTTTATGGGGATTAATTGGCTTTTCCAACCCAGGAAAGGAAACCTGAGAATTTCTTCTTTCCTATGACTATGGGGGATGCAAATACAATGCAGAGGAGGAATAACAAATGCTCTATTTTCTGAGCACTCTCCCATGATTTATGAAAGGTGTACCTCACTGTGGGAAGATAATGCCATTTGAAATGGTCCATTTCATAAATCTATCCCCAGCCGCACACAGGACAACTATGAACTCCTGAATCCAATAATGTTTTCATCCTCTATTGACAAAAAAAAAAAAAAAAAAAAAGACGAGGAAAAAAAAAAAAGACTTTGTTTGGAGCGAGGTAATGATGCACTTACAAGGGAGCTAACGAACGCGCTGTCTCCAGGGCTTTCTTTGGCAACGGCCACAGAGCTTCCAAGGCGAGGAAACTTGGATAAACAAAACGAAGAAATAATCAACACGCGCGACATCCCTGATGTCCTTTTACTGCTAGTGGCATTAATTATAGCACGGGCCCAATCCTCCACACGACCGCAGAACCAAATGTTTTGCCTGAATACCCTCTCCACCACATGAGAGATTTATCCTTTGGAACTGGGATATTTCCTATTCATTCATGCACCGCTTCGGTGTATCTGCTTGTTTATCTAACTGCAAGATCGCGTCCAGCAGAGGATTCTGTGCCAAACGTACCAGAGGAGGCAGTCGGGGACCAATCATAAACTGCCGTGAAATCCATGGTTGTGAGGTTTTCTGGCCGTAAGGAGGGGGAAGTGATATGTACATATCAGTGCCATGCAGGCTCCAGGAAACCCTCATGAAGTATGAGCAGAGGACAGAGGAAAGTTCCTTGGGATGCAACGACACGGACAGCACCGGCACGAGGAGAGACTAAAATGCACACCTGAACGGCACAGACAAGTCACACGGCACACGGGGGTCAGCTCCACAACACACTGAGAAACGGCAAGCAAGGGGACAGCAGCATGATGCGTGGTACCTTGGGGTCATGGACACGGAGAACGAAAGACATTAAATCCGCTAGGCAGGAAATGCTTCATGTTCATTAAAAAGTAGGGGAAAAAAGTTAAATTTTTAAAAAAGTAGGAAAGGAAAGAAAGCCATACTTGCACACATTTCAGGTTTTTTAACCTTAGTGGGGATTGCTGCATTTGAGAAAACCCATATACCCACCACTCAGATACTACAGGATTAAGAAGCAGATAAAGCACAGGATATAAGATGGAAATGATGTAAAAATGTGAATTTGAAAGAACTCCTCACATCATACTCATCCTGATACTCTGGAATTTGCATATTTTGACTCATATTTAAAAAGCAATTTCAAGGTCAGCTTCAGTGGAGAAACACTGAGCTAAGATGGGAAGTAACCCCATTAAAAGTCTACCAGTGTTTTGCATATTTATTTTGCTTCTTCTATAGTGAGCAATGACGACTCATAAATCAAAAAATCAGGGTAAACAAATACCAAAGAGGTTATTTTATACAAAATGTATACTCCTTATTCTATCTATTTATATACACAAACATTTCTATTACTTGAATTTATAAAGTGTGTAAAACATGCATGCATGCTTTAAAAATCTGCATGCATTTGCATAATATAGAAAACATATATTATTGTCCCAAGTCTCGGAAGACCATGGCCCAAATAAAATGACGACCACCTCAAATTCATTTTTGTATAATGGGATGGAAGTAATGTGTATTTTTAAAAGCTTTAGGACCATGATTTTTAAAATACAAATAGACTCGAATTTTCCAGTTATGTAGATTCCATAGTCTAACCATGAATATCCTAAGGGGGTGGAGGCAGCTGACCAGGATAACCTTGGGTCTTCCCAACCAGATCCAGGGAGCTTCAGCAAAAGCATGGACAAATATTAAAATTAGCATCCATATCTCGATGCCAGAAAGATCATCAGACTCCTGTCTCTTGAAGGAACAGGGAAGTGGGATGGGTTGCAAGGGGGATGGAGTTCAGAGGACTGTGGATAGCCATCGAAAGGCCAGGGCTACCCCCAAATAGGGATTTCTCCCAGCAGACTGGGGTACTCCTAAATCCAAACACTTTCACATTTCAAGAAAAATCTTTGTGATAATTTGATATTTGAGGATTTGACAATTAGATTAAAAGGCATCCCAGGGCCACTTTAGAAGACATATGCAAAAGTCAACCTTGTTTATTGACTTGTTTTCTAAAATCCGATCTCCTACTTTATTCACGAGAGTAGACTTAAAACAACTATTGGCTATTTCCAAAAAAATTAAGTCCACCCTCAAAGGATAAACATTTGCCACCAAAGAAAGAATTAAGAATTCCATCAACTGCACAACCAGGCATTACTGCCTACATGGAATGCATCATGGAGGATGGTGAACACCCTCTCCAGGTTGGAAGCCTTTGGAGGCCAGGTACTGCCTCTCATTCATCTTTAAAGCCCAGCAGCGAATTTGGAGTCCAACGGACAAAAGATGCTCAGAGAATATATGTTGACTCTAATACACAACTGTCTCTGCTCCTGGTGGTGTTGGTAACGAGCCTCGTGAGCATGACTTAGAGTCCCCTTGATAGGCACAGACCTGATGGGGTCTTTGTCTTTGCCCACAGCACTTAGAGATTCCCAGTTCCTTTCTCAGGCTGTGAGGCCCACCTCTCCAACCTCATCAGATTTCAATCTAAACCCATGTCATTACACTTCATCTCCTCTCTTTCAGTCATGCCAACTGGCACTGAACATCTGCGGTTCCCCGTGCCCGCACCTCTTGCTTTCAGCACCCCTTTGCTGCCTCTGGCAATTCAGGCCTCAGAGTCATTAAGGTTCTTCCTGACCCCAAATCAAATTAGCCTAGTCTTATCCCCAGTCCCTCTCGATCGCTTTATCCAGTTATAACTGGCTATATATCACTTCTCTCCAACTTGTATCTTGCTCACTCATTCACTGTTGACTGTCGGGTGCACCAAACAAAGAGCCTTCGTCTGCCTTCACTGCTACAGCCCCACAACTAGGACGTGGTAGGTGCTCCATACATACCTGTGGAATGAATGAAAGCACTAAAATAGCCAGAAATGACTTTTAATATTTGCTGTATGTAAGGGAATCCTGCTGATGGGGATCCTGAATATTCAGGGGGACATGACAGCTCCAACAGCTGAGAAACAAGTGGGTCAGACCCACCAAGACAGATTCTGGGGCAGAAATATGAATGAAGCAGAGCCCTTGCCATTGAGAGTCTTCCTGCTGCACACAGTGGTCTTCAGGCTTCTCTGTGTTTATGCCTTGGCTGCTTCTTCACGTTTGATAGTATCACCATCCCCGTAACCAGCGTCAGGGATGCCCCTGATTCTGACATGGAGGTCAAGCTCTGAAGGGCTGTCCCTACGCTAGTCTGAAGAGGCAGAGTTTAGCAAACGCTGATCTGCTTCCTGTCTTTCCCCACCGCACCCTAGCTCACTTCCAGACATGTGGAAATCTGGCCTTTCACTCTCCTCTCAAAACAGAAATCCTATGTCTTTCCTGTGATCCAGGAAGGTCCTGACACACAATGTCAGATGATGACATTTCAAGGACTCAGGATTTGAAGTCACAGGGTGAGAGTGGCAATCCGAGTTCTGCTGCCAGCTTCCCAGCTTTCAGAAAGTCACCTAGCCTCTCAGAGGACAAGGAGGGTGACAATTCCTCAGGAGAGGGCTTGGAGGAGTCAATCATGGGAGGACCATTAAATCATAAAAGACAACACATAACACAGAGCCTGGCACGTGGAAAAGCTCAGAAAACGTACATGTAGCACCTCCACAGAAAACACACACTCGAAGAGAAAGGATCATTCTGTTAATGTGTAATCCTTATACGTGTATCGAATTAGCATCATTAAAAACACAGGTGTATTTCTGAATCTGGGTAAAAAGTTGCCCATACTATTCTGGTAATTTGTCGGTAAACTTGAAATGCTATTAAAATTAAAAGCTCTTCCTTACCCCCAAAGCGCACCTCTTAGGTATGCCCCTCTTAATGGAAATTTGATATACCATTTTTTAAAAAAAATCTAGGAACAGGGATAACTGGATGTGAATGGATTACTGAGAGACCACTTCCAAGTTCCTGTAGCTCAAAACTATATTTCTACCTAATTTTCTAGGACTAGGTCCTAAGCAATCTGTGACCATATTCCAAAATCCAAATGGAATACTAATGGATTAATATGCTTTAAAAAGCATCTTTATAAGATTTAACCATGAACAAAACTCCTTGCTTCTCTTAGCTTCCAGTTAACATGTGATACCCTCTAATAGTTCAAGTTAAAGAGTTACAGAAGCCTGGACTTTTACATGAGCCTGACAGTGATGGATTAAAACCAAACTCTAGACATACCTCAAACAGTAGCACTTACTTTTTCTTACTTAACGCATGGTTGACCTACTGGAGCCATTTGCCAGAGACTATAATTGGTGGGCTGTTGTCAGAAATCTCTCCTTGCCTAGCCTAAGTTGGTTACCAAACCAAGAGGAAAAAGGACAACCAAGACGTGTTCCAAAACCCATGCAGCCTATGGGCTCTGCCCAGCCAGGAATCTGAGAAGTTCTGATGCTGTGAAAGTTTTACTCAGAAAGCAGGTTAAAACTCAAGACTGGTACACCCATGTTCATGGTAGCCTTATCCAAAATAGCTAAAACATGGAAGCAGCCCAAGTGTCCATCAACAAAGGAACGAATAAGCAAAATGTGACATATACATGCAATAGACTATAATTTAGCTGTAAAGAGGAAGTTCGGACCCAGGCTGCAACATGGATGGACCTTGAGGACTTAATGCTAAGTGAGATAAGCCAGTCACAAAAAGACAAATACTATACGATTCTACTTATATAAGGTACTGAGATACAGACAGACAGTAGAATGGTGGTTGCCAGGAGCTGGAGAGAGGGGAGACAGGGTAGTTAGTATTTAACAGGTATAGAATTTAAGTTTCTGGTAAGAATCACGGAAACGGATGATGGTCATGCCTGCGCCAGGTGGATGCATTTCATATTACTGAGCTATACGCTTAAAAATGGCAAAGGTGGTAAAATTTGTGTTATGTGTATTTTACCACAATAAAAAAGATCAAGTGGGCTGATTTTTAATTAAAAATGTTTAATCTTTAAAAAAATTCATGGGCTGCTTAAACTACTTGGCAGCATCCACTCATGCATCATTTATTCACTGGGCAGGTAAGCCTACAGAGGAATGGGGTCCAGCTAGTAAGAGCCTTATCCATCCTGGGGGGGATCCTGCAAAACTTGGGTTTGGGGATCTTCAGAAGGCTCAGAACCATCCAGGATACACCTGGAAAAACCTGCTTGGGATGGACCACCACAGGCAGCTGCCTGGAGCACAGTCTAACGAATTAGGACTGAACTCAAAGGTAAGGAGGACACACTGCAGATATCAAAAGTCAACCATTAAACCCATCACCTCCCCCCCACCCCTTCCAACTACTGATCCTGCCTTCCCTCTTTCAGTCCATGGACCACCTTTTCCTAGTTCCCAGAGATGAAAATACAATCATCGCTTTGTAACTTCTTTCTCAGCCTCCAGCTTCTTTTTCCTTGACATCTGCTAGATATATATATAAATCACCCTTGTGAACATGTTATTGTCCTATTTAAAAAACCTTCTGTGGCCCCACCACCAACGAAATAAGAGTTGAAACTTCTGGTTCTGGCACTGAAGTTCCTCCCTGAATGACCCTGCACTGTGGCTGGCAGGGGAGCTGGGCACGGGGAGAAACGGACGCCACCCTATGCCCACATTCACCATGGAACTCGGGGTGTGGCCAGTGAGGATTCAAAGGAGTGGTTCACTCTGCTTCCTCTAACCTATCGTAACCTAAGCTGTCCAACCACCTTGATCTTTATAACCATCATGACACCTTTAAAAAAAAAAAAAAACCTTTGAGTGTCCCATGGGAGAAAGCACTCAGGGGGAGCCACTGGTCCCTTTGAGTCCCAAGCCCTGCTCCCCCAACCCAGCTAGACATTTTGTAGAGAGTGTTATCAGAGAGTTTGATGTGTCTTGCTCCCACAGACCTTCCAAGTTGGGGTGGTAAGTGGTCCGCTCTTTGTACTCATGGGAAGGGGACACAGTTCAACCTTGACCATATTCTCCAGCAGTTGACATGGGAACTCACATCTGTCCTCTGGACACAGAGCTGGACCAGGTGACTGCTGGATGTCTCCTTGCTCCTTACCTTGTCTGTTTGGTCCCCAGGAGGTGCCCAGGACCAAGCCGAGTCATCCGCCTTCTGGGAAGGTCCCTCCTACAAACCACCACTTCCCCAGCTGTGAGCGATGGGCCAGCTCTCTGTGATGTGGATTAAGTCTGTTCTAATTCCATAGGGCCCTCCCATCGGGGGAATTCAGCCCCGAGGCCGCAGCTGTAGGCTTTTCTTTCAGGGAGGTCAGCGATTCCAGCCCTTGGTCGGCACCTCTTGAAGACGGGGCCAGGAACGTTTCGAGGACAGCATTTTCCTTGGCAGGTGTGCCTGCTGGCAGGGCCCACTTCAAGGTTTGCGAGAGCAGGGAAATGGCATCTGGGATCGATCTGTGGTTGTCGGTTTGCACATTTTGAGAGGCAAAGTGAAAAAGAACTGTCTTACACAGCATGTTCCTATCCAGACCTAGGCTGTGTCCGTATGAAGAAAAATGCCAGAGTGGAAAACCGGCCATGGGGCACCTGGGATTGTCTCAGGAGCTGCCTCAGGTCACTGCTCGGGCAGTTTAAGAAAAACTCTCTACTTGGTGGTCACACCCAGACATCTTGGTTCCTCGTGAGTTTGACGCAGCACTTTAGAAGCAGCTCAGAAAAAGGGCTGCCTCTGCGTTTGGAGGGCTGGGCTAAAGCCTCTTGGATACACGAGCAACTCAGAAGGGTATTGCCAAGTTGGAACTGCCTTCAAACTTCTGCCCAAGTGTCTTTTCCTCTGTGAACCCTTCAATGTCTTGCCCAGATGGACACAATGAAATACTTGTCCTGCCGTATTCTAGCCAAGCCTGTAGATGATCCCATGACTGCCTATTCTGTGCTATGTTACACTTAATGACTTTTATATCTGCCTCCTCTATTAGACTATACGCTTCTCAAGGTCAGGGATCACATCCTAATTGCATTCGTATCCTCAGCTTTGTCCCCAAAGCAGATGCCCGGTAATATTCATTGACCCGAATGCCCCTGCCCAGCAATCTCGTCTGACCACGCACAGCTGGATATTCCATTTCCGGCCCAACCGACAGGTGCTGAGTGCCATTCATTTTCCATCATCCTTCATCATAGAAGGCACCTACTCACCCTTCCAGTCTCAGAGTAAAATGGGAACTTCCCTGGCTACCCCTGCTCCCTCTAGTCCAGGCTGAGAACTTCTCTTACCTGTTCCCAGAGCACCTGACCTGGGCTCCCAGGTCACCCATCACACAGTATCCCTGGGCCCTTGCCAGTTCCCCATGATACCGAAGTGCAAGGACTGTCTACTCATGCACTGACGCTCTGTCTTCCTTGAGAGATTGTAAGCTCCTTGAGGGCAATAAATGCACATTTTTTTAAACCAAAATTTAAGTTCTCATCTACCATATGTTGGCCACCATACAAAAGTTTTCATGTGCATTTTCTCGTGTGATGTCCACATCAACCACAGGAAGTAGATATTATACCCATTTTATGGATGAAGAAACTAAGGTGGCTGGTGCCATGCCCAGGGCCATATGGGAACTAGTTAGAGGGGGAGCCTGGGTGTCAACCCAGAAATCATTCATTGCAAAGCTGCTACTACACTGAACCTGCCGTTCATCGTGTCTTTGTCCTCTCGGTGTCTAGAACAGGGACTGACCTATGAACAGTGAGCACTCAAGAAACATGTGCAGGGTGGATGTTTCAAAGGCACCTAGGGCGTTTCAATTACTCCTTCCCCTTCACTTTACTCACTCGTTCTTTTCATTCTACTAGTTGTCCTTGATATATCTATTCGATAGGATTGACTACAATAAACAGAAAACCCAAAAATATAGTGCCTTCAATCCAAGAGAAGTTTGTGTTAAAAAAGAAAAAAAAATCCTGGAATAATCAGCCCTAGGCATAAGATTTGGGGCACCCCAGCTTTCTCCACTCACAACAGTGTGCCCTTATCAGCCCCTGGGGCATACTAGACTGCAGGAAGGGAAAATGGGACTTAAGTAGGCAGGAAGGCCTGGGACTTCCCTGCCATCCCACTGAACTTGGTCACACGGTCTCAGGGTGCAGATAGGGAAGTTAGGATCTGGAATTCTTACATTGAACCACTATGTACCCCTCCAAAAATTCTGTTACTAAGAAAGAACGGATTAGATGTTGGGGGACAAGCAAGAGTTCTTCGGCACCAGCAGCTCTTGAATCCCTGCCTTCCTTGGCTTTACTGCATCGCCTGAGGTCAGACTCTGGTCGTCTCTCCCAGACCCCTTGGAACCTTGTCCTTCCGTTTTCTTTTCAAAGCCATCTTCTCGACGACAGCTCTTCCCCAGGCTGGGGGCGCTGGCTGACCTTGCAGTGCCCCCCAACCCCAGAAATGGAAATG
Organism: Phoca vitulina; assembly: GCF_004348235.1. Classification (NCBI taxonomy): domain Eukaryota; kingdom Metazoa; phylum Chordata; class Mammalia; order Carnivora; family Phocidae; genus Phoca; species Phoca vitulina. Next base: position 8,841,341 of record NW_022589759.1, read on the forward strand.
GAGCCTGGCAACCTCATCTTGCCCTCCTTCTCCACTAGACTCAATAAATATTTCTGGAAGATAATGACTCAAGGTATGGCCGTCTCACTCAGATCCCAGATCACACACTGATATGATGCCAGATTTTTTTTTTTCCTCTCCTGAGCACTGGAAATAGATTTTTAAGCAGTGTTATATAGCAGTTCGTCTTCAAAATCCTTCTTTCCTTTTCTTTAGTAATGTCTTTATAAATCACCGTTATAAAAATAAGGCAAGCAGAAGGAAAAATATGCAGTACCTAGAAACTGAAAATTCAAGTATTTGCTTTTTATGGGACACTTGAGGCTCTTAAAAAAGGGAACTGCTAGAAAAGTTAAATACAAAAAATTCACTGTATGATAACATAAAAGCCCAACAGAACTGAAGAGTTTATGAAAATAATTTGAATATTTACACTTCAATTTATGGTCTGAAAATCACCCCCAAACCACGATCTTATTCTTAAATGGATTTTCTGAGAGAGTGTTTAATAAATTTTGACTATTTTGACATGATGTCTGCTTGGATATTCTGTGCAATGATTTGAAAGCAAAGAGGAAATCCCCTAAAAAGCGAACATTAACTGCATGTGACTGTACATTATATATACAGAGAAGTACATTTATATGCATGCATTTATATGAAGTTTAACAAACATTTCGACTTAAAGGCGTGCTTTGGGTTGCTGTTATTGTTAGGGGAAAATACTGTAAATTTAACTCGGATTAAGCTGAGGGCTGAAACACATTGTAATTCTCTTGACAGGGAAGCTCGGGTTCAAGTTCATATCTTTTTATTTTCTAAGACTGAGGCTGCATGATCACTTAAACTGTGTTTTATACACAACATTACAGAAATACAGCAATGCAGGTCCATAAAAGTGTTGACAAATGAGAACCAAACGTGCTCTCATTTTGTCTTACCTATTATTTTTTTTCCCTGTAAGTCAAAGAAACTCCTCCTCAGAATTTCTTATACTTCACCTATTTAGGAAGATTCTATACCATTATTTTAACAGGCCCCAAAAGCATCAAATATCTGTACCAAAAAAGAAAAAAAAAATCAGCATTCACTTCAAAAGGGGAAACATATTCAGAACAAGAAAAGTGGTAGGAAAGCATATGTCTAAACACTTTATTATTAAACTCATGGGTTTAATGAAACCCAAACATGGAGAATGCATTATGTAAATACATATGGACAAAGGGCTTTTGAAGTCTAGATGACCACAGTATCCAGGATCTATGACTACGATTTTTTTGTTTATGCATCCTAGTAAGACTTCATCACACACACACACACACACACACACTACTGAGACTATTTATTCAGTTTTAAGCACAAATCTCTGCAAGCTTAAGCAAAAGGGATGGCTAAGAATATGTAAGTGTCTGGGCAGAAGAATAATTCACTGAGCTTCAGAGTTAGAAACAAAAATAAACACAGTAAGAGAAATCCCTACTTAATCTGTTTTCCAAAGAAAGACACTTATTCAAAGGAACACGGGCAAATTCCCCCACACTGGGGCACTGAAACGAAACTAAAATCAGAGACAAAATACACAAACCCGAGCACCAAGTATGGTCAATAAATAAGTGCTTGATTAAGTCTCATAATTATGCCTTAATTATCTTTCTTCTCTCCAACTTGGATTTAAAGGAGAACACACAACTACAAATAGTACATCAGCTCACGTGGAGTCACAGTGCTAGTGTTTACGTGATTTCAGAGATCAAACAGCCAGTATCCATCTATCAAATATCGACTGGGTGCCTACCTTGAGTCATGCTCTGGGATGCATGCATGTTGCGTGTTCATCTCTGTCTCCAATGAGCTTACAAACAGAGGTGTAAACAGATATATATGATAACAATGGAAATAATCACATTCTCTGGTGGTCAATTATGTACCAAACACTTCGCTAAGCCTTGGCATGTGTTATCCCAGAGAGTCCTTAAAATGACCCACTGAGTGTGACTTATTATTTCTATTTTACACATGAAGAAACCAAAGCCCAGAGAAATTAAATGACTTGCCCAAGGTCACCCAGATAAAAAGTGGACTAAGAGGGGCACCTGGGTGGCTCGGTTTGTTAAGCGTCTGCCTTCGGCTCAGGTCATGATCTCAGGGTCCTGGAATGGAGCCCTGTGTCGAGGCTCTGAGCTCAATGGGAATCTGCTGGTCCCTCTGCCTCTCCCCCTTATCGTGCACACTCTCTCTCTCTCAAATAAATAGATAAAATCTTAAAAAAAAAAAAATAAGGCCTATGTTCATTCCACAAAGCTCAAACTCAAGTGATTTCCATGTCATAGTAACAACTGGCCAGGCATTGACATTCTTATTTACAGGCAATACATTCCTCATTCCTTCCTCAAAACAAGGCTCATTTTATACAGGAGAAAACTCAGGCTCGGAGAAGCACTACAAGTCTTCCCCAAGCCCCCCTCGCTAGCTGGGGGCAAAGTCGAAATTGGTACTCTGTCCCTTGCTGCCTACACCCAGATTCTTCCAGAACCACAGGTTGGTTCTATCACATCTTTCAAAAGCTGAAACAATGTTCCCAACAGCTTTCTGGAAGGCAAGAGGGTGGAGAGGGTTGGCTAATGTCCACAGCCCCAAGCAAGGCTGTTTCTCGAAGCTTCAGAAGTCAGTGGTTTGCTTGGTGTTCGTGTCTACGCTTCTCCAACCACTGCACTGCTCTGCCAGATATTCCCCTAAGCACGTTGAGCTTCAGTGTTAAACCTTCTTCCCCCCAGTGCCTTGCGGTCATTACTAGGTCAGCCTTCCCCTATCTGGGCTAGAATGCACCTTTTCTGCAGGCAGGGGAGGCAGGTGTATTGCTCAGGCGACATCCTCCAGCACAGCGTTCCTGACTCCGTAAGAATCTGTGAGTGCAGTCACCCGATTTGAAACATTAAAAAGCCTATATGGCATGAGCACTGGCCATTCAGAACAGACAAAGCTGTTCAAGTCTTCACACTGGAGCCCAGGCCTCTGCCGTGCTGGGTGTAACTCTTTAGTTGCTGGATCGAGAGAGGCTTGTCACAGCTACTACCAAGCGGCACTGCGGGGTTCTAACTTGTTCACTCCGCTAACGGACATAACTGATGCATACTGCCTGAGTATCAGTCCTGTTGAACGAATGAACTGACAAACTACTCCAGCAGCCACAGAACATTTGCAAAGAAGAGCGTTTGCTTTCTGCAAAATGAGTGAGACATTTAGACAGGTGTCTAAATGTCTCTAACGTAATTGTGCTTCTGCCCCTCGACGACAAATGATCCCCAAACCAAACTTACGACTTGAGTAACCAAAAGGAATTATGGATAACTACATTAAGTTGAATGGGCCATGCTTTACTTTTTTAGGATCCTGTAATGCGCTCCTGAGGACGGTGGACTGTCCTCCCCTGCGATCTCCCTCCCTTTGAATTGATGGTAGGATCTATAATCCAAAGATAGCTTTTTCTCCACCCCCTCCCCCTCTCCTCTAGGTTCAGGTTCTTTCTGCCCAGCCACGTTCCTGGTCTGAAACAGTTCCATATCTACCTTCACTCTTGAGGTAGGCGAGAGCGTGATCAAATGAAAAACGAAGGGATTGAGAAGTGACCGAACCCTGTTAGGACGGGGCCAGGACTTGAGTCAGACTGCCTTCCGGCCACCAGTGCTTAATTGTTGGCCAAAGCATCGCTCTCCAAAAGTGAACGGTATCTTCACCCTTGTAGAGAAATGAAATATTACCAAAGGTCTTGAAGGTGGAAACTCCCCTTCTAAAATCTCTGGCAAAGGACATGTGTGAAAGCCTGGTTCTCACTGAGAAACAGTTCTTTACAGTTTGTGAAGCATGGATATATTAAAAATGTGCATCTCCTCCCTGTAATATTATCCATTCTGTTTTATAGTTATGGCTCCCCAGTGAAAATATGCAGGAAACAACGCATACAAGTGAGTTCCTGGGTAAGATGCTGGGAACTAAAAGCAGGAGATTTTAGTAGTATAAAGGCATTTCTTAACACCAAGGAAGGCACTCATTACCCCAGACTTCATTGACATACTTGTCCCGAGAACTCTTCCTTCAAACTTCATTAACATATTTTGCCTAAGAAGCACGGATCTCACTTTGATGCCATTTAAACATAAAGTTTACATTTTGAGCAGTTGAGGGGCTGTTTTCTCAATCCTGGTATGCTGCCACCCAGTGGCAGCAATGATCAGCCTTGGTCACATGGCTTACAGAAGGCTTAGCCAATGAACATGCTTTTATAAGATATAGGTGAGAAATGTACTCACTCTTTTAAAAAATAAACATTGAGAGCCCATTGCTGCTAGAGTCTAATGAGAGAGAGATCTACATTCAGACATATGTCCACACATTTAAAACACATTGCAACAAAGTGGTTTAGAAGAGATGAACAGGAAGTATTATAGGAACACTTAAACAGACCACCCTAAAATAACAGCAAAAGTTACTGACCCTTAAACAGCAGACCCTATGGAATGACCAGATTGTAAGCTAATCAAATGCTTAAAGGGCAGAGAAACCAACTAATAAATGTTGGAGGAATACTAGGGGAAGAAATTAACACTTTCTAAACATTCCATAGAACTGTGACATGTATCTTACCAACATCTGCTTCCTCATCCTCCTAACAACCATGCTAGGATTTTACAGATAAAGAATCTGTGTGGCAGAAAGTTTTAGTAATTGACACAAAGTCAACCAGTGAGCAGGTGGCAGAGATAAGTTTTAACTGAGATGTTTTGACTACAAAGCTTGGATTCTCTCCATTATGTCATTACCCTGATTTTGTCAATAAATATTTCCTGATAGAAATGATGACAGCAAGTTCCATTTTTCAAACACGCTTTTAGAAGCAACCCCCCAAAAAAGCAAACTTAAAAGGAAAAAAAAAAAAAAAAGCACAGCTGATCTTAAAGTGTTACATTTGTCTAACTATATAAAAAAGTTTCTTTCTAAAATGCCTGTGAAGGGGCACCTGGGTGGCTCAGTTGGTTAAGCAACTGCCTTCAGCTCAGGTCACGATCCTGGAGTCCCTGGATCGAGTCCCGCATCGGGCTCCCTGCTCGGCGGGGAGTCTGCTTCCCCCTCTGACCCTCCTCCCTCTCATGTGCTTTCTCTCTCTCTCATTCTCTCTCTCTCAAATAAATAAAATCTTTAAAAATAAAAATAAAAAAAATAAATAAAATGCCTGTGAATTCTGGACTTCAAGTCAAAATCCCTTCAGAAGACACAGGGTCATCAAGCTTTCTCAATACAAAAACCCTTACAGGAACTTTCCTCAGGCTGCCATTCTCTAAACAGGGCCCTCTCAATGGAATAATAATTTGTAGCAATCAGTCCAGGACACCATGTATGAAACTCCCGAATCCTTCCTCTGACATTTCTGAAGCACGTAAAAGCTAATTATTCTGGAAGAATAAAGTTCATGTGACTGGTTTTCTCCAACAGGAAAAAGTGATAAACTACCTGATGCCATGGAAGAATGAGACGTCACTCCTCCCTCAAGAGATTTCTAGATGAAAGCTGCTAACACACTGAGTTGAAACTCATGTGTGTGTGTAGCATTTCCAAAGCTGTTTCTTGAAACCATTGCTATGCTGCCCCTCACCCCCAAGAAAAGATAATATACAACATATAAACTAGGTTTTGGGAAAGGCAGGTGTAAAATATAGCAGGATGGGTCAAGGGGTCACATGGAAGAAAACAGCCCTTCCGTTTTGGAATAGTCTGAGCTAAAAGCAAAGAAGCTGCTGCTCTTTTGGTGGGGTGTAGCAAGAGTGGGCAAGGGAGAAAGAGAGGACAAAGAGAAAGAGAATTTTGACTCCTGGATGTGGCATCCTTTTTTTTCCCCCCCTACAGATTTTAATCTTTTGAGCCAAATAAAACCTTCATTTTAAGTTCTTGCTTTTAGTATGATTAATAAGTCATTTGCTTAGTGATGGTGCCCTACACAGGGACACCCAAGCTCCAGGTCTAGCGGCCCCTCATCAGCTTATGGCATGGGTTAGCCTGTGACCCTCAGTTCCCTCCTCTGTCAATGGGAGGGCTGGAATCCACTGCTTGTGAAAGCCTTTCGAAATCAAACAATCACTAAATCACTACATGTATGCAGAATATATGCCTGATAGGAGGGTCTTTTTTGGTCTGGGGCCTTCGGTCATATTGGATAGTCTTCACAGTACAATTTAGGGTGGGGATCAGCCACACCCAGACAGTCTTAGGGTTGGGGTGAACCATTCCAGAAAGGCCAACAGTGTGGCAGTATGGGGACCGTATCACATGGTATCAGTTGACCTGGAAACTAAGATCAACAAAGGAGCAATCCATCAACCAGTAATGCCTACACGATGAAGCCCCAGTAAAAGCTCTGAACACGGGGCTTGGGTGAGCTTCCACTACTGGCAGGCTCCATGCCCATGGGCACACGTCAATACTGAAGAGCGACAGGTCCTGACTTTACGGGGGGAGAACCATGGAAGCTTGGCATTCACCACTGTTCCCAGTCTCTGCCCTCAGTGTCTCTTCCTTGGATTGCTTTTAACTTGTGCCCCTTCCTTGTAATAAATCATCACCGTGAATATAACGGCTTTCAGTGTGTTCTGTGAGCCCTCCTGGCAAATTATCAAACCTGGAGGGGTGTTTGGGGGAACTTCCCCTCCCATGTGTAGATGTAGTCAGAAGACAGTCTTGGAGATGGTGGCTGTCCCCTAAGTCTTCCCAGCCCCCTGCTGAGCGTTAACTCGTCTGTATTTGGACAGAGTTGGCAGGAGAGTCCCCCTCTCTACTGCCGCCATGATCGACAGACACCCCAGAATCCACATAAGAGCCCTGAGCTCCAGTTTCCTCGCCAGGAAAACGAGAACTGAGTGAGTTGCTCAGTCTAAATGACAAAGTTATTATGAGACTTGATTAAGGTAATGACTGTGAAACCTCTTTGAAACGCTTTTTCAACAATGGGATATTAAGAGCCACTGTTACTATTACTTTGGCGTTTTGGTGCTGCAGGATTATATTGACTCTCCCCCTTTTATTGCATTTCTCATGGCCGGTGAACTCCTCTTGTCTCCATTGGCAGATGCTGAAATTATGTCAGCTAGAACTTTTATTAGCCAACGATTTGAGTCAGTGAAAAGTCGCGGCGAAACAAATGCAGCATTTTGACGTAGCCGTGTCTATTCCGCACAGTGCGGTTTCGAGGCTAATGTCTTTTCAAACAGCTCTGTTTTGCCTGCAGACTTGAATACCCTCATTATAGTCTTTGAAAAAAAAGTTCCCTTATGTTTTTTTAAAGAGCGCCATTCTTCAAAAAGATGTCAAGAAGCTCTTTTTCTTTCCCCCCTCGCTACAAGGTGTAATGCAGAGATGAGCACAAAATCTGGTTGGAAATGTGACCTATATTGGACTGGCAGAGCTTAATATCAAGCAAACAGCTAGTTTGGGAGCTGGTTTCATCCCCGTTGCTGCTGATATTTGTAGAAAAGTGCCACATACTATTCGTGAACAGTGAGAGCAGTTTGGAAGTCAATTATGGTTTTAAAAAATTGGAATCATTTGCTCGAAGAGTTGATCTGAGTTTTGGACAAGTCCCTGGCCTTCCTCACAACAGCCAAAGCCAGGTCTTTTGGAAAACATTTTATTTTCATGCTCAGCGTAATCAGAAGAGAAAAGTCATGTTTTGCAGATGAAATGGGGCTGATAATAAAAAGTAGGTCACACTTTCTCTATCTCTGTCTCTCGTTACTTTCTCTGAAAGACAAAGGAGGGTTTCCAAGATGTGAATCAAGTCGGGTCAAGCCTCTGACCTGAGTGTTCTTTGCATTATGAGTAAAATTAGGAGCATTTTCAGTCCCTGGCTGACGTTTAACGAGGGCAGGGGCCGTGGAAACAGTAACTCTAAGGGCTGGGGTGGGAAGTGAAGACAGCAGATCATCCAGGCTTCTGGGACAAGTAAGAACGACAGGTTCAAAGGACGGTTGGTGGCTACGACCTCGGGATCCGGGGCGGCAAGGCAGGAAAGAGGCACAAAGAAGAAAAGTCACATTAGCCCCCGCAGAAGATAATATGATTGTGCAGGATTATTTACTCTGCACTCCAGGGGGGAGATTATGCATCCCTGCCCAGGAGTGATCAGGTCACTTCCTTTGGCCAATGAAACAGGGCTGCAATGACAGGTGTCCCCTCTACGAAGAGGCTTTGAGAGCATGTCTTGTCTCTTGCCCCTAGGAAATGGCACAGAGAGGCTGTGCCGTCAACCTGGATCTGTTGTGTGCACATGGGCCCCCTCTTTGTTTCTGTAAGCCATGGGGATTGTGGGGTTGTTTGTTACTGCAGCACACCTAGTCTATGCTGACTGAGAAGGTATCCCTCTGTTCTTCCTTTCCAAAAGTGTGTGAGAAGGATGAAAACAGTGAGTAAGCCTGTGTGCATACTGGTCTATATATCTAGGTCATTTTCTAGCTCTGGAGTGAGCACTGACATATCCAGAATCAACTGTTCAGACTGCATTGCAAACAGACTGACATACAACATCTCTCCAGGATCCCCATGTAAGAAAATAATGCTGCCTGAGAACAACAATGGCTGTTCCATAGAAGACAGTAATGGCTTTTAAAGATCATCGAGTGCTGATCTTAGGATACACTGGGGAGCAAATTACATAAGGACAACGTCTGGAGTCAACCGGCTGGATCTAAATTCTAGAATCTACCATTTGCTCTCTGCTTGCTCCTAGATGTGTTGCCTAACTTCCCTGAGCCTTTGTTTACTCATTTGTAAAGTGGGCTCACAAGGGAGCCCCTACCACATACAACTGGTGAAGGAACTAGATAATCTTAAGCACTTAAAGGAATAGCACAGAGCCTAGCCATCTGGTAATTGCTCAACGTATGTTGGTCATTGTGGTTATTTTTTTTTAAGATTTTATCTATATATTTGAGAGGGAGAGAGAGAGAAAGCACAGAGAGAGAGTGAGGGGGAGAAGCAGACTCCCTGCTGAGCAGAGAGCCTGACGTGGGGCTCGATCCCAGGACCCTGAGATCATGACCTGAGCCAAAGGCAGACACTTAACCGCCTGAGCCACCCAGGCGCCCCTGTGGTTCTTATTTCTGTTGTTATCCACACCACTGTTAACACTTCCCTCCCACCTACTTAGTGATAGACCTCAGGTGTCCTAATCATTTGAGGTGGAAATGATAAATGGCACAACCTGTTGGCTGCTGCCACCATGACTGGACTTAAGAAACCTGCACAGGAAGTGCCATCATGACTGTGAATACCTTAGACCAGAGACCTTTTCTCTGCCCTGGGCCTAAATAGGAAGGTACTCTTCTTACCACGTGTAACAGAATGAACTATCCCTCTGTATTCTTGCAGGAAGCAGCTCAGGAAAGGTAACACAAAATGCTCGCGAATCATATGGGACCAGGCAAACTGAAGAGAGAAGCCAATTTAGGTTCTGTGACAAAGCGCTTAGACAAATAAGTTGACTCTTCTGAGCATGAATTTCTTAATCTGTAAAATGGGGATGGTGGGAGGAAAAGCCACCAGGGCCTGAGGATAGGGTAAGGTAACATATTTAGTACTTTCAAGATGGAGCTGATCTCATCAGCCTCGGTCAACATGAACTGTTTTTATCATTATTAATACAACCAATAATACTAATACTGCCAGAAATACCCCCAAATAGTAGCAAGCAGCTTGCAGCCCATCTTGGGAGGAAAGAATAAGCCTTCATAAAAGCCAGCCTATCCTTGCAAGACCTCTGAATACATACATAAAAGAGACAAGGATATTTGTCCCGAAACTGGGAATGACCAAGCCTTATTGCAACCCTGCCAGAAAACAACGACTGTGGGGGTCTACATCAAGGAAAGCAGAAAAGAAAGAGGTTTTGCAGGTATAGATTGAGAAAGGACTCCTTTGAAAAGAAGATAGGAAATGTATATAAGATCCCACTTAAGTTAGCAGTATTTCTTGATCTACACATATTGCTGGATAAATTTTAGAACTATCATTTTCACTCCATAATACAGATATTCTCAATTAAAAAAAATCATAGATTTTGGGGAACCACAGCATCCCCTGGTCTTAGTTCATGACCTTTGGAGGTCTGGTGTACATGCTGTGGGGTGAATCCCATTATCAAGCCTTGTCAAACTTCCAAACTCCCAGCCAAAGAGATTAATTTAGGATGGGGATGTAATCCAAGCTAGGTCAGGCTGAATGCAAGGGAAAAAAGATGGTGTGGTCTTTTCCCACTGGTTTGAACCTAGAATGACATGGTTTTGAACTAGTGACATTTGTCTTGACATGCAAAGAATGAGCTTATCAGAAAATGGTGCCAATACTGAGGAAATAAAACCAAAGGATGAAAAGAAGGAAATCAGGTACTGATCATTTAGCTCCCGGATTGAGCTTTACCTGATCTCCTTATCACAGCTACATTTTCCAATTAGTTAAGCCTACTTAAGTGAAGTTTTCTTTCATTTGCAGTAGAAAGTCTCTAACACTGGTAACTCCATATAGTGGAAAAGGAAAAACTACTCCTGACTCTGAGTTGTTACAATTTGGACAAATTCCCCCAAAATCCATCAGACATTTAGCTTAAAGTCTATCCCAGACAGGGCCACTTTGATTCTTTTCAAATCTGCGAATATTGTTGCCTTCTTATTAATACACAGGGTGATCATTCATCGCAACTGGTCTGGGACAATCCTAATTGATGCCTGTTGTCCTGGAAAAATTCTTACTAGCGTCTACTTTCACTTTAAACAAATATCCAAGATTGATTAAATGGTGAGTTGTAAGGTTACTCTGTTCATAATTCTTCTTTACAAAGTTTGTTCCTTTAAGAGTCGAATCCCACACCCCATCCCCAAATTCTTTTCAGTGATAATTGTGGTTAGTTATACTCAGCAAATAATCTCATCTTGCCAGTCTTCCCATGTTTGACTTTTGGGGGATTAATCACAGCTTTTTGCTGTTGAACAAGGTTCTTGAGAGCATGGTATTATTGTTTTATCTAAAGGAAACCCCTCTGAAACAGGACCTCCATCCATCATACCTCCTGGAGTAGAAAGAACTGATTAAAACTTCCTGTCTTGAAAACTTGTTTGTTACCGTGTGGCTTCCTCCCTGCCGTCAGCATAAGATCTTCCTCGTGCAGCGTGTTTAGGATTCAGCTAAGGGCATTGTTTTATCAAGATGGGACGGTTATCCGTGTGGGAGCGTGCTGTGCTGGGAATCTGACCACCCTGTAAACATAGTGATAACATCGTGTCTGCACACTGGGAGAAGACAATGCTCCCCGATTCCCTTTTCCTAATTAGAGTCTGGAACAATAGGTGGGAAATACGAGGCCCTGTTGTCATTATCTATTGGCCTTCATTTCTGGGCATTGATTGAGCGGAGGGTGTTTTGTGTGTGTGAAGAAACAGCAAATTAAAATTCAGACTTCTTCCATTTTTCTTCCTGGAGTGTTCATCTTGTTATAAAGCTGGGATGACAGAGATTAAAAATCGGAAGTGGAAGAGTAGAGAGTTATATACACTTGTGAACAGTAACAAGTTCCCTTTCAAAATGATTCCAATAAGCAAATGTTCGATCAAGGCAGATGCTGGGATATGAGGTCATGAAGAAATTGTTTCGACACTTGTTCCGGTCAAGGGAAGACACAGACAAGGACCTTCCCTAAATGGTGGACGAGTCAATTAATGGTACATCATCTGTTATTTCACTACTGGGAATCAGCAATGTCACAGTGTACTTTTTTTTTTTTTTTAATTTGCAATGCTCGGTACCCTGGTGACGTTTGGTGCATTAATCTGCACGGTAGCATTTGCCCAAGACTTTTGAGTAGGACTTACCTATCTGGGAGCATCTTTGGAGAGACAACATCATTACTAATAATAAGTCATATTAAGCCTATTTACACTTACGACTGCCCTGCTGAGTAACAATGAAGCTAGTTAGATGGAAAACTCTCCAGAGCTCCTGCAAAGGGGTCTTCTGAATTGCAGATACACAACATCTAGCTCTTATGGAATACGACTGGCCAAGATAAAGACCAGGTGACCAAATTCTATGCTCAGTGACTGGAATGGTCCTGTAAAGAGAACCCTCTCAATCTGTACAAACCAATGGTAAGGAAGGGGATGGGGAGGAGTGTAAAGAAAACTGGACAGCAATATTTTAATTGCAACACGAGTCCAACCTGGCACGCGATCTCCATTGAACACATAGGTTGTGGTAAATATCAGACAACCTGCTGCATTCTGTTACTGATGTGTGAATTTATTTAGGTGAAGAGTTTTATAAAATTTCAATCTTCTCTCTGTCTGTCATGCGTTCTTTCATTATCTGGTTGACCCACCCAACATCCCAGCCCATAGCTCCCTGACCTCAGCTCCGGAGATCGTTGTCCCTGTTATTTTGGCCACCACTCTCAGGGTGGCAAACCAGAACCTGGCACCACTCAGATCTTCTCTGTATCGAAAATCCTAAATTCCAGCCTCTCTTGCTTTTGCTGCTCCATTGCAGGCCTCTGGCATGCAGCGTCTTGGTCTGGTCAGTAGACTTTGTCGGCAAACAGACTGCCCGCCAGCACCTCTCAATTCTGCCTTGTGAACTGCTAAACTCCCAGCAGTCAGTGGCATGCCTTCTTTGCCCCATACTCCAGCTACTGGGAGAGCCAGTAAAACCAGGACTGGTTGTGGTACATGGCTTCTATACTGAAAGATGCCATGCCAGCCTCCATTTTTGCAACAGAGCTGTTGAGGGAAGCACCGCAAAGGGCCTGCGGGGACGGCTCCTTCCACCAGAGGACACACCATTCTTGCCCCGTCCTCCTTCCCGGGGCTTGGGATGGCTGGTGGCTTAGTGCTCTTGGACCACAAGGGAGAGCTAAGGATGGAGCAGCAAAAAGAGCATCCTGGATAAACACAAAGCCATCATATAGCCCTGGATAGAGTCTGAATATTTTCTGGATGAGAACAGCAAGAGCACCACACATGTCTATCTCACTTAGGGTTGTTCTATATTATATGTAGACCTAGTTAAGGCTTATTAAAATACTGGTGACAGTGCTTTATGCCACCTGCTGTGAATTAAATGTTTGCATCCCCAGAAGATTCATAGGTGAAAATCCTAACCCCATGAATGGGATTAGGGCTCTTATAAAAAAAGATCTTACAGGGCGACCTAGCCCCCTGTTATGAGGATTCAACAAGAAGTCTGTGATCCAGAAGAGGGCCCTCATCCAACCATACTGGCATCCGGATCTTGGACTTCCAGCCCCCAGAACTGTGAGAAATAATTTCTCTTCTTTACAAGCCTCCCAGTCTGTGGTATTTTGTTATAAAGCCCACATGGACTAACATGGCACCTTAGTGAAATGGGAGGGTGGCGGGACTTGACAACGGCTAAGCCCTCAAGTCCTACTGCAAATACCACTGGCCCCTCACTGGGTCTGCTCAGACCCTCCCTAACCTTTCCTTCCTTATTCTCAGCTGATATTTGGCTTCCTACTTCCCTGATACATCTGAGGCCATGATGGGTGAAGTATCTCAACTTCCTGTCCCGCCTCCCACCACCACTGACACTGACATTCATTCTCGCTTTCTTCCAGCCCATCAGAAGAGCAACTTAAGCCCAACCTCCCCACCTCGGGGTAAAAGATGTCAAGTGACCAATCAATGTCCTATTTATTTCTCTAGCCTCGGTGCCTATCACTTCTGAGTTGGAACTAGTGCTCTAATAAAAATAAATTGCTGGTAGCTCATTGTATCCATCCAGTGATTTCAATTGTTGTGCCTTCTGCCCAGAAGAGAAGTTCTACCAATATTCCTTGTCTGCTTAATGCAAATTCTTCAAGACCAGCAAGGGGTCCTCGTTCTTCCCCTAGATCCCTACTCTGAACTTCTACACCAGGTCACTTCTACACTCATTCTCCATATCTCCAGTATCGGCTGCTATCTTACACCCCAACAGATGACCAGGGAATTGCCCGGTTCTGTCTCTCCACTGTAGCCAGACCAAAAGCTGCTCAAGGGCAGGGCCATGTGTCCTCATGATGCCTAGCACATTTAACCACTGTTTCTGGCTCTGAGTCGGTACTGCATGTGTTCTGATTAAATAAAGCATCAGTGTTCCTTCAGTTACTTATGTAAAGAAAAGATCGCACGAAACTGGCACTATCTCAAAAGTACAGTGTGCAAGCTGCAACTCTATCATTCATTCATTCATTCATTCATCCATCAGCAAATATTTCTAAAGCTCTTCCTACATATCAGGCACTGTTCTAAGTGCTTAAGACCCAGAGTGGATGAGACAAACGTGGTCTCTGCTTTCCTGTGGCTTATAGTCCATAGGAAGAAAATGAAAACAATAAGTTACAGTAAATGAATGGATGGATAGAAGGATGAATGAATGACACGAAACAGTGATAAGTGCCAGGCAGGGAAATAAATCCAAGAGGAAATGCGATCTCTTTGGACAGGATGGCTAGGGAGGGCCCCCATGAAGACATAATGTGGCCACAGCAGAATGATGGGGTCCTACTCCATTTCCAAATGGGGCTGGCAAATCTCAATCTCTCCTGCTCCTCAGACTGACCAGCAATATCAGTGAACCTTCAGCCATAATTCCTTGCCAAAAATAGCAGCATGAGCACCTGTGCAAGTAGGGTCACCCTGGCCACTGTGATGTAATAAAACGTACTTTGCTCACGTGAAGTTCAAAATGTAATATTCCTGACCAGTGGGTGGCTTTGCTCCGTGCGGTCACTTGGGGGCCTGTCTTCATCTCGTGGCCCTACCATCTCTACTGTGTGGCTTGCAGACCTGCAGGGGAGATAGCAAGGAGGGTTGTGCATGGCAGGTTTGCACGGGCGAGAAGGGCCAACATCACTGCTGCCAATATGCCACTGGCCAAGACCCAGCTGTGTGGCCGCAGCTAACACCAGAGAAGCTGGGAAACGTAGTCTAGCTGTGTGCCAGGAATCAGGGAAAGGGGCTTGCCTATGTGCTCAGGGCCTCTGCCAGCACAAGGCAAGAAACACACCCATCAGGAGAGTCACTGCGAATTTTCCCCCTCCAAGTCCAAGGTCTCAGACCTCCTCACACTGCCTCAGCTACCGCAATGACAAGATCAAAATCAAAATCCATTCTGGCTGGATGTCATGCAGGATGCTGGACGTGGGAAGCAGAAGCTAGGGCTGAAATCCAAAGGGTTAATTCACTAAAGGAAAAAAAACACACACACACACACACAAACACAACACTCAGACCTGTTGTGCACTCAGACAGTTCCAGAGCTCGAAGGCTAATCGTCCTTCTGGGATGTCGAGTTCTTTGTGGGGCCCTCAGAATGGACTGTTCGACCTTTTGAGGTTTCTCATTGCTCTGATCTCTTGCTTAATGGATAGTGTTTTCCAAGCTGATGGTGTTTTAAAGATACAGCATCAAACCAATGATAATATGTCTGACCTCTTGAGGGAGAGCCCTGTGCATCTTCCTGTCTCGGCCTCCCTTATTGGCTAATTACATAACTTGACTAGAAGTTGGTTTTAGGGAATCAATTTTACCATTGCCTAGTCACAAGTAAAGACCATAAAGTTTTATGAGAGCTGAAGGGACTGCCTTTTACGGAGGGGAACTTAAATGAAAATTAAAGGGGGCATAAAATGATAAGAAATGAAATTCTATAAGGTGTTTTTCCCCCGGACTGTCATGCTGAATTATAGTGCGGGGGATGTGCTCTCCTGCTGGGTGCCTCTCACACAAGGCACCAAGGAATGGGAGAGAAACCCATGTTTCCTGATCACCAGCAACACAACGGAGGGCGTTTCAGGAAGTGGTTCCAGGAGAAGATACAGAAGAAAACCCCGCGATTGAAAACCTACCAACTGTGTGACCCCAGACCAGTTCTGTGAGCCTCAGACTCGCCGTCTGCAATATGCAGGTAATGACAGTGACCGCCTCATGGCGTTACTGCACGAATTCAATGGAACGATGCGGGTAAAATGCAGAGCACAGTGCCCGGCACACAGGGAGTCTTCAGTCAGTATCACCATTATGACCACTGTGAATAACAGGAAAAGACGAAAGACGGCTGGGTTCAGTTCAGACAGAGGAGAGCTGACATTGGTTATGTGCTGTGTGCCAGAGATCCATCCTTGTACCAGCTGCATTCCACAGATGAGGAGACGGAGCTCAGAGCCGTTGGAAAACCTGCCCACAGTAACACAACTGATGAAGGCCATAACTGGATCCAATGTCCGGGTTGTTCGGGCCCTAGAAGCCAGAACGCTTGACTACCCCGCCCAGTGCTTTACAGTGTGAGGTCCACAGCTCAATCTGGGGAGCCCGTTCCTCATGTGGACTTCCAGGCCCCCACTCTTGTTTACTGAATCAGAATCCCTGGAAGTTGGGGGCTGATTATCGGCATGTATAACAAGCATTATCCAGGTGATTCCTGCACACTGAGCTTAAGAACAACGGATGCAGTAATGCTTTGTAAGACAGACATTGCAACTGGGGAGAGAAGTGCCCAAGAGTCATATTCTGTTGCATTGCCTGAAGAATTGCCCACTCCTCCTACCTCTATCTTTGAACCATCGTCCTTTCTGGCACTCCTGTGTCCTCACAAAAGTCAGGGGTGGATGGACCTCGGCTATCAAGAAAAAGAAAAGGTAGTTGTGAAGGGTAGTGCACTTTATTTGAATGAAAATCATCCCTTTTGCTGTGAAAATGAAAGGCCTCAATACACTGTTCTCACATGAAATTGTGTGCCCTGCTCTAGTCAGGACAAAGGTTCTGCTGAGTAAGGAACAGCTCCCATAGCTCAGAGGCTTAATACAGCACAAGCTTAATTCTTGCTCAGACTACAAGTCCGGAAGAGGCTGGCAGGAGGCTCTGTTACTCTTAGTCACTCAGGGACCCCGGAAGCTGGAGGATCCATCTCATCATGTGACCCCATGATCCTACTGTTCGAAAAAAGCACCAAATCACCGCATCCTGGCTTTTAAACATGCCCCTTGGCGTGACACTTGTGTTCATGCTTTCTCAGCCAAAGCAAGTCGCCTGTCTACACCCGACTCTAAAGGGGGGGGAGGAATGTCATCCCCAAGAAGGACAGGACAGGAACATTTGGAACACCACCAAGGGCTGGTACACCTATCCAAAGGCAAACAAACACACAAAAAGATAATATAAATTCATTATATCTGGGTTTCCTGGGAAGTAAATAAAATATAACTATACTCTGCACAATTTGATCCCGACGCAAAATATAGATGGCATTTCATTCTTGCACGTACCTGAGAGGGACGAGGAAAACTCAGAAAGAAATAACATGAAGATTAGCTTGATTTCCTATTTTGCCAAATGAATGCCTTAGAAATATGCATGCAACGTACTGTGTGCCGAGCTGTAACGCTCCAGGACTAGACACTCGGTTACTGGCTTCAGATGCGCCTGGCATCCTTCCACACCCTCCTTTTCCTGCCTCTTCACATGTGGGCTAAGCTGACGTGTGGAACCACCCACGCGCTTCATTTAAAACAGGGGGCATGCATTTTTGTTTGGAGAATGGACTACGCACTCCTGGTCCAGAAATATACTGGCGGGATGGGCACGGAGGCTAAGGAATGTCAAGATCCCATCCTTTCAGGAGCTGGACCCTCTGCCTAGATTTCTGCAAGGGCATTTCATATCAAAGAGGAATATCATTTCCAGAAAGCCTCTGCACCAAAATGTTTCACTCGGAGGCAAAAGAGAGGCTGAGGGTTAAAACCAGTCAAGGAGGCAACTCTGGGCTTGCGGGAGGCCAACTGTGCGTACTTTTCAGGCCATGAAATATGGCTCCTGTTCTGACACTCTTGTAATAGCATGGATGTTCACTCTCCTTGTTGCTGTGGGGTTTATGGTCCATAAAGTTTAATAACAATCTTAACAGCTGAACAGAGAGCACACGAGGCTCGAAGGCCACTCTTACCAAAGGGGATCTAGATTTTCCATTTTTTTTCCCCTTGGACATCTCGACGTGTACAACGTGCCCATCCCTCATGGTGGGCCATACGGAATAACCGTGAGGTAAAAGCGGATGCAAAAGCGTGCTTTGTTGTCTCTGAAATAGCGAGGCGGCTACACACTGGGCCTTCAGAGTATTCAGGCCTTGGGGAACTGGGGGTTGTTGAGCCTGGTTATCCTGGAATTCGGGTACTACAAAGGTCCATAGGGTTAGCATGCTAGGGTTTGGTCCGACTGATGGAACACTGGAAATGAGCTCCAAATCCCTTCCCAAGGCCTGCAATGCTGAAGCTATGCACGATCCGCACTCCTCACACTGCTCCCAGCCTCCTCTCCTTCCTCACCCACTCCCTGTGTCCGACTCCCGCCCCTTGTGGTCGGAAAATACACCAGCCTCTACCCTGCTCCAGGCCTCGGAACCTGCAGCCCCCTCTTTCTCTGGGGGCTGGTCTTCTCCTGTTTCCCTTGGACTGGCTTCACGTCATCCCCTGTCCTGGGGAAATGGGACCTCCTCCGTGAAGCCCTCCAGACCCCATCTGAAGTAACGCCCCCCACACTACTGCCCAACTGGATTTCCTAAACTGCACTTATCACCACCTGCCGACAGCTTATTTGTGTGCTTGTTTCCTTGTTTATTCACACACACACACACACACGCACGCGCCTAAGAATGAGATCACCATGGAATGTGACATAGTGTCGTATTATTCCTGGTTTCACTCAGTGCTGGTTTTGAGCAAATGAACAGAGCACCTAGGGTAATAAAGGAAAGGTCAGGAGACCTTGTCCCAGCAAAGCTGCTCGGGAACCTGGGGAAGTTGAAGGTGGCGCGCTCACACAAAGGGAGAATCCACTCCTTCCTGCATCCTGACAGACCTGGAGCCAAATGAAACCACGGTCTTCCCCGAAGCATTTCTTCAGGTTCTTCCCTCACCCCCTGGAAGATGTACACGTAATCTGTGTCTCTTTGGAAGCCCTGGACCATATATTGTAATCGGGGCCTGATTCTGTAGGGGACAGCTGATGGGGGCCAAGGATGCAGACAGCCCACAGCAGGGCTCAGGATGGGAGGGGCCTGGACACCCTCCTCCAGAGAGAATTTGAGGGGGCGGGGATTAGAGGAAGTCCTTATCAGGCCACATTTACACTTCAAAGAGCCCTTCCTGCAGGGCTTACACAGTAGTAACAAAGTCATCTCATTCAAAGCCAAGAAGCTTTCCTCCAGAGCTAAATTCTGCCATTCCTCCTACTCCTCCCTAGTGGAGACAAAATAGTTCTGTTCCAAAATGCCCTGGGACATAACTCACCTGGAAGGTGGTTTGCTGTTACCCTAGCTCTCCCTTGGTGGCTGACGCTTTGCTAAGGGATCCTTGGTTTATAGGAGTTATGTGGGATTCCCCTCAGACTCCTGTGCTTACCCAAGGCCTGTAACCAAGGAGACAGAAATACTGTAGCCTAGGTCATTCATTCACTCATTCACTCCCCCATCCATCCAACCATCCACCTATCCACCCACCCATCTTCCCATCCCACAGACACGTACTGAATCACCACTAAGTTCCTAGCACAAAGCTATTTCTCCTTTCTGGATTTCTGATCTTTAGTTAACTAAGGGATGGGAGGAGGGGTCTGGGATAGCTGAGTTGGGGGCACTCCAACACTAATAACTTGGGCCAAGTTCTGGCACTTCGGGTGGAAATGTGTTCGATGCAACTGATGGGGTTCAGGACAAGCTCCCCCAAAACACGGCATTTTGCAATATTGAATATTTAAGCTGAAGGAGTTTGACGAAATGGCAGAAACAGGGAAGTTCCTGGGACTTTCTCCTGCCCTTCTATCCTGAAAGAGGTCATAAAACTCTTATGTGAGAGGTGCCCTCCCTAAACCTAGAATAAAGGAACACCCTTATCTGTGAAGACAAAGAATTAAAAAAAAAGCAGGACTTGCTATTTTCTACCAGTTTACTACACTTACTTCACACTCCTCAACTAGCCATATTCCTCCATGTTTGTCCACTCTTCCTCAAATCTACCATGAAAATTCCCAGTTCTAACTGTTTCCTTAGGAAAGCTCCCATGGAACGTAAAACATATTAAATCTATATGTCTTTCTCTTGTTGACCTATCTTTTTCAGTTTAATTTTCAGACCCAGCCAGCGATCCTAGGAGGATTGAGGAAAACTTTTTTCTCCCCTACACAACTAACAGTTGAAATTGAGAGCTCCTTGGCCTATGTTCCTAAGAAATTCTTTTTTAAAAACGAATTTCATAAAGGATACTGTTCTTCTTGCATTTAGGGGACTCCCATCTTAAAGCTCATGGCCCATCCTTTTTACTAATGGAAGGATTCTTTCAGGGGGCCATCAGCAGTCACTTGATTGACTTTTTTTGTTTGTTTCTTTTAGATCAGAATTTTCCTAACTCAGATTTTCTTCAAGTTGGAAGCAAAAATACGTGGACCCAACACACAAGTGAACTTCGCAAGCAATTAGTCCTTCTCCTCTCCTGGGGCCTGCCATCAACCTCGTGCCTACAGCAGCAGTTTGGTGACCTGGGGTACAACCCATCACATAGGGTTAGTCATAGGATAGAGCCATGGAAGACCTCAATACACAGTATTTCTAATTGACCCCAAAGATACAAATCTCATTGATTCACAGTTCTCGTTAAAAGCAGCAAAGAATGACAATATATTTTATCTTATGCAGTTATAATGACACTCTAGGGTGGGGTACTCAGTTGGGAGGTAGGGGTAGAACATAAAGACATATGCAGAGAATCAACGAGAGCATCAAGCAGGAAAGAGATGTGATTTTTTTTTTTTTAAAGGAGAAGAAGATGGTTATTCCCCCTGCCCCCACTCACCTGAGAAGGATTCACTAGAATAGGACCAAAGATTGACAGAAAGGCCGGATGCAAAGGCCCCAGAATTTTAGAAAGTATTATGGGTCATAGTTAGGATGACCAGGTGTCCTAATTTATGCCCATTGTCCCCTTCCTCTCTCCAAAAGGTCCCGGTCTGGGTGATTATGATATGGTCAGTGTAATCGTAGCACCAACACCTGGAGGGCAGGCTGCAAGTGGTGGCAAAGGAACTAGCTGCCTTCTTAGCCAGTGTCCCACCCAGAGAAAACATGTATGAGATCATCAAGGTGATGACATCAAAGCGCCTTTAACTGGCCACTTCTGCTTTCAAGAAAAGCCGTAACACTAGTGTTCAACTTTGTGTCTCTTGCTAGTTTGGTAACAATTTTTTTTACAAAGGGGTTTTCCTGCTTTGCTTTCATCAACGGAAGTCCCTACTAATTTCAGGACAGAGATAATGTTGATGGTAAGATAAAGGTATTGTTGATGGAACAGTTAGAGCTGTGGGGTTTGGACTATTTGCCAGGTGTGGGGAATCTCTACTTCTTAGCTGTGTGACCTACAGAAAATGACTTATCTACTTTGTACCTTCAGAGCCTCCTTTGTAAATTGGGCATGACAATAGTCCCACAGAGCTCCAAGAACTAAAGAGAACGTGCCCAGTACCGGGTGCATCACGGGAACCCGAGGTACAACGTGGTCAATGCTGCCACAATTATAATTGTTATTGTTCCTGTCATTATGATTATCCCAACTCTTCAGCATCCTTGTTACTATCAAGCTCATTTTGCAGTTAAAGAAAGTAAGCTCTCGGAGTGAATAGTAAGTGAGGTGGGGAGGGCTCAAACTAGGTTTAACTCTGGGGGTCTGTTCTCTTCACCACATCTGCCGCCACACCACACCACACCCGGGCTATAGCGGAATCCGCAGCAGCAGAAGAGGTGTAGGTGGTATGCTGGTTAAATCCATGCATACATTAGTAAGAGGTACTTACTGGCTTAGGAATTTTTGAGAAATTATTGGCTAATAACCACCTGCCAGGTGATGTGTTAAGCCCCTTCCACATTTCTTTGAATTCTCACACAAACCAGTGAGGTTGACCCTACCCTTACCTCCCACTGCTGAGGTTGAAGGGGAAGCAGGCAAAGAAACATAAAGCCGAGTTTCTTTTCTCAGGGAACTTCAACGGGGCCAAAGAAGCAACAGATGTAAAACTGATACAACTTTTATCACAGGCTTATGTTTTCTGAATGTAATGCTTCTGGAATAAAGTGTCTACTATTAAGAAAAAAAAAAGCTTCAATACTTAAAAAAAAATTAGGGTTGGTTACTACTGATCCCTTTTCCTCGTTGCTCAAAGACTAATGAAGCAGGTGAGAAATTCCCATGTCAGTTTGTTTTCTTGTGCGACTCCAGGCAGGGCGGAGAGCTCAGGTTAGGACTGGTTTTTCTCAGTACTTCATCCACATCCAGCTTAGCACTCGTGTCTGATGCTGTTTGGCTTCCCACCAGCGGGGTTCACGGAGCCCCCTCTACTTCGTGCCAAACCTGGTTTTCTATGCTCTGGCTTGCTGACCTCATTCACCTCAGGCTCAGCAGCTCTCCCAGCACACAGTAGTTTCTCAATGAGTGTTGAATGAATAATTATCACACTTGGCAAATTACATTACAAATGCCCTGCTCTCCTGGCGTGACTAGAAAGAAAGGAACTTACAGGTGGCCTACCCAGTGCCTTCGTTTAAGGGATGAGGAAAGGTGTCCTGAAGAAGCTACATGCCCTGAGTGAAGTGTCCTGGGGAGTCCAGAGGGCAAACAGAAATGTTAAGCCCTGACCCAGCAGGGACTCCTGCTTTGCAAGGCCCTGGGAGACACTGTCCAGTCCCTACTCACTCTTCACTTATTCCTCAATTGGGAAGCTAACATGAGATGGAGGGGTAGAAACAACCATGTAAATCAAGGCTGAAACTGGAGAGAAAAAAAAAAAAAAAAAAAAAAAAAAAAGGTTGCTTTCTTTCTTAGAAGGCAGTGGGTGGGAAAGTGGATTCCCACTAAGAAAAGAGCTGGCCTTTCTCCCCAAGCAGGAAATATTGAGCTGCTCTGGTCCCACAGCCCCCCAGAGCCGGACCTGATGGTTGAGCCACAGCGTGCGGGTTACAGCCCAGGACACGGAGAGAACGTTTGGAAGCTGGTGCTAGATTTTCTGCTCAGGGCATAGCCTTGGCCCAGGCCCGCGCCGCAGTCACGGGGAAAGCCTGATATGCCACAGTCAACCGGCTGCCTGACGTTTGAAATGCCTAAACCCCAGCTGTTTGTCCACCTCTGAGCCCTGGCCTTCCCTCCCTGCCCCACGTGCAGCTGCGGGATGCAAGGGGCTTGCAATAAGAGAAAAAGTCGCCATCCTCTCGTCCTTGAGGTAATTAATCAGCGGTGACTCTTTACTCGGTGAATAATATTACTCAGAGCACTTTTCCTCCCTGTAATATCAATTATGCAGCACAGAAGCAGTTCCAAAAAAGATACAAAGGGATGTGGTGGGGTTTGATTGCAAAGGAACAAGGCTCAGTTGTTGACAGGGTAGAGGAGAGAGCACAGAATGGGCAAGATCACTTCAAACACAGCTAGGTCTGCTGCCAGCCTGTCCGATTTTCACCAGGAGAAGTATTTCTGGTGTTTCCCGTAAGATTTAGAACAATGAACCGCCAGCTGGCCCTGAGATAGGCGGCAAACATGCAGTTCTACACCAAGAGGTTTTCACCCCCTTCTCTGTTCCTGCCTCCCCCAAAGTGACAGGCAGACGGACACTGCTTGCTGCATCCCGGCTCCCACTGGCAGGTGACATAGGGGGGATTGCACCCAGCAGGGACAGCATCAGACTGTACACTGGGGAGGAGGCGGTGGGGGGGGGGGGACGGTGCTTGGCACACTGACGGCTAGCTAGTTTTGCCAGGCGAGGAAGGGGGCAAAGAAGAAGGAGAACCGAAGAGGAAAAGGAAGAAATAATGCAAGCAAAAATGCCCTGTTCCCATCACCATAGGGCTCTCAAGCAACATGCTCTAACACGGGAGATACTCTACAACCTTGATTAAACAGTCCGGCCCTGCAAATACACACGCTCTGATCCGTTGCCCTCCCACATTTAGCAAAACAAAGGCAAGCCTTTGGATTATTGCTAGACTGGCTCCTTTAAAGTTCATCTCTTCATCTCTGGGTCTTCTCCCTTTCCTGCTGTCGTCAGGGGGAAGCCCGGGAGTTTTCCGCTGGGGACTTTGAAGATGGACTTTGAACACTGTGCTTGAAGGAGAAAGTGGGGCTTCTGGGTGTGAGCAAAGTCAGCAAGGTTGGGTCAGAAAAGAGAGGGGTGGCTCCTTCTGTCCAATGAGTTCTTTGAAGCTTCACGATATGAATGCTTGTGAAAACTGGTGCTTTTCGGGCGAGATTAATCACCAGGCTTCTTGGAAAGAAGATGCCAAAGAAAACATGCCACAGGGTCTGTGTGATGGCAGTCTCCCGCAGTGTAAACTGTGTTTTTTTTTAAATGCTCCCAATTAAAAGTATAACTTTATTTAATATCCTTGAAATAAAAGAAGAGAGACTATTAAGGTAGCATGATCACCATGAATATTATTGGAAGCAGCGCTAATGGAGTTGTTTTTATGATTCCATTTATTCAAAATGAAAAATGGCACTCGCCAAGCATTGGATCTGATGAGTAATAAGATTTATAAAGCAACCAAAGAGGAAAGATGAACTGGAGAGAAAATTTATTTTGATTAGATGATTTTGTGGTTTGTGTACTGGTTACAAATAACCTGACAGCCTCAAAATATTCTCCTGGTGCTCCAAACAAGGATCTCTGTTCGGAAAACCCCAGTGGGAATAGGTACTGTTCGAGGAGATCTTCATTTTAAAATTCTACTTTTCTTTCTTTTTTTTTTTTTTTTATTGTTATGTTTTTTTATTATTTTTTTCTTTTTTAATTTTTTATTGTTATGTTAATCCCCATACATTACATCATTAGTTTTAGATATAGTGTTCCATGATTCATTGTTTGTGCATAACACCCAGTGCTCCATGCAGAACGTGCCCTCCTCAATACCCATCACCAGGCTAACCCATCCTCCCACCCCCCTCCCCTCTAGAACCCTCAGTTTGTTTTTCAGAGTCCATCGTCTCTCATGGTTCTTCTCCCCCTCCGATTTCCCCCCCTTCATTCTTCCCCTCCTGCTACATTCTTCTTCTTCTTTTTTTCTTTCTTAACATATATTGCATTATTTGTTTCAGAGGTACAGATCTGAGATTCAACAGTCTTGCACAATTCACAGCGCTTACCAGAACACATACCCTCCCCAGTGTCCATCACCCAGTCACCCCATCCCTCCCACCCCACCCCCCACTCCAGCAACCCTCAGTTTGTTTCCTGAGATTAAGAATTCCTCATATCAGTGAGGTCATATGATACATGTTCTACTTTTCTATTAATAAAATGTCTCATTTTTACAGGAAAAAAATACAAGCACAAATTACTTGAGTGCTGAGCTCATTACATGCATAGTTTTTAATGACAGCAACGCACATTTTTAAGTGACAGTTCATTGGGGTTTGAGGCACAGACCTGGGCATGTTTGGTAGATGGGCAAACCAGGTTGGAAACTTTCCACTTCAGTGTCTGAGCTGACACAAAACAGGAGAAGAAAAAACTTTAACCTCATCATAAACAAATGTACAGATCTCCTTCAACATTTATACGCAGGATTCACAAAATGCTGAAGGGTTGGTTACTGACTCCTTCTTCATTTTAATACTAATACTAGTACTACTCATACTAATACTAATAATAATGGAATAAAATGGAGAAGGAGCAGCAAAGCTCTCTGCAGGGGAAAAAAAAAAAGTGGGGGGAGGGCTTGTATGTTGCACATCTCCGTTTTGGTAGCCCAAAGAGGGAATATAAGCTTAAAGTCCTGAATTTAACAAACCTAATTATCAAGGCTTAATTAGTACCAAGGGTACAGCTTCATGGAACACCTGCAGACTTAATTTATGTCCTGACAGAAAGGAACAAGTGTTAATGGGCTGTATTTATGTTAATACCTGAACCTTAGGAGCCAGTGGAATAAAACAGACCACTCACTAGTTTTCCAAGCTACAGAACAAATATAAAAGATTTTCATCTTAATGCTAGTTTGCACATAATTCTATAGGGATCACACAGATCTACTTAAACTTTTAAAACTAGAAAAGTGGAATGTGAAAAAGTAGAGTCATTTTAAGGTGTCTGTAAAGGTCTACCAAGATCAACTCCATAAGCCAGTGATTTTATCTTGCCTTCACAAATGATAATGGCCAGGAGGGCTAATGTTCTCAGTGTTCAGGACAGGTGCTTTCCATGATGCTGGAATATACAGTCCGTTTTTTTTCCATAAATGCCATATTAAAAGACTGGCTAACATTAACGGAGTGCTCACTGTATGTCAGTAACTATGTGAGGTCTTTGTGGACATTTTCCAGTTACAGATGAGGAAACCGGTTCACAGAGGAAATAAGCTATTCGCCGCTGGACGTGTTTGTGCGCCGCTCAAAGATCTGGGGCTATTAGGTTCCCCGCACCAACCGTTTCTACCAAGGAGCCAAACTGTCTTTAATACACAGGTAATAAATAAGAAGGTAAAATATGTGTAACTGCCCATTCATAATAGAACTCTCAGCAAACTGAAATGCAAAGTTTTAATCTAATAAAGAACATGTACAGTCTACAATTAGCATCATACCCAACAGAAAAATACTAAATAAGGCAACGATGTCTCCACTCTACACATCTACTCAACATTCCTAGTGGTTCTACAGGTGCATTAACATAAGAAAAAGAAACAAGATGAAAATCTCGGTGGGAGAAGTAAACCTATCTGTTCGAAGATGTAGAAATTCTTATGGAATGTTTAAAAAAAAAAAGAAAGGAAGAAACTAATAAGCTTCAAGGTCACAGGATATAAGATCATCTTGCTAGAATCTATTTTATTTCTACATATTAGCAACAGACAATTAGAAAAAGGAAATTTTAAAATATCATTTACAATAGCATAAGAAGCAAAATGTTTAAGAAAAAATAAAAAGGTACATGACCTCTATACTGAAAACTATAAAACATCACTGAGAGAAATTAAAGAAGACTTGAATAAATACAGAGATGCAGGCTTATGGTGATACTCAATATTGTGAAGATTTCAATCCTCCTCAAAATGATCAGTATATTTAAACCATACCAAATAAAACCTCAGCAGGGCTTTTAAGAGAAATTGAGAAGCTGACCCTAAAATTTCAATGGAAAACCAAAGTGTCTAGAATACCAAAACAATCTTGAAATACAGAACAAGGTTGCAATCCTTATACTACCTACCTTCAAACTTTACTGTAGATTCAGTCATCAATAAAGTAGATATAGACATAAGAAAAAAAAACAGATCAATGGAGTACAATAGTCTAGAAATAGATGTGTAAATATATAGTCAACTGATTTTAGACAAAAGAACCAAGAAGATTCAATAAGGAGATAAGTCTTTCAACAAATGGGGTAGGAATAACCCATATGGAGGTCCATTATGGGGGAAAAATAAACTTCTACCCTTACCTCACACCATATACACAAATTAATTTGAGAGAGAACATAGACCTAAATGTAAAATAAAGTGGAGCTTCTAGAAAAAAACATAGGAAAATATCTTTGTGACCTTAGGATCAGTGAAGATTTTATTAGAACAACAACAAAAACCCACTAACCATAAAAGAAAAAAGATAAACCAGACATTATCAAGATCAAAATGCTTTGCTTTTCAAAAGACATCATTAAGGAAGGAATAGAGAAGATACAGATGAAAAAATTCACAATGCTATCTGATAAAGATTTGTATCCAAAATACATAAAGAAGCTCTATACCTCAATAATATAAGGAGAAACAACCCATTTTTTTTAAAATGGCCAAATATGTGAATAATCACTTCACAGAAAGAAAACATATGACTGGCCAATGAGATCATAAAAAAAGAGGCATTAGTCATCAGGAAAATGTAAAATCAAACCAAGAGATACTATTTCACACCCACGAGAATGGTTATAATTAAAATGACTGAAAATACCAAGTATTGGCGAGGATGTGAAGCAATACAAATTCTCACACACTTCCAGCGGGAGTTTAAAATGGTAAAACCACGTTACACAACTGCTTGACAGCGTCTGAAGAAGATGCACATGCATGCCCTAAGAGGCAATGATTGTACACCTAGGAGTTTTTAAAAAAGAAATACAAATATAAAGGTGCAAAAGGATTCATACAAGAATATTCACAACGGCTTTATTCAAAATAGCTAAAAAACAGAAATGACTCCGTTCTAATTGACAGGTACACGGATAAACAAATTATGGGATAGTTTCACAACAGCATACTACTCAGCATTGAAAAAAAAAATACCAATAAGCACATCAACGTAGATGGATCTCAAAAATATGACATCAAGCAAAAGGAACCAGATGAAAAAGAAGAGGTATGAATTCCATTAAATGAAGTTCTAGAATAGGTAAGACTAAGTTAAAGGGTGAAAGGAACACGAACAGTGTTTGCCTCTGGGAGTGCAGGGATTTCGTGGAAATAAGAATGATGGAATTTATTGGGGTTAGGGGAGTGCTCTACATCTGAATGGTGGTGGTGATAACATGGGTGTGTACATATGCACATTTGTTGCAATCCAGAAAACAGTATACTTAAAATATGTTAACTTTATGGCAAAAATTGCACCTCGATTATATGTATATATGTGTGTATAAATATTCTCCCCACCACCATCTCCCACATTTGCCAAGGGAGTCACTGGATAGGTCAAATTTTATATCTGTAAAACATACTTTATGTTTTAGGCTTATAGTCCAATCCACAAAAGTGCTTGGAAGTTTTATCTTAAGATTACTTATGAAATCGGGGTGCCTGGGTTAAGCATCTGATTCTTGGTTTCGTTTCAGGTTGTGATCTCAGGGTTGTGAGATTGAGCCCCACATGGGGCCCAATGCTCAGCACGGAGTCTGCTTGAGATTCTCTCTCCCTCTCCCTCTGCCCTTCCTGCTTGTGTTCTCTCTCTCTCTCTCTCTCTCTCTCTCTCTCTCATAAATAAATAAATAAATAAATAAATAAATAAATAAATATTTTTAAAAAGATTACTTATGAAATGGTTTCGTAACTACCATTTGAGTGTATCATGCTTTGTGGAAAAAGAATGGGCTCAGGAGTCAGGTGTCCCAGATCATTATCATGGCTTTGCTTCTCATTAGCAGTGCGACCTTGAGCAAGTTAATAATTATCAGCCTCAGCAATTTCTTCTCCTGAAGAAGCCAGGGAAGCAACATGGGCCTCGCAAGGCTCCGGTGGAGTTTCACTGTGATGACTGGTACAAAGCACACAATGAAGGGGCCTGTTCCTGTTATTACCATCAGCAGCCCCAGCCCAATTTTGATAACTGTGAAGAGAGAGTGGCTTTGGGAAACTAGTCACTCCATAATCTTTTTCTAAGCTCCCATTTCTGAGAATGACCAAGTGGATCTATGAAAACAATTTGGTGACTTTTTTTTTTTCTTTTTCTTAATGGGTAAGTACATTCTGGAAATAATTATTTTTAAAACATAATTTAGCATGCCTTTTTTGGGGGGAGGGGGAGAAGCAGTATTTCTATTTCCTTCTCTTATAAAACACCATGTTCCTATCCTTTTTTAAAGGACAATTGCCTGTGTGTCTTTGGTGTCCTTTCAGAAATATCTTTGGTGATTACTCGTCTGTGGAAAGGAATTTTTATACAAAGTTTGATACCTGTTCTTTTCTTAAAGGAAGCACCAAATCAGATACCTATGGCCTGGGATGTTAAGTTATTGTTAGGACCAAATTCATGAGGTGATTTTTTTTTTTTTTCCTAAAGGGAAAGCAGGGCTAATGTGAAAGCAAGATCAAGGTTTTTCTGAACTGTGGTTATCAGCTTCCTGACATGAGAGCATGCCATTCAACTTGACACAGCCAGGTACTATGAATCAATTGACATGGTTCTTCAGAAACTTATTTTTGCTAGAATCTCTGAATTTACCAGAACCGTCGTATGTTGGTCTTGTGTTCTTCCATCCGTCTGGCCGATGCACTTGTCAAAGAAATGGTGGGAATTAAAGAGTAGAAACACTTCAACAAGATCACGGTGATTTCTTGCTTGGGTTTGCATTGTCAAACTGGGCATGGTTTCAAAAACGGGATAGTTTCCAAATGCCCCCTATTAAACTTTAAAGGTGAACAGACCTTCTCCTGTGTACGGTGCAGGTTGGCACCAAATGAAGGATCGACAGCACGGTGGGCTGAAAAAGCACCAGAAACCACAGGATGGAAGCACTGTGGTGAGAGCCAGGCGGCTGCCACCAGCACCATGTGACAGGATAGGCAGTGCCACGAGGCCTGGCCTCAACCAAGACAACATACAACTTCTCTTCGGTGAACCACGGCGTTTCCAGGCTACCAGGAATCAGAAAGGGAGACATAGCGTGCATTGCAACTTGGGTCCTTTTGTAAATAACACTTAATTGAGAAAAGAAAAGAAGCCCACAGACAAGTAAAGCAAACCCACTGATGAACCGGCAGATTTTATTTCTCTTAATTGGTTAAGTCCGGCTCTTTAAAAGTGTTCTCAATCCGGTGATGCTATCAACTTTGAAATGTGGTTTGAAAAAGCGGATATTACACTTTAGCACATGGCTAATAACTACCCTCATGATGGAAACATTTAAAGCAAACCAGTGAATTTATTTTCCTGATCATACTGTCCAGATAAGACATATACTTAGAACACCAGTGAGTTCTCGTAAACAGGTGCCTGGTTGAGTGGTGGGAAGCACAGGCACCCTGGGCCGCGGTGAGGATGCGTAGGATCTCTGCCTCCTGCACGCCTCGCCACTGAGGAGCCTGGGTGGGTCTGCTCAAACAGCGGTGATCAGAATTGGTCCAGTCATCAGATAATTTCTGATCGAAAGTTCTGAGAAGTGAGTTACGCACTGTGCTGGTTAGTCACCGTTTTTCTCAAAAGAGCTGCAATGTGGGAAACCAAAGCCTCCCCGTCCTAGGGTCTGAAGGTCAATGTCAAGTGCTTGTAAACACTTGCTAGGCACAGTTTCCAATCCTGTCTTCTTCCTCAAACCTGTTCAGCTCTAGCATGGCCTTCCACCCTCTCTGTTCTTCCCACAGCTTCCCCATCAGTCTTGAGAAACACACAGCAGGCTGAGCAGGTGTGAGCGAGCCCCAGGCTGGTCCCTGGGCCCATGAATTAATTTGTTTCATGGAAGTGAGAAGAAGACAATAATTTTGAGTTAAAAATTAGACTCAGGCTGGACTGCAGCGGTGGCGATGAATTCGGTAGAACAGAAAGTTGGTCTCCAAAGTCCATGCACGTCCAACTGGTAGAAATGTTGACCATAAAACACAACTTGGACAGACAAACTAAACAGACAAACTAAACAAAACAGTCTATGACTTTATTATCTACATGCTTAAGCCCCATTGAAAGCCAGTAAGTCTGACGTTCAATAGTACATTTGGTGAGGGCGAGGGTGTCCTTTACCCGGTTAGAGTTGGCAAAGGAACTTTGATAGGCTTGAATCCAGAGGATCCTATTAACCCAACAGCACAAGTTAAGTGTGTGGATGTGTGTGTGTGTGTGTGTGTGTATTTTAATTAGAAGATAAAACTAAACCGGGGAATGAAAGTAAACATGAAAAATTGCCACAACCAAAGAAATTATTCCGTGGCACTCAGGAGTACTTGGTATTCCACTACATCACCAATGAGACATCTTGCTCAGCCAGTGGGAAATTTGCCAAGGAAAATATTGTACATCAGCTTGAAATACCTGTTTAGATAATCTTCTGTTCTGGTTTGGTGGGAAACAGAAGACACTATCTGACTCTAGTTTCCTCTTCCCACAGAAAGTATGATGGGTGAAGTTGAGGCAGGCAGGGAAAGATACATTAAAGAGTAATACAGGAAGGTCATTTTCTGGAACAAGAGAGATGCTAATGAGTTCAGAGCAGTGTCAGAAAGGCTCTTTGGGACTAGCAGGAAGTCCCAAACAGAGGAATATGTCAGGCAGGGAAGAAAACAGAACTGTTTGTGAGACAATGGCTGTAAGCACAAATGAACATGGCAGCCATGTGGGATGAAGCAGGAGGAGCTGAGTCTGAGCTTGGAGTGGAGGGGATAGAAAGTGTCTGGGCAATAACCCCACCCTTCTCCATTCATGGCATTTGTTTTAGCATGGAGATGGTTTCTTAAGAAGCAAAAGAAAATAAGAGAGAAGTCAACCTAGATGGTGTAAAAATAAAGGAAATATACTGACAGTGGGGAGCCCATTATGATAACTTCAAATATTCAAATTAGATACAGGAAGGGAAAGGCAAGGGGTTGACATTTTTTATGCCCTGACTCTGGGCCTAGAGCAGCGCTGGGAGCTTGATAGACAAAAGACAAGGGTGTTCCTCATTTCAGGCATGGGATGGTCAAGAGGGACCTCTTTTTTTTTCTAGTTACAGTCTTAGAGCTACTCATTCCATTTCACTTCTGTGTGTGTGTGTGTGGGAGGCGCCCAGTCAGCCTGAAGAGCTCCCTTCTTTGTCCGGGTAACTGCTGTTTACCCACCGAAATGGAGATTCTAGAAGGTTCTCTGACCCTACAGTCTCTGTTGAGGGTCCCCTGCTCCGGCTAACAGAGAACCTTGGGTTTTCCCTATTAGTCTCCAAGGGAGAAATTAAGAGTATTGCCTGTTAACCTGCCCATGAGTACCTGAGGATAGAGATGGCATCTTACCAGGCATTGTACCCAAGTATAAGGCTTGGCTTAGAATACTTGAATGAAGGAAGTACTTTCTTTATTTTAGAGCTTGGTTCATCTCCTCCATCACTTCTATCCCCTGAGCTCCCCTGGCCTGGTGAAATCAGACAGGAACCAGGGGTCACAAATGGACAACTTCTTTCTCATCCTTGAAGGTCCTGTATAACTGTCTAGATTCCACTGTTCTCATTGCTAGCGAAGAATTAGTGTGAAAGTGGAAACAATGGCACAGATGTTTAGATAGAAACAGGAGGCATTAAGCAAGGAAAAGAACCCATTTTGTCAAAGGCATACTTTTTATATTATTGTAGGCCTGATTTTTTTTTAAGATTTTTGAGTGCTTAAATATCATAGATCATGACTTCTCAAGCAGGTAAGACCTTCTCTAACCTACTGATCATATCAAAGAACTGTAACATAGGCAAAAAAACCAAAAAACTAAAAACAAAACAAAACAGTATCAAAAAACCAAAAATCCAAAACAAAAAACACATAACAACAAAAAACAAACCCAAGTCTGCCTATATATTTGTTAAAATTGATTAAGAAATAAAATCAGTTATTATTTAGAGGCTATTTTTTTTCTTTTGCCTTAATATATAAAATTTCCATTGGGGCATTTCAGCATCCTTACAAGATTAGTCCACAGTAGATTCAGAATCATTTGTCATCTTTCAAGATCTGAGAGTCTTTCTTGACCAATTTAGAAAAGAAGGATGTTACAGCAAACAGACAGCCTAGCTGCTAATGATGGGCAACAGTTCAATATTTTATGCCACCTTAAAAAAGTTTCAGTAACTGAAGGTGTTCTCACATTAATTCTTTGCATCAATTATTGACAGAGAATTTAATTTAAAGGCAACTAGTCAGTAACCTAGGGGTAGTGTTTTAAATAATTTATAATTGCTGCATGGGTGTAATCATATTGCTATTGATTACGATCCAGTCACTTCTACGGGTCCAGCAGGTCTTATGCTAATTACTTTTAGTGAGATCACCTTTTTAACTCTGTATTCCCTGGTAACAGGAACTCATTATAAAAATAATTTAATGAAGTGCAATCTTTAAGAGTCCTTGCAGAGCTGGGGGTGGGGAAGAGGAATGCATGAGCTCAGGAGAAAGGCAGCAGTTGAAAACATTATGCAGAGATTTACAGATAATAGATCCCAAATCCAAAATTACATTCAGGTATCAGATGGGATGAGATAACAGGGGTGAGAACCAGGATGGATGGGGGGAGTGCAAAAAAGAAAAGAAATTTAAAAAGGGGAGGATTTAAATAATGTTATTTCTGAGCAAAAAATGTCTAAATTCCACTTTAAGTATTCCTCCCCTGGGATAAATTTTGAAACAGACTAGCAATCATTTGGAGGGATTTGGAAAAGGCAATCTGTGATTTACGGCAAATTTAAGAGAATGAGGTCCCCTGTGTGCTCCCCCTTGAAGCCTGGAGCAGTGAGAACCAAAGAGGGGTTTGTTCCCCTGGCAGAAGGAGGTTCTAAGCTCTTTACGATAATAGCTATGAATGCATTTTACTGAATAGTGGCCAAAGGGCATGAAGCCCAGGATTCCCTGTACACAGTTACCTTGAACCAGGCTCAAGTTCGTATTTAGGTAAAACAAACAGGGGGTGAGGAGGTATAGGGGGTACTCAGCTCAGGCCTGATCTGGATGCTGGTCTGGGGAAAGAATGAATTGGGGAGATATCGGTGCATGAGCAGACCAATCCCAGACTCCACCGCTCTTGTCTCTATCTCACTGTGTTCACCCTTCACCCAGAGAGAGGGAGCAAGAGTGGGCTGGCGGCAAAGGGAAGTGAAAACATCAGCACCATTTCATGGAAGCCAGGAGACCTGTCCGGCTCCTGCAGCGACCTGGGGACAAGCGGCCCTGACCTCGGGCAGCAGGGCAGACCCGGAAGACTCGCAGGGGATGGCAAGGATGCTCCATGAGAAAACGAGGGTTAAGAATGATGGCGAGCAGGAAGTCAAATGACAGTGTCAGAAGGGGGTTTTTAGCTATTTATTTTCATTTGTATTCATTCATATTTATCTTTAGTGGCTTCATTTTTAAGCAATCACATTTCAATAGTAAATTTGCCTCTTTTACCAAAAGCGTATGGGTTTATGTGTGTCCATTTGCTTCAAAACGGCTATGACAATGGTTTTGTTTAGAAGTGTGTGTGTGTGTGTGTGTGTGTGTGTGTGTGTGTGTGTCCTGGGTAACAATTTTGTTAATAAATACAATGTTTTTGTGCCACTTTGTTTCCTATTTTAGAAAATTGCTAACATTGAGGAGAAGAGGGGAGAGCGAGAAAGAGATCCAATTTTTTGCTGGAAGAAGAGATATGATGGTATACATCTAATTTAATCCAAATAATTTGAGTGCCTTGTAAACAGTGGAAGGTAATAGAAAATTCATCCTGTAGTATGGGCTTTCTCCAGAGACTGCAAAGGAAACCCTTTTTCTGAAGGTGAGAACAACTTATCTTTAAGCCTTGGGTGGCAGCTATTGTAAAAAATGTGGAACAAAACACAGACCTGCATTTGCACAAGTTAAAAGAGAGGAAAAAAAAAAATACCTGCAAAAATTGTCACCTGCCCACACTGAAAGTTTGCTAAAAAACATAATTCTCACTTAAACCTAACAAAAAGGAAACAACAAATTTCTAGCTTATTCCATTTCCTCTGGGCCCGCTTAGAGCTTTCAGACTTGGCCCGCTTCTCTCCTGCGTGGAGCCACGTGGACACGGGCCAGTTCTCATGGATATTATAGCACACTAAAATATATGTGAAGCTGCAAGAGTGAAGTCTAAGCTGCCGAGAGCAAGAATTATTACTCTGAGACACACCGATTCCACTTGGGTTTCACTGCAAACCCTAAGACGGGTAGCCCAGTTTGCAAGGTTCAGGCTTCTGACCCAGGGTATAAATCAGGGTTGGTAAACATTTTCTGTAAAGGGCCAGAGTGAAAACATCGTGGGCTCTGTGGGCCATACAATCTCCATTATACTCAACTCTGCTGTTGGAGTATGAAAGCAGGCCTAGACAGAACATAAGCAAATGAGCGTGGCTGTATTTCAATATAATTTTACTTATAAAAAGAGACAATGGTTGCAATTTGCCAATCCCTGGCACAGATCCCTGTCCCTTTATTGATGAAGCCATACTCCTGAAGGGTAGGACTGAGGGTGGGGTCCACAGCACGGGTGGCCAGCCTGACCCCAGACTGAATCCAAAGCGGGATATCTCCGTTGTGAAAGGTAAGGAGGCTAGGATGGAGGTAAATGTTGGCCAGTTTTTCGGGGAGCTGAGGGTAGGGTGCTGGGGGTAGTGTTGGGGGCTGACCAGTGAGGTTTCTTTGATCTCAGAGGAAAGACCATCAGGAGAGGTAACAAATTATGGGGCTTGAAATAGCCACTAAGGGGAACAGAAGAGAAACCAGGCTCAGTAAACAGGATAGCTAGGCAGTCTTCAGAACTCAGTTGAGACCGTGACTTTAAAAAGAAAGAAAGAAAGAAAGAAAGATCGATCAATATCGGCTCACAACTATACCAAGAGCCCAGTTAGTGGTAAAGGGCGTAGAATTCACCGCGGGCTATTTTGGGGGAACAGATTCTGTTGTCTATGTTATGTCTGGAGATGAGCAGAACGATTCCACACTGAGCCACAGGAATATCTCAGAAAGCTCTTAGTGGCAAAATAAAAATAAGTTTTGGCTCCTTCAGTGGGGAGACACTTAAAGCCATTGTCAGAATGAAAGCTTCCTCCATCCTCGAAACAAACCAACGCAAGTGGTCGCTGAGCTGGAGATGAGAGGGAGCTGCGAACTGCTGGGAACTGCTGGGAACTGCCTGGCGCTGCCAGTTAGCACCTGCTAAAGGCACCTTGTGGGTCGTAGCATGTGAGACACCAGATAGCCAAACAGTAAGCAGAAGACTAGCAGTGACGCCTCAGACCCAGTGGAGCTCAGTGGCCAAAGTGGCTGCCACTGGGTGGCTACCTGGAATTTGAGTTCTGAGAAAAGCAGCAGTGAATCAAGGGAAAGTGTTCTCCACAACACAACCGTGCTAGCTGAAGTGAGTTCTCAAGTTACTTTCAGAAAGGGAAGGGAAATGTAGAGCCCCAAACTGCCTGACACCTCAGGGAGGGTTAAGCATTTTATGCAAGCATCAGCATCTTTATGGAGCTCACCTTTTAAAAGGAGCCAGCTTTTTGTTGTAAATGGCACTGACACTACAACAAGAAAGTTCATTTCACAAAGATGATTCATTAAGAAATAAAATATTCATGGCTGACAGCTTGAAGGATCGCCATACAGTTATATTCTAATGCACCTGTCCTCTCTGTCAGGTCCAATGTAGGATGTCATGTCGCCGAAGTTTTATTTAGAAATTGTTTGTCAGAGTGAGCTTTCTAATGTGAATGAAAAATTCATCCCCTCATTGAGAAGATTTTACATGAAATGTCTAGGATTTTCAATGAACACTAGGACATGAACCAATTACTGTTAAACACTTAAAGGGACAGAGTCCTAAGCTCACTCAGCAAAACCCTTAATTGCACAAATGTGAAGACAATTCAACATCCTGAAAGGCAAATGGGAATTTTGATTTGGAAGTTTTCTTTTCTTTTGTCACATCTGGAAAACATCTTATCTGTATAAGACCTGGGGGATTCAAACACAACTACTGTATGGAATCCACCCATACATCATTACATCTGACCCTTTCGTACATATGCACACATTGTACAGTGGGGTTTGGGACTTTCAGCCACTTGTTCAACTTTCATGGAAAATGATTAAAATGTCCTGGAAAGTTTTGCATTGTTTCTACCTATTTCTTAAGGGTTTTTGTTGTTGTTTGTTTATTTTTAAGTATATCTTGTTGCCTGCACTCCATTCCTACTTTACCTGCTTAATTTGTGAAAATATCAAACAGGTGACTTGGAAGCAAATAGATTTAATGATTCCAAAATGTTGGTAGTCGGGAGAGAGGGGAAAAAAGCCACAACAGATTAAAATAGAGTTGAGCTGCATAGAAAGTCAGGAGAAATCCTCAAGGGAACTGCTTGTATAATGAAATAGCATTTTACAGCTGTGACAATGGATTAAGTTGACATTGAGACTCTTTTGTTGACATACGGTCTAGTTCAGCTTAATCTATGGTAGAAAATAGTTCACTCCCCAAACCTAGCACTAGACTCAGGTTCCATTCCATATATATATGTAATATATACACATGGCTAGACTGTCACTTCCAATTTCAGAAAACGCTTGAGATTGACAATATGAAAACTGAAATTTCTCCTTCTCAACCCAGCAGACTATAAACTTCCAGGATTTCATATTTGCTTTCATATTATAGAGGCTTTAGTGAACTAGTTCAAGGAAAAAGTAGCCTTGACCCTAGAGTGGTTCATTGTCATCCTATAAGATTCTAATGATGCTTTCCAAAAAAGGGAAGACTCTGGATAAGCTCTTTAACCATACAGCTGATGTAAATGGAAACCAGAATTTCAGAGTCCTTGTGTTTAATTATAGCTGCCTCTACATTCTTTCTTTCTATTGTTTGTTTTAATATATATTTTTTCCTTTATATATATGTATATGTTTTTCTTTATATCATCTTTTATATTTTCTGGAAAGCAATTGGACAATATGTATCAAGGATCTCAAAACAGTTTAGATGGGAGATGGGGTTGTAGGCACCTATCTTAAAGATATCTGCAATTCCGATAAGGATTTCTGCACAGAGGTATTCAGTGTTAATATTATTAAAAATCAGAAGCAACTGAAATGTCCAAAAGAGGATGAAATGTTCCCTTGCTAAGTCACCATTCAAAAGTCACCATTCAAAAATCACCAAAAAAAAGTCACCATTCAAAAATCACCAATTTTTCATATAATATTGAGTTTAAAAAGTAGGATACTGAATGCATTAAGTGTACTAAGAGTTTCATGAGGCAAAAAAAAAAAAAAAAAAAAAAGATGCATTTTCTAAAAGAAAAAAAACCAAATGTTTAAAATGGGCATATGGACAATGTTTTATTTTCTTATTTTTACAATTTAAATTTTCCACTGCCATTCCTATATATGGGTGTAATTAAAAGACAAATCTAAATATAGTCAAACTCTACACACTGCATATCTATGTAGTAGATGAGTCAGCTGTTCTTTAATATACAGGCCTATGTAAAAAAAGAAAAAAACAAATCTGATCCTTCTACTAGGTAATCAAATTATCAGTTAAAAAAAAAAAGATTCCCCTTACGAGCAAAACAAGGGTACCCACTCGCACCACTCTTATTCAACATAGTACCAGAAATCCTAGCTAGAGCAATCAGGCAAGAAAAAGAAATAAAAGGTATCAGAATTCAAAAGGAAGAAATAAAACTATTTCTACTGCAAATGACATGATTTTGTATATAAAAATAATCCTAAAGACTCAACCAAAAAAACCCTCTTAGATCTAATCAATGAATTCAATACAGTTGCAGAACACAAAATTAATATGAAAAAAAATCAGTAGTGTTTCTATACACTAAGAATGAATTTTCTGAGGAAGAAATAAAGAAATCAATGCCATTTACAATAGCATCAAAAACAAAATCCTTAGAAATAAATAAAACTAAGGAGGTAAAAGTTATCTACTCTGAAAACTATAAGACACTGATGAAAGAAATAGAAGATACAAATAAATGGAGAGGTATCCCAAGTCCATGGATTGGAAGAATATTGCTAAAATATCAATACTACCAAAAGCTATATATTCAATGCAATCCCTAGCAAGATTCTAACAGCATTTTTTAACAGAAGTAGAAAAAAAAAACACAAAAAACAAAAAACCACTTCTAAAATGTATATGGAAACGCGAAAGACCCCAAACAGCCAAAGAAATCCTGAGAAAGAAAAACAAAGCAGGAAGCATCACACTTCCTGATTTCAAGCACAGTAAAGCTATAGTCATCAAAACAGATGGTTCTGGCAAAAAAACAGACAAATAGACCAATGAAACAAAACTAAGAGCCTAGAAATAAACCCAAACATATATGGTCAATTAATATTTGACGAGAGAGCCAAGAATACTCAATGGAGAAAAAACACTCACTTCAATAAATGGTGTTGAGATACTTGGATATTCACATGTAAAAGACTGAAACTGGAGTCCTATCCTACAGCACTCAAAAAAATTAACTCAAAATGGATTAAAGACTTAGATGTAAGATCTGAAACCATGAAACTCCTAGAAGGAAACACAGAAAGAAAGCTCTTTGACATGGGTCTTGGTAATAATTCTTGGTAATTAAAGCATAAGCAACAAAATTAAAAAAAAAAAAAAACACAAATAAATCAGTGAGACTACATTAAACTAAAAACTTTCTGCATAGCAAAACAAACAAAAAACATTAAAGTGAATAGACAACCTACAGAATGGGAAAAAAAATATTTGTGAACCATTTATCTGAGGGGTCAATGTCCAAAAATATAAAAAAAAAAAAACCCGCTTACATCAATAGCATAAAATAAAAAAACCCAATTAAAAAATGGGCAAGGGACCTGAATAAACATGTCTCCAAAGATGATATACAAAAGGCCAAAAGGTACATGAAAAGAGGCTCAACATCACTAATCATTAGGGAAATGCAAATCAAAACCACAATGAGACATCACCTCACACCTGGTAGAATGACCATCATCAAAAGATAAGAGATAACAAATGCTTAAGAGGATGTGAAGAAAAGGGAACCCTTGTGCACTGTTGGGGTTTGTAAACTGGTATAAGCACTATGGGCAACAGTAGGGAAGATCCTCAAAAAACTAAAAATAGAGGTACCACATGATCCATCATTTCCACTTCTGGGAATATATCTAAAGGGAATGAAAACACTAACTTGAAAAGTTATTTGCACCCCCATGTTCGTAGCAGCATTATTTTTTACAATAGCTAAGTGTGGAAAGAATCTAAGCGTCCATCTATGAATGAATGGATAAAGAAGTTGCACACACGCACACACACACACACACACACACACACACACACACACACAGAGGAATATTATTCAGCCATAAAAAATGAGGGGATCCTACCATTTGTGACAACATGGAGGGACCGGGAAGGCATTATGCTAAGTGACATAAGTCAGAGACAAATAGTGTATAATCTCACTTAAATGTAGACTAAACAAATGAGCAACAAAAGCAACCTCGTAGAAATAGACCAAACTTGTGGTTACCAGAGGTGAAGAGTCAAGAAAGGGGGAGTTGGGCAAGGTGGTCAAAGTACAAATTTCTAGTTAGAAGATAAATAAGTTGTGGGGATATAACGTACAACACAGTGACTACAGCTTATACTCCGGTAAAGTTGTTAAGAGAGTAAATCCTAAGAATTCTCATCACAAGGAGAATTTCTTTTCCCTTTTTTTCTTTTTATTATATGTATATAAGAAAATGGATGTTAGCTAAACCTATTGCAGTGACCATTGCAATATATGTAAATCAAACCATCATGCTGAATGCCTTAAATTGAGACAGTGATGCATGCCAATTATTTCTCAATAAAACCCCCCAAAAAACCTGAATGCCACATCAACAATTTAGTAACAAATCAAGCTTTGTTTTGCCGTCTATGATGTCATTAAATGATTACCGTATTATATATTTAATACTATATTATTTATCAGTGACCATTTATTACATTAAAATATAAGGAATCACTAAAAAAAAAAAGTTTCCCCCTTCATCTTCTGCCATACGTGAGACATTAATGTACTGAGATATCCCTCTGGAAATTGCAAAAACTATTTACATATATTCTCTGGTCTACCAAATCACAACTTGCTCAAATAAATC
The DNA here is from genome assembly GCF_004348235.1 of Phoca vitulina. Classification (NCBI taxonomy): domain Eukaryota; kingdom Metazoa; phylum Chordata; class Mammalia; order Carnivora; family Phocidae; genus Phoca; species Phoca vitulina. Next base: position 8,883,014 of record NW_022589759.1, read on the forward strand.
AAACATCGAGCCTCTGGTTTCTGTGAATTTTGGTTAGCGGAACTCTATGTTGGAAATCATATCCAATACATTTTTCACAATCTGCCCATAATTAGTTTCACTGGGAAAACTGTGAAGAACTATTTTGCTGCTTTTAAATTCGTAATTTTGGTTCAAGAGCCCAGAATAAGATGTTTAGACAGAGTGAAAACTATTTTCTAACAAATCAATATTAATTTATCTGACTGTTATGGTCTCAGGAGCCAAAAAGTGTTCTTGTACTGAGCTGACAGGAAAGATTTTATCCCGACCAAATGTTATTCAAATATTTATAAGACTGGATAATTTAGTAAAGAAAATACAGATGGAAGAAGGCAGGAGTATTTTTTTTTTTTCAGTGCTCCTTTCCCATTTGCAAATGACAAGAACTATAAAAAATGGTACAGAATGATTAGTGATACCCACCCCCCGACCACCAAAACCAAGAGTGAGCTCCTTGAAGAGTTAGTTGACCATGTAGTACACTCCACACACTGGAGGAGATCTTGAGGCATTTCGGCGTTGCCATGACACTTGTCTTTGCACCATGGGTACCATTTGGGTCAAGAACCAAACACTGCTGTGGGAGGAGTAACCCAACGACACGGGTAACAGCCAGATGACATGGCAGAGCCTCTGAGGGTGTGAATTGAGACTGGGAACGAACGGCAGAGAAAGAAATTAAATGTAATGAGTATGCTTTACATTCATTCCCTTATTTGATTCTCCCAACTGCCGTCGGATAAGATTTTGTGTGTGTTTGTGAACTTTTTCTAGGAGTAAAATATACACTCAGGGGCGCCTGGGTGGCTCAGTCGTTAAGCGTCTGCCTTCGGCTCAGGTCATGATCCCAGGGTCCTGGGATCGAGCCCCGCATCGGGCTCCCTGTTAGCGGGAAGCCTGCTTCTCCCTCTCCCACTCCCCCTGCTTGTGTTCCCTCTCTCACTGTGTCTCTCTGTGAAAAATATATATGTGTGTTTTTAAAATTTTTAAAAAAAAAAAAAAAAAACAAAACAAAAAAAAAAAAAAAAAAAAAAAGCACAAAACGTATGTGAGTCACTAAATGTATTTTCACAAACTGAACACACTCAGCCCCCCAATCAAGAAACCGAATATCAGCAACGTCTGAGAGCCCACCTCATGTCCCCATCCAGCCCCTACCTATGACTTTAATATGCAGGGAGCTTGCTCTTGCTCTCTCTCTCTCTGACAAATAAATAGACAAAATCTTTAAGAAAAAAAAAAATATGCAGAGAGCTTGCTTTTTTTCCTGAACTTACTATAAATGGAGTCAGGGAGGATGCGCTCTCCTGCATCTGCCTTCTTTCTGTCAACATCGTGTTCGTGAGATTAATCTGTGGGTTTTGTTGCAGCTCATTTCTGCTCATCAGTGTGGAGTGTCCCATTGTGTGAACAGACCATGATCTATTTGTCCCTTCTACCTCTGGTAGACATTGTGTAGTTTACAATTCTGAGTCATACTCAATGCTGCTATACCCATCCTCATACTTGTCTTTTGGTGAACACAGAGTGGAAATGCCAGGTGACCAGATGTGCTAATGCTCAGTTCTATGTAGATACTGTTAACAAGTCTTCCCAAATGATCATACCATTATGTTTTTGCTATGGACTGAAGTGTGTCCCTCTCAAATTCCTCTGTGGTAGCCCTAATCCCCCAATGTGACTGTATTTGGAGATAGGGCCTCTACAGAGATAATGAAGGGTAAGTGAGGTCATAGGATAGGGCCCTCATCTGGTAGGACTGGTGTTCTTATAATAAGAGAGACATGAGAGCTCTCTTTCTCTGCCATGGGAGGATGCAGCGAGAAGGAGGCCATCTGAAAGCCAGTAAGGAGGGCCCTTACCATGAACCAAATCAGCCAGCACCTTGATCTTGGACCTCCCGGCCTCCAGAACTGTGAAAACAAAAATTTCTCTTATTTAAGTCAACCAGTCTTTGGTCTTTTGTTATGGCAGTGCAAGCTAATGCAATTATTGTGAGGTAAGTGGGTTTTTTTTTTCTTTAAATGATCTTTTTATTTCAGAATAATTTTAGTTTTACGGGAAAGTTGCAAAGATAGTACACAGAGTTCCTGTACACCCTTCATCCCATTTTCCCTAATGTCAGTACCCCACATGACCAGCATCCCCAATAACACTGGGACATTACTATTCAGTAAGCAACAGACGGTTTGGATTTTCCTAGTTTATTACTGTTTTCTTTCTTCTACTTTAGGATCTCATTCAGGATATCGCTGGATTGCATTTAACGTGTTTTATCTCTAGGTCACGGATGACAAAAAGAATCCAGATGTATTCATTAGCTTACTCATGTTTACACCCACAGCCTAGAGGGGAGGCTAAAATAATTTCAACAGCTAATGTTAAAATGAAAGTTGAACCACGATGGTGGTTCCCATCTTCTGACCTTCAGTTTAGGTGTGATCCTTGTGTTGAGAGCAGCCGTAGAAGCTCGTCTCCTGCAGATCTGCTGCATCTTCCTCACCCTATCACATCACTACACCCTGCTCACGTCTGTGGCACCCATACAAAGCAGGCACTCAACAAATCCTTGCTAAGTGTATGGATGCCCAAATATTAAAAAGAATATTATGGCCTTGCGAAAACATGATATATGTTTTAAAAGATTTTATTTCTTTATTTGAGAGAGACAGAGCACAAGCAGGAGGAGTGGCAGAGGGAGAGAGAGAAGCAAACTCCCCGCTGAGCAGGGAGTCCAAGGTGGGGCTAGATCCCAGGACCCCGGGATCATGATCTGAGCCCAAGGCAGACACTTAACCGACTGAGCCATCCAGTTGCCCCAAAAACTCGATATTTAAGATATATGGTGTCAACATGACTCTTCTCCATCTCTATGGGCCTGGGATACCTTCTGGGAGGCATGTGTGATGAAAAAGAAGATCAGATCATTTTGGCCCTGCCAGATCGCTGTGTCATCTTGGGCAAGCCATTTTACCTCTCTGGGTCTCTTACCCAGGAGCTATAAAATGGGGAGACTAATATTGTCTTGGCTGCCTAGATATGCTTGTGAAGGGCTTTAAACACTAATATACCATGCATACATTAGGAAGTGTTAGCCTTATGACATTTATTTTTAACAGTAAAAAAGAAATCACAGATAAAACGAAGAATGCTATTGACTGCCAGTTCTTCCTAATTCCAGAAGAAAAGACTTATATCCATAGAGGTACTATAGAAACCATCTGAGCAATAGAACCATTTTGGGGTAGAAAAGCCACAAGAAAAATCAATGATCATTCTATTACTTCTTGAGTGATTAATGGAGATCTGGCATATCATGTACAAGTATTTTCTATCTAGGTTCCACATCATGGAACTAGCAAGAATGCAATGCAATATAACAAAAATGCTCGACATGGAGTCTTCATTAGACTTGGTCACAAAGCTGGACAGTCATTCCCTGAAGGACATGGACTATTCCCCTTGTGCCTAGCAAATAACAGGTACAGGTACGCCAAAGTGTTTATTGAATAAATATTTAATTTTCCAGTCTAAATGGGTTAGAAACTTTGATCTTATTTTCCTTGAAAATATATCCCGATCAAAACCTATACACCAGTTTTTGAGAAGTTCTGTTCTTCAAGAAAAACCTGGCTAAGTCAGACTGCAACATTTTTCAGATTTTGCCTGGGCGTAGTGGTGACTATACTGACAAAATTTGTACAAGAAGATCAAGGGGCCTGAAGAGAAAACACCAAATGAGAAGGAGTGTTCAGAAAAACAGAAATGGGGTTTTATAAATACTTCTGAGCAGATGTCATGCGTGAGAAGGTGGGCCAGTTCTCTGAATTGGGAACTGATCTCAACTTAAAAAACACACTCCCATGTTGGGAGAAACATTGTCTTTCCACTCTCAATATATCAAGTTCTTTGAAATCCTCCTCTCCCAATGGTGGTGTTGTCAAAAAAACAGCGGCTCACACTTAAGTGAACTCTCGGATGGACCTCCGGCAAGAGCACATCAGCAAGTTAGGCAAGTGAATTCCCTTGCCAGTAATAAATAAGGAGCAAAGGGAATGAAGATGGACATTTTGGCTGGATTCCAAGTGCGAAAACCTGCCTATCCACCTTCAAAATGATGCAAGATTGCAGTTTGTTTAATGTTCATCTTATGTGCTTAATTACCGATAGTGCTTGACTAATTATTTCTTGTTTTGTAGACTATTTAAACAGAGAAGGAAGGCAGCTACATACTTTTGTATACAGAATGAGGATTTGTAACTCATTTTTGTAATCGCATGATTCCCAGAGGGCTTCATTACAAACACGAAAGAAAACAGGATGCTAAAAGCAGGTGACAGTCTAATTTCCACAGGTACGGGTTAAAGCAGCAGAGTGAAGTAATGGAAAATAAAATAAAAAATAGCCTTTAGATGTTTCCAACCATGTAAAGTGTTTTCATGTTAATAAGAGAGAAAACTGCAAATACAGCAAAGTCACCTCCGTTTGGTGCTGGCATCTTTTCTGACGCCCGATTTGATCCAACATTTCTGGAAGATTATGAAATAAGCCACAAAATAGACCCTGGTTTTCTAACTCACAAAAACAAGTGTGTGGCAGGCTGCATATGGCACCATAAACTTGGGTTATCCTCTCTATTTTCACCCTTTTACTGTATCAACATTTTCATATAAATTCTTGGTCCGCTGAAACCACTGCACAAGATTTCCAAATGTTTAGAAAAAAATAAAAGGCTTAGCTAAATAATAATACAAGAGATCCTAGAGATTCCAGGTTGTTAGAAATTACGTATAGGCATGAGCATGACAGTGTTGCCTCCTGAACAGAAACTGGGTTTAGGGGTCATGTGATCCATCACGATTATGTCCAGGATGGTATTAGATGTTCAGGGCCATGGGGGGAGATCCTGAAATATCATGAGCCATAACCTGCTCTTAAAGCATCAAGAGACTAGTTGGGAATTTGAAATAAGATAATTGAAAGAACAGCAGTACCACCACTGTGGTTGTCATCACGACAGGGCCCCCACTGATCTAGTACCCGCGGTGTCTCAAACTGAGATGACACTTCACATATCCCCACATGGTTGTACCAACCTGCCAGGGAAGTGCTGTGGGCCCTTTTCCGGGGCAAGGAGACTGAGGTCTGTGTCCTTGAAGGGCATGCTCCTTACACTCAACCTCCTTGATTTTCCTCCCTGGGTTTTCCCACCTGAACAAAAACTTAGGATTACAGAAGTTAGAACTTGTTGCCCGGTATATTTCTAGAAAGCAATTTCAGGAACATAGTTGGGTAGAAGCCAGAGTGCTGGGTATTAGAGGGAAGGGGAATATCAAAGCAATTAAGGAATAACATTGATAACATTTACTGAATCCTTACATGCACCAAGCAAGGTGCTAAATTCTTTACACGTGTTATCCCAAGTCCTCATGGTGCCCTTATGAAATAGATGTTAATAAAAATCACAATAGTAGCTAACATTTTAGCTAGTGTGCTTCAGAGAATGAACTAAGCCCTTTAGATGTATTCTTTCATTTGATCCTCCTCCAAAACCCTCCAACATTGTTACGATTGCTATTACCCCCAATAAGTAGAGCAGTAAACAGAGGCTTAGAGAAGTTCATTTGCCCCAGAAGTTGTGACAAGCTATTCAAGGGCAGAGCCAGGGATTGAACCCAGGGGCTTCCTGCAAAGCACACACTTCTCAATGCCATGCCAGGCCACCACCTAGAATGCGCTTCTACTTACGGCAACTCAGACAGGCTAAGTCGTCTGTCCATAGTCACACAGCTAATGAGTTGGTGGCTCGGGATTCCTTTCCTCGATCTGCCCTCCTGAACATCATGCCACATCACCTCCTCAAATAAGGAAGCTCTCAAGAGTCAGGCAATGAGATCCAAAACCCCAGTGGATACTTCTTGAGCCAGTAGAAGGAATACTAAGATATCTAGAGAGGGCAGCTTCCTCTCTGTTGACAGAAACAAGTGACAAGGGATCTTCGGGAGCCTATTAAAAACATCCAATTTATTGGACATTTAAGAAGCAGACGAGAAGAATCTGGAATGGAACAGAACTGGTTTTAATCCCCTCCCATCCAGTTGATTATCTTCAGGATCTTATGCAAGACACTTAACTCTTGGGGCTGTTTTGCTAGCTGCAAAACGTGTAACAAACTACCTGTGTTGCTGTGGTAGAGCGAGTTGGATAGTATCTACCCTGGGATATTTCTGGATTCACTTATTCGACAAATGTTTATTAACTGTCTCTCACGTGCCGAGCACTCTTCTAGGCCATGGTGAGCAAAACATAAAAATCTCATGAACTTACATTCTGGAGGGCAGGAGAATAAATGAAAACCTCATATTTCTCTATATCGACATCTACATGATGTACTAAGAAATATAAAGCAGGGGAAGGGAGTGCAGGGGTCAGGAGGCAGGTGCCATTTTAGAACAAGTGATGAGGACAGACTTCACTGAGGAAGTGACTTTTTTTTTTTTTTAAAGATTTTATTTATTTATTTGTCAGAGAGAGAGCACAAGCAGAGGGAGCAGGAAAGGTAGATGCAGGCTCCCCATTGAGCAGGGAGCCTGACGTGGGGCTCAAACCCAGAACCCGGGAATCCTGACCTGAGCCAAAGGCAGATGCTTAACCGACTGAGCCACCCAGGCGCCCCAGGAAGTGACTTTTGATCAAAGCTCTGAATTGAGAGGAACAGCCCATGGCACTATATAAGAACATTCCAGGCGGAGGGAAATGCAGAAGCAAAGCCCCAGGGACAGTGGCACACCTGGTACCTTTAAGGAATGGCTAAAGAAGGATGAGAGAAAAGAAGGTGGAGACAGGTTAGAGGGAGGAGGCAGGGAAGTCAGAGGGAGGAGGCAAACAGATCTGAGAGAGAAGGAGGGCAGGGCAGATATCAAGGCCCTTGTATCCTGTTGTGAAGACTTTGTCTTTTAATTGCCCTGAAATGGGATATAATGAACAAAATCCTAGATGGATAAAGTAGGACTAACTTTTCTGGCTTCCTCCCTCATTTGGGTAAATCAGAAGACGAAGGAAATGTCCAAATGCAAGACTTTCTGCATTACTGAATCTGAGCTCATGACTTAGTCCGTGACCTGGGAGGGCTTTTAAGGAAAAGTATTTGTTTCTAGAAGAGGTATTTAAATGTCCTGGGGCTCTTCGAACCATCAGAAATAGGAACCACTTAAGTTAACAGGCAAAGTAATAAGACTATACAGAGGAAACTCACATTTTCATACTTTATGCCTTAATTTTAAGTAGCGTTACAAGATTTCCTGTAGGAATTCAGAGTGTTATCTTATTTTATGCCCCAAACTAGAAAGAGCATTCCACTGGGTTTGCCAAGCTGTTAAGATGAAAATATCTGTTTGAGCACAGCATAATAGATGAGGTGTTTAAGGCATTTTCCTTTAGATTTTTGGTTAATCTTCTTTTAGTTAATTTTCTGAGATAAAATCCAGTTATAAATAACCTGAGGGTACCCTAACTGGGCTGTTCTGAGAATGGCAAATCTTTAATAGCCAGAACTTCTGCCTTTTAGAGATCTCTTGGGGGAAGTGGTTCTTTGAAAATTATCCAAAGCAAAGTAAGTCGAAAGCATTAACAAATTAAAGAGTGGGAAAGAAAGAAGAAAAAGGTGAATGTGAAAACTTCTTTGACGTTCGCAAGACGGCAGGTCTTACCCTTGAAAATCCTTTTATTATTATTTTTTTTCATAAAGAGTCAAACATTCAAAATCTATTTGTTGATTACAACAGAGAGTTGGTGAGTTTCTATCACAGCAGAGTAAGGGGAAATGTGCCCTTTTTACAAAAGGACAGTACAGAACCCAGAGCACAGGAGAGAGCCACCATAAATAGCCATTATTTAGACTGGGGTGCGAAGGGTATCATCTTGAAAGAAGAAGTTTTAGAACTGCCTTTAAAGATAGCTGGTGGAAGAAGGGGCGCCTGGGTGGCTCAGTTGGTTAAGCGACTGCCTTCGGCTCAGGTCATGATCCTGGAGTCCCGGGATCGAGTCCCGCATCGGGCTCCCTGCTCAGCAGGGAGTCTGCTTCTCCCTCTGACCCTCCCCCCCCCCATGTGCTCTCTCTCTCCTCTCATCCTCTCTCTCAAATAAATAAATAAAATCTTTAAAAAAAAAAAAAAAAAAAAAGATAGCTGGTGGAAGAAGGGAGAGGGGAAAAAAGAAACAACCTTAAGTGTTCTACGTTATTACAATGTAAACCAAAATTTATAAAAGGATTATAAGGTAGGATGCGCAGGGAAGTCATGTAAACTAGTTGAAATATGAATACTTCCTCAGCACAAAAGAGGGTATGTTGGCTGCCATCCACCTGTAGTGTATATATTATCATGGAGTCTGTTTATAAAAATAAGAGAGGGTGGGAGGCCCAAAGTGGGCATTACTGAAAACAAAACCAATCTGTAGGACTAGAGAAGACAGCATGATTATTCCCAGATACTCATAGGCTAGACAGTACCAGGGGTAAGAATTGGAACAAGCTTCTACAAAGCAATAAGAGGGCGGGAGAATCTTTAAAAAAAAAAAAAAAAAAATGAATAAGATGCCCTAGAAACCTATAAGTCAATAACCCTGTCACCAATTGCAGGATTATCCAGGACATGCAGAGACTGCGCTGACAAGCAAGCTGAGCGGGTATACAGAGTTGTAATCGAGCAGGAAATTGCCACTGTGGCTTAGGAAACCGAAGTCTTGCTTATGGGTTTGCCTGCATCATCCTAAGCTTCTATAAAAGGTGGCCGGTGAAATGTACTGGGATCCTGAGGATACCCACCTTGAGATAAGGAATATGAAGAGTCAGGAGGATGGCCAAAGTGAATTCTATATAGCCAGGAAAGAGACAGGAAAAAAAAAGATGAAATAATAACCAAAACACCCTCTCCCCTTAATGTAAAGCCTGTCAAATTGAGTTGGTGGTTTTTTTTTTTTTTTTTTTTTTTTTTTAATCTCAGCCAAGCAGATCTGACACTTGAAAATTAGAGAAATACTAATTTGGAATAGACACGAGCAGACTCTCATATACTGGGAGAATAATAAATGGAGAGAATGGCTTACAAAGCAAGACTGTTGTCACTGAGACCAGCAGGCTGAGGTCTTTAACAGAAACCTATTACTTGATTTACCAAAAGCAATGGAGCCCTCAAAAAGTGGTGAACACAGAGCAATGAAATTAGAGCCGCCTCTTCCTCCAGAAGGTCTTCTGAGCTGCTTAATATCATGCAATCTTCCACCAGCCCTGAATTCAAGCTAGAGAAGTGAATGGTGGCCCCATACCCTATTTTGAGCCCACGGAGTCTGCTGGGCAGGAAGACAGCATGTTTGAACCATCTCATTGGAAATTAATAATGTCCTTAGAAGTGTGGGGCAGGGGGAGACTCCTTTAAGAGGTCAACTCTTGAAAGGCTTTCATGGAGTGGAAAGCCATGGCACAGAGACACATGGTTGAATCTATGTGCTTAAACGGGGCTCTTGACCTAACTGACGTGTCTAAGGGATCCTTGACCAGGCCCTTTAGGGAGCTCCAATGGAAATCACTTCTAGTCTTGAGATTCGACTAAATGCACACCCGTGTAGAAGACCTACTTAGAAGGGGATGCTTGGAACGGTTGAGCAGATGTTTTATTATCCCACAATTACCTTCCTGAATTACTACATTTAGTGGGGGGAAAAAAGAAAAAAAATTCTTTTGTGTCCATACACACTGAAGACATTTCAAATTTTCTCCATTAGCCACTACTAATGTCTATCAGTCACTTGCCATCTGACCCTAAGTGGAAAGCATCCAGACGCCTCTTGCCATTAATAAGATCGAGTTTTCCCGCAAACCAGGTACTGTTACAGGCCCTGGGCAGGCCTCTGCTCAGGCCCAGAGAGCTTCCATGATGTACCGGAAATGACCCAGTTGGTAGACAACAGAACCAGGACTGCAACACAGGACAGTAACACTCTAAAGCTTTAGCAAATGTCATTGTTTCTCTCTGCTCTGCTTTACTCAGCCCCCTGCTCTCCCTAGATCATGTCTCTTCAGGCTTCAGCTGTCCATTCAGATGCCTCATCCAAGCCCCCTTTCCTGACAGCCAGGTATCCTTCCTTATGCCCTCATGGAGTCCCTTTACCTTTTGAACACATAGAATACTTACTGCTGTGGGTAGTGGCACCAGAAGGTAGGTTCAGTAGAGACTGGGATCCTCTCTGTGATTGTCCCATCAGATATATTCCCACTGCCTAACCACAGGGGCTGGCAAAGGCAGGGAACCCTCCCAACATCCTAAGTGAATGGATATCTCCCAAAAGCCAAGTTTGTGTAATTGGCTGAACAAGTTAGGTTTCTATCACTTCTGCTAGATAGTAAATATTTGTGCCACTAAAACAAAAACAAAAACAAAACAGTGTAAGGAGACAGTAAATTTGAAGGGTGATGACCATAACTCTGATAATGAGAGCTATTCTCTTCTTGATTCCAAGTTAGGAGCCACAGGTCAGTAACTAATGGTATTCAAATCTCTTTACCTGCAATAATAGCTTTCGAAATCTTTTTTTTTTTTTTAATGGAAGTGTAATATACATGCAAAGTACACATATAAGTGACTATCTCCAATTTTTCACAAACTGAATATATCCCATGTAGCTAAGACTCAGTTCAGGAGACAGAAGAGGACCAGCACAGGAGCATGTGATAAATATGGACTCTTTTGTAACAACCAAGATGGCGGCTTTGGAGGATGAAGAATGAGGAGCTCAGGCAGCGACGGGGACAGTGTGTCTGTAGCCTCCAGCATTGGCTCCAAGGAAATGAGATGTAAGAGAATGAGAAAAAGAAAATGGGAAAAATGGGAACTTACTGAATTCCTACTGTGAGCTCTGTGGTATTTTCATTAATACTCATTTTAACACACACACACACACACACACACACACACGAAAACTGAGGCTCAGAGAAGTTGATGCACTGGCCCAAGGCCACAGACACCAGGTCTGTGTGACACCACAGTCTCGTTATTCCCGCTCTAGTTAACTGTCTCACCTTTAAACTTCTTCACCTTCGAGCTTCTCTTTTAAGCCCCTTCTTGAAACAGGAGGGCTATTTTCATAATGACAATATTAACAAGAGATTTAATAATACAATGGCTGAGTGTTTGCTCTGCAGCGGGCATTTTTCCTCCATTATTTCATTATCCCCACTTCATGTATGAGGAGACTGAGGCTTGGAGAATTTAAGCAATGAGGCAATTTTGCCAAGCTCTTACCACGCACAGTGATGGAACTGGGGGTCCAGCCCAGGCAGCCTGACTCTGGGGGCTACCCTGTGACCATGATGAATAGAAAGCTTGCCCTGTTTTCCGTTTTAATTCCTCACCAGAGAGGACATGCAACAGAGCGTCTTAGAGCACAGAGGCTCGTGGGAAGGGTCGACAGAGAAGGCTCCTTCTTTCCAGTTGGCCTTTGAAGAACGGCATTCTGGGAAAAGGCTGCCAGGCCACAGCCAGGGTCTCTGCAGGACGTGACTGGAAAGAGACAGGCCGAGGGGCCTGAAAGCACTGACCTGGGCAGCCTGGTAATAGCCATTTCTCTAGAGCCTGCCTCCTGAGCCCTTTCCTGGTCAGCCTCAATTTGGGTTGAAGTGGGACTGTCGCCACAGGTAGAGTCATCCAAGGGTGAACTGGCTCCTTCAAGGCAGGTGTCACGAGTGGCTTACAGGACTCACCGAGGACCACCCAGGTGCAGAAGCATCAGAATCTGTGGGCGGACACAGCCCTGAGCTTAACCAAAGCCTGCACCAAGTGCTTGGTTGTCCCCCTGGTGCTTTGCAAATGTCACAAAGCTTTCATTCAGGCATCCAGGCTCAAGCTCATCTGCCCCACGCCCCCCACCAGCTCCCCCTCCTGCTGCGGTGACAAGGTCATTCAGGAAGTTCAGCAGTGCATACAGGTTGCAAGAACAAGGACAAAGACACCGGGGAAGAGATCCCCTTCTCTCTTCCTGTCTCATGACAGCAGTTGGGTTATTATTCCTGGCTGCCTCATTTAAAAAAATAAAAAGCCCCAGGAATGTTGAAAATGATTAGATTCACTGTAGAAATGCCATTTGTTCATTCATTCGATATTTGACAAATATTTACTGAGTTGCTTCTATGTGCAGTTGGGGGTAATGTTTTTAATTGTTTTACCTCAAAATTAATTTCCCTGAAGAATTAACCATAACTAGGAGTCTATGGGACCCTGGCTGGTGGGACACTTGAGACTTTTGAGGTTACAATTAGGCAGAATCGGGCAGAAAGTTTCAGATTTAAAAGCACTGATTAGGTTGGTGGGATGAAGAGGGAAGAAGAAGGAACATTACATATTTAAAAGATCAGATTTTTGTTTGAAGCTCACAGAAAAATGAATACTGAATCGTAAGTCGGGACATACCATGTCTGTTCTGACCTTCATCATGATGGTAAGTCATTCAACCCTGGACCTCAGTATTCCCATCTGTAAAATGGGAAGGTCAAAGGAAGTGTCCTTTAATGGGCTCCTATGACTCTAAAATTTGAAAAGCTTATGATTCTGAATTTATAGATAGCTTTATAGGTAAAGCTACATGTTTTCATATACATCCATCCCTTTAATTAAAAAATGTTGTTATACATATAGAATATGGGCTTTTTTGCATGAGACACAGGTTTCTGGAATACTGAAAAAATTATTTTTATTTCAAAATTAGTGAAATGTATTAAAACCACATCTATTGTTTCAAAAAATTAATATTTTAATGTTATTTTAATAAAATTTAAAATATGGATGTTTAAAACTTTTTTTTAAAAAAAAGCAAATGATTCTTAGAATGGACAGGAATGATGCAATTTCATACATTTAGTCAAAGAGAAACAGGGTCATTGTCATCAAACAAAACAGAAATCAGAGTCCTGGATGCATAGACAGAGAATCTTGAGGAAGCCTATCACCTGCCATCCAGAAAGCCTCTGGTTTAAGAGAAGTACTGGGATCCCCCCTCCCTGGTGGATGTTGAAGCCATGCCCTGTCAATGCAGAGACTTGGTCTCATATATGGACAGGTGACAGACACTTTGATCAATGTTTTGTCGTTGACATAATAAGTCCCCTGGAGGACTGGAAGACAGATACATCCAGGACACTTTGATCTGTGTCACTCAGCTTTTAAAACCTTAAGCCCACACAAACACAGATTCCTATGATGGCAATGTCAATGGCAAATGCCATGTTCTCCAAAAGTGGTGGCCCCTGACTTATTTGGACAAGAGAACCTGTAAGATGGAAATACACATACACATACAAACTCATTCTAAAGCAAAATGGTGAGTCTCTCCTCCACTGGCTTTTGGCTCTGCTAAGAGTCTATCTGGAGGCACTTCCTATTGCTCTTCAGAGAATAAGAATCTACAACTGAGCAGCACACGTTAATCTAAACCAGAGTAGGAGATGCATTCAAAATAGGCCACCACCCCTCACATCCCCCCAAATACAGCAGAATCTGTAATCTAGCATGACATCCTTTCCCAAAGAGCACATGTGCTGCTTCAAAATCCCTTTCAATATACCACTTCAACTGGCCATGTAAGTGGACCAGACTTGAGTCATGAAATGAATCCTACTTTGCATCCTTCATCTAAATTGTTACTGGGTAAGGTGGGAGGGAAGGGTGTGCGTGCTTCCTGGGTATAGACTTATGTTGATGTCTATAGTCCAGGCAATTGTCAAATAAGGACGTAACCTGTGAAAAAGCAGTAATAGTATGGAGACTTCGTGGCTTGGATGTTTGGGTGAATGGGCACAATTGGGAGCTACTGAAGATTGTCCAAACCAACCCCTGGTCTTTCCTGGAGATCCTTCCAACCCTTGAGTGCCTTCATCCCAAACAGGGTGCTGGGGTGGAGCTCTGTTGTAACTGGCTTCCTCAAGACCAAGAAGGCTGTAGTCCATAGGACCTCTAGAGTCCATGGGGCCTTAATAAGACAGCTGATGGTTGACTGAAATCTCTACATAATTTTAATTATCTATACTAACATATAGATAATTATCATCTAAACTTAGGTAAAGAAATAAAAATGTTTACAGCGACTCTGAGTGATAGAATTATGGGTCATTTTTATTTTCTTCCTTTAAAAACTGGTTTTGTTTTCTTGACTTTTTAGAAATCATTTGTGCGTGTATACATGTATGTATAGGTTTGTTTTACTAGAAAAGAAAAAAGAAGTGCACATTTCTTGGAGATGCAAAGAATGAGAGAACCAGGTTATACACACGCTAGAATGGCTATAGCTCTTTCCTCCCTGCCCCAGCAGAGTTCTAATGGTCACTACTTGAGGGTGTGGAACACGAAAATTGGGGGTGTATGCAGTGCGCCATGAATGTCTGCATGTGCATCCCTCAGCTATCATTCATTCCAACCCTCCTTCTCCTCCTTAGTCTCAGAGTCAGTCCTGCTCAACTGGACACAGGAGCAGAATTTGGCCCATTAAATACATGTAGTGAAAATCTTCCTATATCCCTTTAGCTACTGGCTCAGATAGCTGGCTCAATGGCCCTAGGGTTCATTTTTTTAATGACTTTACTGAAGTATAATCTTCGCACCATACAATTTAACCATTGCAAGTGGTTTGATGATTTTTAGTAAATTTATATAGCTCTGTGACCCTCACCACAGTGTAATCTTAGAATATTTTCATCAACCCCAAAAGTTGAATTTCAAGATCAAAAGCCCATTTTCAGTCAGTCTTCCCACTCATTCCCAGCCCTGCTTTTTTGTCTCTGTAGTTTGACCTTTTCTAGAAATTCTGTATAAATATTATCATACGATATGTGGTCTTTGTGACTAGCTTCTTTCACTGAGCATGATGATTTTGAGGTTCACCCATGTTATTAAATGTATCAGTAATTAGTTCCTTTTTATGGCTGAGTAGTACCCCTTGTACAGCCACAATTGTTCATCCATCCACCATCTGATGGACATTAGGGTTGTTTCCAGTGTTTGGCTATCTGAATAATGCTGCTATGAACATTTATGTACAAGCCTTTGTGTGGACATAGGTTTCCATTTGTCTTGGGTGAATTATTAGGAGTGGAATGGCCAAGTCATATTATATGTGTACATTTACCTTTTTAAGAAACTGGCAAGAAGTTATTCAAAGCGGTTGTGCCATGTTCCATTCCTACTAACAGTGGGTGAGAGTTCCAGTTCATCCACTCCCTTGCAATTCTGGGTCTGGTCATTCCTGCTGATTAGGGCCATCCTAGTGGATGTGTAGTGGTCTGGACCTCATTTGACAATGGCAATAAAAAGATGAGAAATGACCCCAGATTAGCAATTTGAGAAACTTGGTTCTACAACTATTAGTTCAGAGTCTACCAGCTCTAAAACTTGAAGTAACTCGTTTCAGTTCTCTGAGTCTCAGTTTCCCTATCTGTAAATTGGAAACCATAATAGCTACAGATTATAAAGAGGCACTGAGACAGTATGTGTCAAGGACTGTACCAAACCTCTAACTCATTTCTAGAATGAAGAGTATATCAATGAATATGAAAATATTTGGGGATGGCATTCTTTTTTTTTTTTTTTAACCAAGCAAAGATGTCCACTCAGTTTTCTTTTGTACCTAAAATTCTTGTTTTATCCCCTCTGAGCAGTATACAAGGAAGACAATTTGCAATTTTCTTTGTTTCACCCTCTCCATGTTTCTTGACATTGACCCTTCTCATCACTAAGCATTCTGAGTGAGCCAAGTATGCAATGGAATGAGCCCTTCTTCAGTTGTGAACATTTACTCAAGCCCTCTTCCTTGCTGAGCCAAGAGTCAAGAAGACTACATCCAGCTTGCAGTAGGAGTCTTTATGACACAACACAGATCTGAAACCTTTTGGCTGTACATTTATGCAGCCCATGGCCAGGGGACAGACTGGAATCTTTAGAACAAAGAAAGACTTAGCTTAGCGTCTGAGTGTAGTCATCTACTGACCTTACTATTTGAAGAAAAACATGAACCGCCATGATTTGGATATGGTCCTACCTTGAGGTACATTACATACTGCTCCCACTTCCCTGGGTACCTCATGGCTGGGAACAGTGTATCGCTGGTTGATTGCCAATGCCCTTGATCTGCATGCTCTGCCATTTTCTCAGGAAAATAATGCTAAGTTGCAAGCCAGGGCAACAAAAACACCGCCAGGAGCCGACCAGCTCACAAGGGATACACGAGTAGCTTGGTGGCCCTGAACACTTAAGTGATTTTGTTCCCCTTCCAATTTCCTGTGGTACATTAACTTTTATTGATAGCTCATAGCTTCAGCAACTGGTCTTGATTTTACTAGCCTGAAGGACAGAGGAACAAGGGGCACCCACACAGCTGACGTGCAAGAAAAAAATAGCATGGAACGTCTTGATCAGTCTTTTTTTTTTCTTTTCTTCCTTTTTTTCCCCCCTTGCTACAGCTTTCCTTTAATGAGAGAGTCACAGTCATTGCAGGTTAATCATGTCTCAGTCCCTCCAAAGGGAGGGAGGCTGAAATGACCATTTACAAATCTGCCTGTGGCTCTCTCCAGCAGACTCTTGGAGGCACACCAGAGCATTTGTGAAACTGCAGGGCTCTGACTTACGTGACAGCTCTGAAGACTGACAGAACGATGCCTGGGTGTTTTCATAATACAGGTATCAAACAAAAGTTCAGCCAGGAGATAGACGGAGAAATCTATGTCGTGGACGACAGAGAGACCGATTTTATCATTGCTTTCAAGAGCCTAACACTTCCAACTAGCATCTGTATCTTGGAGCAACCTGGTGTGTTTTTGCCTCATGGAAGCTTCAAATGGAATAACTGTGTTTTCCTTTCTCCATAGCATGTTATCAGCTTTAGCTTTAAAAAAAGATTAGTAAAAGCACAACAATAGTACATGGGATTTATTGAGTGCCTGCTACAGGCCACACCCAGTTCTTTGCACCTTATATATCTTGCTTTGATTCATCCATATGGCAATCTTAGGAAGCATACATTCATATTGTCATTTCCTAGCAAAGGAAATTGAGGTTCAGGAGGTATCTGCAAATTGTCAAAATCTTCAGCCAGAAAGAGGAAGAGTCAAGATTTGAATCGAAGTCAAGGGATAAAACTAACTGCATCCTATATCCAACTCCCAAACACACCTCCATATGAATATGTACACAATCCACACCACTTCACAATGTATGGTGTTTATTTTAACATATGAAAACGTTAGTTTGAGAGGAACACCAACACAACTCTGTTTTTATTCAACCAAGATTTACTGATCATCTACTATGTGTCAGACTCTGTGCTAATAATCTCATCCTACTTGGGGAAGCTCAGAGTTATGCCTATAGGACCTCAGTAACCACAGCCTGAATGAATGTTCTGTAGTCTGTGTCCAGCCTTATTTTAAAAAACCACATCCTCTGCAATGTTCAGAGGTCTACGTAGATGACATGAAAGTGACCTCATGCCGCCACACGAATGGGGAGGTCCAGGAACAGGTGTTGTGGCAAAGATGTCACAGAGTATTGCCCGGTCTGTTCTTTCCAAGTCAAGATCAAATTAGTATTCTTCCTTCTAGTTTTATCCTGAGGTCCTGAGGGGTGTGTCAACTTCTATTCCTCAAGTGAAAAGGCTCCAGTTTGCACCATCTTCAAATACATTACATCAAAAATCAGTAAGAGGGTTCTCTGATAAGCTAAACATAGAATTATCATATGACCCGGCAATTCTACTCCTAGGTATATATCCAAAAGAACTGAAAATAGGTGTTCAAGTAAAAAATTGCACACAAATGTGCAGGGCAGCTCTATTCACAATAGTCAAAGGGTAAAAACAGCACAAATGTCCATCAACAGATGAATGGATAAACAAGTTGTTTGGAATATTATGCAGCCTTACAAGAAATGAGATACTGACAAATGCAAGAGTGTCAAAAACAATATGTTAAGTGAAAGAACCCAGATATGACAGGCCATATATTCGATAGCAATTGTAGGAGACGGACATATCTTTTGGAGGGCCACCATTCACCCCTTAGAACCACTAGCTAAATAAGTGGTAATTTATTTATGGAGCAAAAGGAAACGAATACAGTGACCATTTATTCATTTATTCCTTTGTTGGTTTATTGAGGGCCTGATGTGTGCAAGGCACTATGCTGGGCTCCAGGAACAAAGAGTAAATAAAACAGACTTAACCTCCTCCTGAATAGAGCTTGTAGTCAGGAGATTCGCTCTTAGGTCCTCCTCACAAAAGGCAGCCACCAAGTTGAAAGTTCCCTAGCACTAATGACGGTTTCAAGCACCAATACTAAATCATCAGAGGCCAAAGGGCCCTTAGAGAATCTGATGAAAGACAGGGATCCTTTCTCAGAAAAGTGTAAACAGAATATAAAGTTGCATATTATTTCAGAGGATTCTAGGGCACCTAGGGGCCTTTCTTCAAGGTCCATCATTAAGAATACTTGGCTTAGAGATTCTTGAGATGTCTCTTTGATAAAGAAACCTACCAAGGGGAATATGTACTTGGAGTATCTACCCATTATTTCCAAACTAAATCTTACTCAACATCATCACTGTGATGGTGGCTAATTTTATGTGTCAACTTGACTAAAGCACATGCTGCCTGGCATTTGGTTAAACATTATTTCTGGGTATGTCTGTGAGGGCGTTTCTGGTTGACATTAATATTTGAACCCACCCACTGAGTAAAGCAGATTATCCCCCCCCCAGTGTGGGTGGGCCTCATCCAATCTGTTGAAGGCTGGACTAGAATAAAAGGTAGAGGAAGGAGAATATTGTTCTCTCTGCCTCATTGTGTTTGAACTGGGATATCTATCTTCTCGTGCCCTCAGACTCAAACTTGGACCTGAACTTATAACATTGGCTCTCCTGCCTTTCAGGCCTTCAGATTTGGACTGGAACTATACCATTAGCTCTCCAGGGTCTGGACTTCTTGGCCTCCATAATTGTGTGACCTAATTTCCAGTAATTCTCATTATTATTATATATGTATGTGAGTATGTGTGGGTATACACACACATCCCCTATCGGTTCTATTTCTCTGGGGAACCCTGACTAATACACTAACAAATACCAACAAGAGCCAAATTGTTCTCAAAACATTACTCCCAGAAAGACATTCTAGTCTTGTGCTAGGTGTTACAACTTTGACTTGAAAACATGGAAATGTGGAAACATGGTGCATTTCATTTATTTCCTTCTTTACTTATTTTAGCAATTTCCAGATTTTTTTTTAAGGAGAGGAAGTATTCAATCAAGTCTTGGAAAACCAAAGAAAAAAACAAAACAAAACAAAAAAATCCAAACCCTGGGGATTCAAGCAACAGTTAAAAAAAAAAAAAGTGTCATTTATAATATTTAGGGGACAACTGGAAATAGGATCCTTCAGTGCATATTTAATCATATTAAAAATATGCATTATTTTTGGGGTATGATAATGATATTGTATGTATGTATGTATCTATCTATCTATCTATCTATCTATGTTGGGAGAGCTCTTACTTTATAGTGAGTCATAATAAAATATCTAAAGACACAGAGATGTAATGGCTTTGATTTGCTTCTGTGAAATACTGGACGTGGGGAAAGTGGACGTGGATGGAGGTAAAGCAAGACTGGCCACGTGTGATAGTCACTGAAGCTAGGTGATGGGGTGATTGGGGCTAATTATACTCTGTCACCTTCTGTAAACGTTTGTACCTTTTCAGAAGTAGATAAGTAAATGGATGGCAGGAGCCAAAAATAATTCTTAACACAATACAAATAAATTAATAGAGATAGAAAGATAGATAATTAGATGATAGATAAAGCCGGGTAGAAAAATCTTCCCTGAACACTCTAGGATGGGTCACTATAACTGCCTCATTTTAGCTGGTTTCCAGACATTTCTCATAAATGGACATCCATATATTTGACAGTGTGGCAGAGAATCAAAGAATATGTATTTGGCAGCACTGACAGGAAGAACATATCTTTTTAGCCTGCGTCACTATCTGAAATTTATGAAATATTGATGTTTGGTTTATTGCCTATCTTCCCCATGATACCATAAGCTCTACAAAGGTACACATTTTTCTTTTTTAGCCATGTCTTTACCTTTTAGAACAATGCCTGGCACCTGATAGGTGTTCCATTTTGGTTTTAGTTTGTTTGTTTCCTTTTTTGAATGGCAGACAATTTGTGTAAATGAATGACTCTAAGTCTAACTCACGGTGACCTCACTGAATGCCCACCATCCCTTAGTTAGGTCTTATGGGAAACGTGGAAAAGTAGTGTGCCAGGGTCCAAAGTGTGGGAGTTCTTCAATTACTTTCACAAAACTAGACTGCCATTCATTCATTCCATTCAATGAATGAGGGAAAAAGAAAATTTACTGAGCACACACTATGGTGGTGTGGACACACTATAGTGTCACAGAAATAACAGCACAGGATGAATACATATTTGGTGAAAATCTCTCTACTGATGAAGTTTACATTTTAGGATATGAGGATGGAGTAAGGGTGGGGCTACTGCAGAGCCCACAATTCTAGCCAAGGATTTATGTATTTGGTAATAATGCTAATATATGGCTGGAAATGCATCACAATTTCTTTTTTTGAGAATTAACTGAAAAATTTATTTGTGGAAATGCTATTTATCTAAGCCATTAGTGCTGTCTGCTACAGCTGTCAGGATATGTCACCAAATTCATTAAGTTCATTATGACTTCTCATTCAAGCAAGAGAAAAGTATGTTTACTTGGAGACCACCTATTTATAAGTAAGTGAAAACAGGAGATGTAAATACTGCCTTTAAAACGCAAGAAGGAAAGTTTCAATGTGACATCGCATTAAACTGTTCCCATACTGGTTTCCTTCCTTTGGAAATAACTCTCAATGTCTATCCTCTGAGAAGAACTATCCTTTGAGAAGAACTATCAATAACTACCAAGTTCCATTTGCCAGCTATTATATCTTCTGACACAGGAGACTACGGACACATCTCTGAGGACGGTATCACTCCCCCCTTCTTCTAACCTAATGGAATCACAGAGGATCATGAGTTTTAATGACTGACACATAAAATGTTGAACGCTAAGGTAATTTCCATAAAACCAAATCTATAGCGACAGAAAGGATTTGAAGTTTTACCAACAGCAACTGGCCCTCCGGAACGGGTCCTAATGATAAAAACTGAGCTTTAACACATTCCAGTTTTAATTAATTTTTAATACAAAAAAAAAGCTTTCCTTTCCACCACAAGACCCACTTCTTCCTGGTGAGATTCCCAAAGGGATGCCTGCTCTTTTCTGGAAGGCATCACTCTTCTAATTAATTAGAAATTGTGGGGGGTGGGAGAAGGGGGCAGGGGTGGAAACCAGCAGGGGGTGAGAGAATCAAATTCATTCCTGCCTTCTCCACTTCCCTTTTCCCCAGCCTCAGCCCCAGCTCTCTCTTTGGAAACAAACAGTTGAAATCAGTTGAATGGATTCCAGGCCAGGTCATCTTGCTTCTCTGCAAGGCTGGCCTGGTTTCTGTGTCTCAGATTGGGACACCTTGTGGGGTCCTGCCTCCCAGGGCTACCTCATCAGTGATATCTGTGCAAGTTAGCTCTTTTGCCCTTTTTTTCTAATCTCAAAAACAGAACATATTGATGGGGAAAAACATTCAAACAGAACGACATAAAGAAAAAAAAACAAAAAAATTAAGTTCCCTCTTCCACAAAACCTTCCCATCTCTCATGCTTCCTGTTAAGGAGTTATCACTATTAACAGTTAATGCCTATCATTACAATCTCAGATCACATGATAAGCATATGCAAATACATTCAAAAATAAACACTCAGGTGCATGCATAGCTTTCTTAAAAAAAAAAAAAGAAAGAAAACAGTCTAATAATACGGTATTGTTCTGATTTTGCTTTTCTTCACTCAGCATTATATCATGGGCAGCCTTTATGTGTGCGTGTGTGTGTGTGCTGTGTGTATTCCGTAATATGTATATTTAGATCTATTTCTTTAAATATCCATTTCTCTCTTTTTCATTCTCTCTTTGTATATAGTATTTAAAACTTTGGAAAAACTATAACTCAATTAAAAATTACTGTTAATAGGAATTCAGAATTCACAGATTAAATGTGTGTACATATATGTATGTGTATATATATACTTATATAAATATGTAAGTATATTTACATGATTTACATATAAAAGATAGGTATATAAATATATTTACATACATATATATACTGCTAAAATATCATTGATTCTTCTAATTGGGACACCTTGCACATTTATTCAAGTCTCTGTATTTTCTGATTCAGAACGGAATTGCTCAGACAAAAGGTTTAATTTTTGTTGAAACTGCCCACTTGCTCTCCAAAAATGACCCAAACCAACTTATGCTCCTTTTAATAGTGTATGTTCTTTTACCCTGTTAAAGAAAACTTTTTAGGAAGTCTGGTTATGCGCATGAGTCAAAGTTTTATTGTAATTTTGCTACAAGGGAAAAGGACTCTAGCAAATCAATTCAGAGATTCACTCTTGGTGGAGACATTTTATAGAAAAATGGAGCGATAAGATAGTCAATGTTAGGCTACATAAAAAAAGAAAAGAACATTTGGTTTAAGGTCGCTAGACTCTTGACTGACAGTCAGCTGGCTAGATGGGTGACTGATTTTTCAGAACAAGTCTTAATCCCATTAAAGTTTATCAGAAAATTGCTTAAGCAATTTATCAGGAATGAGGCTGCGAATTACATCATGCAAAAAGGTTCTATTCCAGACCAGATTTGGGACCACTTTTCTTTTTTATACCCTTTTATACACCACACACTCACCAACATGGGAAGTTACCCGTCTTCTTAACCCCTGTGAATGTCGTGGTGCAAAATGGTATCTCATTGTTCAATTTCCATTTCCATGAATTAAAAATAAAGTTGAGTCTTTTTTCATGTTTGCCAATTTTCTTCAATGAGTTTCCTGTTCATTGACTTTGCCCATTTTTCTATTGGGAGCTTCACATTTTCTTTTTGATTTGCAAAATCTCTTTGCATATTTGGGGTAAATTATTTAAGTATGTATGTGCATGTGTGTGTACTTAAGTATGTGTGTATATGTACATTTTTTTATCCTGTTCTATCTCATAAGATACTAAATTTGAAAAAAAGAAATCACTGAATTATATGCTAGTTTCTCATAGTACCTGGAAGAGACTTACTCCATTTCTGCTTCAATATAAAGTCACTAATATCCTGCTTCAAAGCCTTCAGTGCCTTTCTGGTATAAACAAAGTTCAGGCCTGTTGCAGGGCTTTCGCCCTGTGGTCCCTTCACAAGTACCTAACATTATCCTTGACCACTCTGTTCTGGCCCTCAAAGCACCAATGACAGTATTTCTCGTGGTCCAGAAAGACTCTGCTTCATCTGCGCACTTTGCACATACTGATCCCTCTACAAGAACATCTTCCCTGGATACTCTCTTTCCTTAGTAAACTCCTATTTGTCTTTCCTCTTCTGGAAGAACATTCCCCTTATTACCCACCTCGTCTCACTGGGGATAAATCAGTCACTCCCTCTTGGGTACCATCTATATGCACCGATTTTTCAGTATAAAGCTCTTTTTAATTTACTTGTTCCCAAGTCTGCCTTTTGGAGAAGACTTTGAGCTACTTCAGGGTAAGAGTAAGCCCTAAATTGTCCTAAACCACCCAAGCCTAATACAGGTTCTGAGTGATCCAGGGTAGAAGCCCAGTGAGTAATTGTTGAATGGAGAGAGACAGCCTTTCTGATCCACACGTTGCAAGAGAAGGAGATGTAGAAGACGAGATAGTTGGTGCCCACCTTTCCTCCCCCTTCCTTCCACCAACAAACAAAAATACCCTTCAACTCGAAAATGATTATGTCTCTATAGATTTGAAGCTGGGAGAGCACAGGTTGCCTTCCCAGTTTTGCTGGCTCAGTTTCTAGAATCTGCACAGGAAGTGTTAACACAAACATCATCGAAGTGCTGGGGGAAATTTTATTGTCTGTCAGATTTACAAATTGGGATCGATCTACATTCAACCAGTTTCGCCAAAGTTTCTGTGAAGTGAACATAGCAAAAGACAGGTGCCTTTCAGATCACCTGTGATTAAACTCACTGCATTTGTCTTCAAACAAAAGTGTTTTTTTTTTTTCCTGCCCGCAACATATAATTTTAGTCAGCTAACACTAAATTAGACACCCACTCAGATTTATTATGATAAGAACATTCAGTAAGCTAATTTCAAGATGATGACTCCTATAAATTCTTATAATTTATTATTTAGTACTTTGGTTTTTAATCATTAAGTACGTGAAGACTTTGTAGGTCAAACCTGTATTAATGAAGACAGTAATCTATTTTTCAAACCCTGGTCCTCACCCACCTTTCAAATTGTAAATTAACAGAAATAGATTTAAACACACTTCTAAGAACAAAGGCAATAATTGGGGGGTGGGGGGCCATCACCCCCAATTGCCTGATCTTTCTAGGTAGATTGTCAATCACAGTGCTAACTTATTTAAGACACATCATACTAAATCTTTAAATGAAATAATGGAGTCAAAATTCGAGAAGCCCTTAGCTCACTAAGAAAATAAAACCCATAACCCACATTTAAAGTTTCATTAAAAAAACAAAGCTGTTCAAATATTAGCCAGTGCAATTTCATTAGCTGTTAATCTTAACCCAATGCAGCAATTTTTATTGCTTTTTTGGTGAAGTGTTACAGTTTTAGAGATATACAGACAAAAAGTAAAATATTAACTAAATAAATATTTTAGAAAGCTATTGTTATCTAAATGAGAGTCTTCTTTATCTCCTGAATTCATTGCCAAATTAGAACCTGTTTCATAATTTCAAACATTCAGTGCTAAAAGACTTCAGGGCTGTATTTTGCTGAACAAAGGTATGCTTTTTTGATCAACTGCATGCAAATCATAAATAAAGGCACCCGCACAGTAATGTCTACTCATTTTCCCTAAAATAAAATTAATGTTTATTATGATATACTACAAGCTCATCACAAGCAAACTGAAAAACAGAGTGGGAAAGAAGAACAAGGCTCACTAGGATAATTTTCACTGAGAAAAAAGTACCAGGATACAAAATGAAGCAAGTGTTCAGTGAAGTCACAACTATGTAAAAACCATCACATATATGCTAAGAAAAATCTAGAAGGAAATATAGCAAAGTGATAACAGTGGTTATTTTTAGGTGGTGGTACAACAGACAATTTTATTTTTTCATTTCTTCTGTTCATTTCTTAATCGGCTCTTCTGAAAAGTCCTTCAGAAATCAAAAGGCATATGTTTGCATCCATAATACTGAAAGCTTTTTAAATTACATCAGTGTCTGAATCTTCATAGGATAGATAGTCAGTGTCCATTTTAGCAGAAGACTTATTGCTGAGGGGTTTGCTATTGAATTATTACACCAAGGACTGCTCATGGCATCTCTCGGTTCAGTAAAAACCTCCCTGGGATACGTGTATATGCTTAAAGGCTGGGCTTCAAAACAGGAAGCCAGCTACATCCACATTGTGCTTTTAGAGTGCATGCTAAATTACTTTAGAAGTGTATTTCCTCTTCTCCTTTCCACCTAGGGAAGGGTGAAGTATGGCAGGTTTTTAGATAAAATTCTTGATGAGAAGAACATACAAAGATTCTGCCTCATGGTTGAAAGGAGTCATGAGGAACAGACAGCACTGAGGAGGTTTTAGCAAATTGGGTTATGGAGAGTTTGGTGTGAATGGATTTCTGGGTTTTGCTTGTCATTTACTAAATAAATAATGATAATTGGAATAGCAAAAATAACCATGAAAATAGCACCTACTATCTACTACCTGTTTGCCACGGCTATGTGTAGCACTGAGTTAAACATCTTACAGATCTCAAGTCCCCACCCTACCTGTATGAATTAGTCTCATTTCACAGATGAGAAAACCAAGATACAACATCACTGATCACCTGTGTGTGACTCCAGAAGGCAGTACTTGCTGGAGCCGAGATACAAACTGCACCATCTGACTCAACCCCCAGATGTCTTTTCATTACAAGGAGAAAGAAGCTTGCTGCCAACTTTTTGAGAAAATGATTGAGGCAAGAGGAAAATGGATTTATTAACTTGTAAAAAGTTTCTATACACAGATAACAAAAGTGTTATTGTTAAACTCACGGAACCGGTGAACATTTTTAGGCACTTTTAATTCTTAAGGCTCTTGGTTTATTTATCCTCTAGGCAGTGCAAATAGGCTCTGTATTAATTTTGATGAGTAACGTATCACCCCAAAATTCAGCATCTTCAAATGACTATAAGTATTTAATATCTCACATGGCTTTTGTGGGTCAAGGATTTCGGGGCAGTTCAGCTAAATGGTTTGCCTCGGGTTCAACTGCAGCTGCAGTCTCATCTGAAGGCTTAACTGGGACGGGAGGGTATGCTTCCAAGATGGCGCTCTCACATGGCTGGCAGTCAGTTCTGGCTGTCAGCTGGAGGCTTGAGTTCCTCATTATGTGGGCCCCTCTCCACAGGACTGTTTGAGCATCCTCCCAAGATGGCATCTAGCTTCCCCCAGAGCAAATGATCCCAGAAAGAACAAGGTAGACGTTTCAATGTCTTTTGTCACTTAGCCTCAAGAGTCATGCTCTATCATTTCCCCCTGTCAGTCCTGTTCAGAGTAGGAGAGGAACACACAGGTGCGTGAAATCTGACAGGCTGGGGTCTTTGGAGGCCATCTTGGAGGCTGGCTACCACAGGATCTCTTCTCCCTTTGTCTAGATTGTTCCAGGCCGGGAACTATATAAGGTTGCACTCTGACATTTCAGCAATGAAATGAATTCAAAGTGGGCCAGATGTAAGGGTGAAAAGTCACCCCGAAGAAATGCAGAGGCACCCAGTACAAGTCACTCCTGATCATAGGACAAGCACTACACAGGATTCCAAAAGTGCTATGTTTCAAACAGCTGGGGGAGAAATGAAGTAGATAGGTTTGGAAAAATCTATTAGGTGGCTCCAAAAGAGGTTTTAGTGATGATGCTGAAGATGAGTATGAAGAGTCTGAATAAAATTATTTCATAAAATGTGAGGATGAAAAAAATACCCTCCAATATCTAAAAATTAACATATTACTTGTGAAAATACATTAATAAATTAAACCTTACAGGTAAACTTTTCAACATTTCATCTATATCCCCTGAAGTTTATAAATTGGGCAAATAAATTTGGGGAGCACCTCACTGGGAAAATGAAGAATCACTTTGTATTTGGGGTCACCTGGTATTTGGAGACTCACTGGAGACTGATACATACTTGGTGCCTCTATGTACCTGGCACTAAGTTCAGTGGACAAAGTAGTGAACAAGACAGATAAGACATCCTAGTGGAGGAGATGGACAATAAACAAACACAAGTGTACAATACATCCTTATTGTGAAAGTAACAGGCAACCAAATATTTGAGTCACCTGGCCAAATGACCTTTGGCTCAATTATATGCCCATCAAGTAGCTTATAATTTTACTTGTCTCAGTTTCTGTAATTCTACCCATAAAGAAACACTGTTTTTTTCTGGCCAAACTAACAAGAACATTTCAAACTGTGTTATAGTCCTCTTCGAAAATTATAGTTTGGGCACGTGATTTATATATTAGTCTGTATGAGTTTGATTATTGTGAGTCTGCATCTGTAAGAAAGATTTGTTCTTGGTGGCCCGACAAAATCTAATTTTTTTGAGGTATCAAGCTTGAGGGCAAGATTCATATTATTAATGAACTCAACAACGTAATATGACCTGGCAAGCTTCTAGAAAGTCAGCCACCTGGCTTTTACTGTCTACACCTGTCCTCTTCTTTCAAAAGAAAACCTCTGACATTCTATACGTTTTTTAAATTGCCTCTGCAAACTCTAAAGAAAACATACACCGAAAAAACAGGAGACTAAGAAAAGGGTGGCATGTATATGACTGCTACTCTCTGAATCCTCATTCAGAACTGATATTAATAATTGATCACAGAAATCTTCTATGTTGAGCCAATACAGCTTCAGAGTTCTACTCAACATTGTGCCACAAATAGACACTAACAATCGATCAGCATTCGAAGATGGCAAGGCTCAAAGACCTGGGATATCAATATCTGTTTGTCCCTGTAAGATGAGTTCCTTTTCAAATGGAGTCCATATACTTCAACTTCACAGGCACTGACTGATACAAGAGGCATAAATAAATCTGGGGTGAGGCTCATCATTACATAAGCCTTCGGCAATAGTGGATGGTGACAGCATTTGGTTAATACGGAGTAAGGGTGGGACTTAAGGAATCCTACGTAATGGGGGAGAGGGAAATAAACAGCTTTATATACCAGTTTCACTGCAACATTGTTTTAACCGTAAAGAACTATAAACAATGTAGATTCCCAACTGAAGAGTGAATAAGCAATAAGAACTATCACTTGATAGCTTTTTACCTCGCTTAACATTAATAAAGACTATGTTTTAATAGGGGGAAAGACTTGTGCTACAATGTTAAGTAAAATACTCAGGAGATAGCATCAGATATAATGTAGCATAAATAATGGTACGGAAGAAAACAATAAACCCATTCACGGGGGTGGGAATTTGAATGGGACTAACCAAAGATTAACAGTGGTTGTTGTCTAAATGACGACATATTGGCTAAGTATAACTATTTTCTTTCCTCCTCCTCCTCCTCCTCTTTCTTTTTTCCTTTTCCTTTTCTTCTTTCTTTTCTCCCTTCCCTCCTTCCTTCCCTCCTCTCCCCCCGCTTCCTTCCTTCCTTCCTTTGTAATTTCCTGTTTGGTATTTTACATACACATACACATACACATACACTCGGGAACTGGTAGTGAAAACTTCTGTAGAAAAAAAGTCAAGTTCCCACGCTATTTTCTACAGGGTCTCTTCAATCTGGTAGGAAAAATGTGAACTTCCTCCTTGGCTCATTGCGTCAAAATTACAAAACTAGTCCACAGAGAAAGACAAGCTCATTGGGTTTTGTCATAACATTTGCCCTAGAAGGCCTTTCTCAAAATTTGAATGTGGTTTTTGACACCTTCATGGGATTTCACAATTCCTCACAATGGGTGGCTCAGTGGCAATCTAGTCATGGACGACAGCTCCCAGTGGTAACAAAGGTTTGTGTTGACTCCGGAATGTGTGGGCAGGAGGGTAGCAGAGTTGGGAGAACTGCACACTTAACGGTGGGTTACTTACAGATTGATTTTGTCCTCCACGGGATGTCTAGTAGCCTCTGGGCAACTGTGCCACGAGTGCTGACCTTCCTCCAGGTGGCCAAGCCCACAGCAACATGGTGGCCATCTGTCCTACTACTGCTCAAGGCAACTGTGCCTTTGTGGGTGGTTTCAGCAAATGGTTATTAGCACCTCTGCCACTAAGTGGAAATATGATCACAACTAGCAGGAATAGAAGTGTACTAATTTTTTTGCGGGTATTAAAAACTGCTAAAAAAGATGCATCAGGTCATTAAGGAAAGATATAATCTCGGAGGAGGAAAGAAATGTCTCTTTGTCTAACCCCATCTATTTTGGGAGTCTCCTCTATGAGATTGAGAACTGGTGGTTCAACCTCATCATTACCTTATTGGTAGGAGGAGAGCAAATGGATCAAGGTTTCACTTTCTGCTTCAGGGTCAGCCGTACGCAAATCTGTTAATTAGGCTAAATTTGGCCTGCTGAGATACTCCTCTGCTTTCCTTCTCTGCACCCTCTCCCCTCTCTCCACCAGGCCAGGCTCCAAGTTCCCTCAGGCAACACCAGATAAAGGACTTTCTGTTCCCCAGTGTTCACAATGCTCACACTACCTAACACCTAATGTCCTGAATCTACTGAGTTCTTTCTCTATCTTGGTGTGAGTCGATAAATACACAGAGCCTTGCACTTTAACAGTGGTTTTTTCTGAAAGCACTAATCTAGTCCAAAGGACTGGTTCCAAAAGTTAGCAAAAACAGTTCTTTATAAATGTTAGAACACCTGGGAAGGTATCTGGGGGAAACAAAACTTTAAGTTTTTCTCAAAACTAATAATATCAACAACCAAAAGCCACACTTCATTCAGATACCAATTTGTTCAAGAGATGCTGTGTTATTTGTTTCTCATACATCATCTCCAAGCCTTCTGTATTCATTAGCATTTTCATTATAACAAACCATACCAGAACTCAATGGACAAAAACAATAACCACTTTTTTTTTTTTTTTTTCCTACAAAAATTCATGATTCTGGTCATGGGCTGGGCTCACTGGTGGCTTGGCTGGATGACTCTGGAATGGTTTCACTAATGCGCCTGGAGGCCAGCAGGGGATCCACTGGAGCAACAAGGCTCCCTCCATGTGGCCTCTCAGCTTCTGGCAGGCTAGTTCAGGCCTGTTCCCATGGGCTCACGGTTCTAAGCAGCAAGAGAGTCAACTCCAATATCCAAGCACCTTTCCTGCCTGTGCTTGCACTGTCTTTGCTAAGGTCTGGTTGGCCAATGCAAGTCACTTGGTCAAACTTATGTCAGTGGTGGAGAAACAGACTCCACTTCTTAATGGGAGGATGAACAACATCATCAGAGTATGGGCCTGGATGCAGCAGAGGGAAGAAACATTTTTCGTTTTTCCCCCCATAATTCAGTACTTTTACAATTTACCCATACCTTCCCCAAATCCTAAAGTGTGCTTGCTATTGCCTCCAACTTATAGAAGAACATGAGACTTAGAATGGTTAAATAATATCCCCAAGAAGAGCAAGAATAAACCCATTTGTGTTGGACTAGAATCAAGTACAAACTCATATTTAAAATATACATGTGCTGGGGCGCCTGGGTGGCTGAGTTGGTTGAGCGTCCAACTATTGGTTTTAGCTCAGGTCATGATCTCAGGGTTGTGAGACTGAGCCCTGTGTCAGGCTCCGTGCTCACTCAGCACAGGGTCTGTTTGAGATTCTCTTCCTCCTCCCACCCACCCCGCCGCTCACATGCATGCGCTCTCTCTCTCAAATAAATAAGTATGTGTCTATATTTTCAATGTATATTTTATATTATAAATATATATTTATATATTTAATAATTTTTATTTAAATATAAATGAATATGAATATAAATACATTAAAATATATAATGTACACAGAGACACAGAAATAGAAATATGTTTGTATGTATCTGTTAGTATCCATACAAATATTTTCAAACTCTGTCCACTGAGTAGCCTTGGACGCAATGACATCCCAGTAGTAATGAGCACACCCAGCACCCATAGCTTGGTTTCTAAATACCATTTTCCACGAAGGAACCAGGGCTCCTTGGAAAAGTAGTTAATTCTAAGATTAGGGCAAGGAAATGAGTCTGTAACATTTTACAAGGCAAAAAGGTAAGGAAGTGCTCAGAAAGGATGGGGTGTGCCAAAAGGGCACGAGAGCCAGCCTGAAAGAGCTCTCAGTGGCCAAAGCTGGGACAATATGAGTGACAGATGTGTAACAGTATTACTGTATTACAACCCGTAGTGTAAAATGAATATTCATGTGTCCACACTGATATAAATGAATATATAATTAAATAAATAGAGAAGGGACAGCCTTCAACGGAAAAGAATTTGATGATAAATGAAGAAGGCATGAGGGAAATAAAAAATCACCTTTAGAACATTATAGCATGAATTATTATAGGCAAGATCAATAGACGAATGCTAACTTTAGTGGATGAAAATGTGAGAAGAAATAGTCTCAAAGTACCTCCCCAAGATATTTGGGGAAAATGATAATTTTCAGTGGCTAAATCCAGTGGACAACACTTTTGCCAAGAGATCGTGGTTAACATCACCAGTAATAAGACATTTTGATTGTGTGTAACCTCTAATATGTTAGACTGAGATGGGCAGAACAATTCTGTGTATTCTGGCCAAAAATGAAGAACTTGATTTAGTTAGGAGAAACTATCAGACAAACCCAAGTCGAGAATGTTCTATAAAAGAATTGACCTCAAAAGTATCAAGGTCATTACAAAAATAATAAAATAAATAAATGAATATATGAAGACTGAGAAATTGTTAAGGATCAGAAGAGACTGGAGGAACAAGACAATTGATGCAGAGCGGTACCCTGGGTTGAATTCTGGAACATCAGAAGAACACTAATGGAAACACCAGTGAAATACAAATGCAGTCGGTGGTTAAGTGAGTTAACGGCATTGCACCAGTGTTAATTTCCTACTGTGGGAAAAGGTATCATGTTAGTGGAAGCTGGATGCAGGCTACACACTGCACTCTATTTGTGACTTTTCTGTAAGCTGAAATTTATTTCCAAACAAAACAAAAGCTTTCCCAAGGTCATAGCTCTTCAAGGCAAAACTGTTTTGCCTGATTCCAAAGTCTATGCTTTTTCTACTCTGCCCTGCTTCCCCCATCCACACTGCACAGATCGCCTTTCTCAGAATCGGTGGAGACTGGACTAGGACACTCCTTCCAAGTGAATGATTTTATGGGAAAAATTGGTGGCACAATTAGGCATAAACCCATTCACTTTAAATGGGGAAAGGGAGGCACAGGCTCGTTAAAATGTACATAGAGCGTATCCACACTCAGCTCCATGTCCCAACTGCCCAGATCTGCCAGTTTATAATGTCGTTTCTCGATTCCCCACTACTTGGTTAAATTAGTACAGGACTACACATCTCAACCTTCAACCATTTTGTCACTTAAAATGAGTGTCTGAGAGGCCATCCTTCCGGGAATATTAGTTACCTTGTCCATTACTTACTTAATCAGAGCTTGGAGTTATTTTTTGCCTTGTGGAGGCTGACTGTAAATTATGGGGTACAGCAGAGCAAAGCCACACTTAGCAAATTATATGGCATGGGAAAACCCTTGCTTTTGGGGAAAAATTACATATTTCTTTAAAAATATGTTTTATACAATATTATATTAAGCCTATAAAACAAAATCCACGAGCACATTTTGTGGCCTTTAGGACATATTTGAGAGTTGACTCAAATCTCTGACCCACTCCTTAAACAGGGTTAGAGGGGAGAGATTCCACTTGAATTCACATCAGTGGGGGCCACGGTCCATGAATTTCTACATGCAGACCCATCAGAGGAAAGGCTAGAAATCTTGTTGGTCTTTGCACATGATGCAGTAAATAAATTATCCAAATGGTCTTAAATTTCATTTTAAGCAGCAACAGCAGACTAATAAGCAGTGTTTTCTCACTGTGATAAATGGATTCCTTTATTATTTTCTTAAAGAAGTCCCTCGAAGTACCTTGAGACTTGATCAAATGACAGCAAGATAAGAAGAAAGTACATGAATGCAGGGCTATTAAATAGGAGGCAACCACGACCCTCTGGAATGAAGGTTTTCCGTTTGTCTGTAGCTGGGCCAAGCGCTTCACTGGGCTGTGTCCGCGGCGCTGGAAACAGTCTTTCAGACTGGTAAAGAAGAGTTAGACGTCCTGCCTCAATAGGCCAGTCTCTGTTGCACAGTTAGGGCCGAAGATTCCAAGGGTCAGCCCCCACCAGCTCCGACCTCCTCACGTATGGTCCCTGGTGGGCCGGAGCGAGATCACCGGGCCAGCTCACAGGGAGACGCTGTTAGCCAGGGCTCCAGCCAACTCCAGCCACGGATACACGCAAGACTCAGGAGGGGGTGGCTCTGGAGCTCCCACATGAATCTCCTAAGACAGCCAGTCGCTGGGCTGAAAAGTCTGCAGAATCTTTCTTTAAAAACGTATGTTTTAATTTGAGGATATTAATTGCATGGAAATTATTGGACTCTATGATTTATGACCCCGCCAGAATTCTGCGGGCTTTCCCTCCATATGGGCCGCTGCCATTTTCCTTTTGTATACCTATCATTTCCCATTGTTTATCTCCCCTGATTGATGTTCGGGCTTGGGATGTTTTCTATTATGAGATTCATAATTATCACTGGTAATAGAGAAGGCTTCCCTATTATCTTCAGCGAGACTGCCCAAATTATTCATTGTAGCCCACTGGTACCACGCTGCAGGAAAATAAGAATTTATTTCCCATCCCAGGCATATGGTAGATAAGAGGATGTATTTATTTCTCCATGTTTCAAAAGGATTAAGCTTTGAAAAAATAAATATCACTTAGGCTGTCAGTTAGCAGAACTTTATGGTTCTGAGTTTAGAGGGCCTCTCTTGGGCTAAGAATAGCAAATCTAAACACTGGTTTTAAAAAGGGGGTGGGATGGGGTAAGGAGGTGGGGAACCAATTATGTTTTACTTGGCTAAATAAATGAATGCTATATATTTCAACCATTATATTGGTCTACAAGGCACCCAGCACCACCTTGGACTCCAACGTTAAATAACGCACTGGCTTATTTATAAAAATGTTAGTGAATTCCAACAGTCCTTGACCCCTGGCTATTCTGAGAGCACGCTGAATACATCATCTGGGTTTTGCCTAATTACACATAATTAGGAAATGTA
Source organism: Phoca vitulina (assembly GCF_004348235.1). NCBI lineage: Eukaryota > Metazoa > Chordata > Mammalia > Carnivora > Phocidae > Phoca > Phoca vitulina. The sequence goes on from NW_022589759.1 coordinate 8,917,575, forward strand.
ATTATGCTTTTCAGTGTTACTCTGCCATTAGGAGCCGAGTGGACGGCTTGAAACACTAGTAAGGATTCAGTGCTTCAGAGAAAACAAATTAAAAATATGAGCCAACCTCTAAAAATAGGGATTGCACTGAAGGTTAGTAAATCAAACTTATAAAAAACATAATAAAAAAAATCGCTCTTGGCTCTGGCTAAATATCTGATGCCACAGTTTCGCTGGCTGCCCTTTGTGTTGGGACTTACTTCATGATACATCATTTGCATCCATGCTGAGCCAGGGAGAGCGAATGAATTATTTTGCTCCTCAATTACTTTGATTTGCTAACTTTTTCACATATTTATGCCTTTTCATTTTTACTTCCTCCTTTACGCTGGGTTCCCAGCTCTAGCTGAGCAAGTGACTTCCAATTACTCCACAGCAAAGCATCACAACGTTTCATTCGTGGGTTTGTCGCCTGCAAAGGCTGCCAACACCCACAGCTCAGGCAAATCTCAGCCCCTGAGCTGGGCATCCCCATCTTAGCAATGTAGGGAGGAGTGCTTGGCTTTGCAAGTCTACAGAACAGCCGCCGTAATAATGAGCATGTCCTAAATTTTGCTGGACAGCTACTATCAATCAGGGACTGAACTGGGTGGCTTCGCCAACCCAGAAGCTCAGAATTTCAAAGGTGAGGAAATAGAAAGGTTACGTGCCTGAAAGGTCCAAGTTCATGAAGGATGTAGAATGGGGAGCCTTCTATGTTCTGATCTTAGCTTTCATGTTTATTGAATTTTCCTCTACTGTTATGGTAGCTGACAGTAATAAAGTAACACACTCCACTAAATGCACTATTTATGGAAACATTTCTACGGTGCCAAAAAAAATGTAAAAGAGGAATGATTGCCAAAAGCAAAGGCCCAAGCATTAGTGTGATGTTTGCAGCACTTTTGTTCTGAACAGAAGGCTACAGAGAGATAGCCAGGCCTGTTAAAAACTGCCTCTCCACCTGCCAGTCCTGTGAGGGCTGTGTGTGTGTGTGTGTGTGTGTGTGTGTGTGTGTGTGTATGAGTGTGTGTGCATATTTTTCTAAATTAGATTTCTATTCCATATTTCTTTCCTTCTGTCAAGTAAAAAATTTCTTTTAAGCCTGTCTTCATCCCTCCTTGTGTTTTATATATACTGTTCCTAATCATCTTAGATTCTGCTGCATCCATTTTCACTTCTGGCCTCTACTGCCGCCCCCTCCTCCTCTTCCTCAGTGCCTGCATTGTTGAAATTGTTTAGAATGAACTCCCCTTGGATTGTTTTACGAGACACACTGCTGCTCATCCCAATCCCAGATTACAACACACTTCTTCCAGGCACCTTGAAGGGGAGATGCCAACGTTTATAATGCAACTCTTACACCCCTTCTCCCCAAGAGGAGACCTGGGTCCCCCCCATATCTGCAGGCCCTGCCTGGTGGTTAATTAAATCAGTGCTATTCAAGCCCAGCGATCCAACACCCTTATTTTAGAAGAAATATTTTATAACTCCTTATTAGGGTCCTGAAATGAAATTAATGAATAACATAACCTACCACACACATAATTAACAAAAATTACTATCCCAACCACAAAATACAGAAAAAAATTGATAAAATAATATGCATTTTAAAAAGGGCAAGATTATATCAGAAGCCCATAATGAAAGTCAAATGTGTGCACCTACTTATTGGTTTGGATTCAAGAAACATAGATCAAAATTTCCGGAATTTTGTTGATATGATCTCTTTCCATTTGGCATTTTGAAATATGGACTAAATATATTCCTACAAAGACATAGTATTATATTGATAAACCAGCTCTCTAGAAAGAAACACACACACACACACACACACACACACACATTTATACATATACACCAAAATTGGTAGCATTTGCCAATGTCCATGGTGTAAAGACTCTCACCACGGTCAATCTCATGCTACCAACATGATATTATGCTATCATGGAATACAGATTTGGGAAGCAATGGGCAAAACCTGCTCACATGAGCTGGTAGGAAGCAGCCCCACTGCTTAATCAGCATGAGTATAATAGCTACAAATGTAGACAAGCCACATGTTATGGTGACTCACTACTATGAAACACTGCATGATTTTTCAAGATGTTGACCAAATCTTCGTAGAGTTTCGAAGAAAACACTCCCCTTGATTTAGCAGGTCCTTGGACACAGACTCTGAGGCCCCACCCAGACTTACTAAACCAGAATTCAGATTTAACAAGATGCCGGGGCCCCGGGTGATTCAGAGGCACATTAAAGGTGGGGAGGCACTAGGTTAGGTAGTGAGCTTCAAGACCACCTGACTGATTGTACAGGAATCCTGCTTAATGCTCAAATGGACAATGCAAAATAAACCACTGGGTCCATAGAAGAACTATATGACACGCCTCATTTAGGAGTGGTACCATGCCATGTCACCAGCCATCCCTCTTCGTTATAACCATATTGCACGGCCATGAGCTCTATTGCATTAACTGTTTGGAGGATTACTGAATGAGTCGATCAAAGATGTACTGAGTCCTTACTCTGTGTAATGCCTTACACCGCCTCCCACCTAATCCACATGACAATCTCTCTTTAAAATAAGAACAAGAGATGAGAAAAGGAAGGCACAGAGAGGTTCAAGACTTTGTGCAGTGTCACAGACTTAGGAATGTGTATAGTCAGGATTAGTGATGGTAATTATTTTATATTAAAAAATTATTCTATGAGCACACAATGAGGGTCAGCTGGGAGGCAATGGAGACCAGGGGCCCTTCCATCCTATACTGATGATGAGTTACTTTTGCAAACAACTGTGTATCTGCAAAGCATGCTCACAGGTGTCAATTTATCTGAAATTCTTATTAATTCCACTGAAAGATGAAGAGATTTTGAGGCTCAGAGAGGCAAGGGATGAAGGGTCAGCAAATGAAGAAACTTGCCCAAGTCACTCAACTAATAAGTAGTAATAAAAGGAAGATAATTTAGGTTTTCTGCTTTTACTTGTCTAGACATGAAGCTAGCACCTGGGGGTGGGAGGTTGCTCCAAGCAGCCTGGAAGCAAAGGCACCAGGAGAAATGATCTCCAGTGCACCATGGGTGGGGATGGGGTGCTATTGGGAGCTGGGTTTTTCAAGATGTCCCCCTACCTCTTCCTTGGCCCCATTTTAGTGTCCCTAACCAAGCAAGACACTTGGCAGGAACATCTGCCAGGGATGTAGATTACATGTTGGATATGTATGGATACCTAACCTTATTCTCTGCTCACCCCCTCCATAACTGTGAGAACTCAGAGAAATTAAAATGAGAAAACAAGCATGTCCTGACAATCTGGGATTTAGTTCAATTAACAGCCATAAGTAATATTTATTGCAAAATCTTAACACCTATTAGCGATTGGGGGGGGGGGGGGATGGTTGCAGCTCTGCTCATAAAATGCATCCATTCCTTATGCACAGCTCCTAAGCTCCTAGGAGGAGGACGCTCATCGCTGTCCGCTCATCAAAATCAATGCCAAACCAGCAGGTTTAAACATAGCCTTCAGACCTCCCTGAGAAGATGCAAAGAGTCAATGTTACCAAGCCTGGAGACAGACAAGGTGTAACTACATTTTTAAACCTCTCCATCTTATATGTATGAACGGGAGAGAATGGGGGGCGGGGGGAGGAGAGAGAGAGGCCAGGACAATAATGGAAATGATGGCTCTCTGGGTGGAGGGCTTATACTTGATTTAAATTTTCTCCTTGTTAAATTCTTTTCCCAAATGTTCTGTCATTTTTTTAAATCAAATTTTTAATTTTGAGGTAATTGTAGATTGTGAGAAATGCAGTTGTGAAAAATAAGACCGCGATCCCAGGTCTCCTTCACCTAGATTCCCCCCATGGTACTGACTCACAGAACTAGAGTGACATATCACAACCAGAAAAGTGACCTCACTACAGTCAAGATAGAGACCATGGTCCCTCATGTTGCCCTTTATAGTCACCCCACTCACCCCAGTTCCTCTTTACCCCCTAGCAATCCTAATCTGTTCTCCACTCCTATAAATTTGTCATTTCAAGAATGTCATACAACTGGAATCATATAGTACAGAACACTTTGGAACTTTTTTTCCTTCATCTATAGTTCTTTTGCAGCCAAAGAAAACACTGTGTGTATGTGTAAAGCCTCACCATCGTAAGACTCAGTTGTTCCTTGAGTTGTCTGTATTATTCGATCTCTAGAAACCACTAAAGTCTCCCCTTCTCCTGGGAAGTGCTCCTTGACCTCTGGGGGTTGGGGAGTGTTCCCGTCACTCTGCAGTGCAATGGCTGAACTGGCCACTTTCCGATGACACTCGGCCTTGCTTCTGGGGGGTGACCAAGGTACACCTGCCGCTCCCCGACCTGCTTCCTCTGCTTCTCCACCACCCACAGAACGTGAAAAGCTGCCTTCTAAAGCACAGCCCCACAGAGTCCAACAAGGAGGCTCTGAAGCCACCTGCCTCCCCCACAACCCCAGACACAGAAAGAAAGGGAAAAGGCCAACATAGGGCTTCTGGTGTCTCAATTTGCCAGCCGTTCTTGAATCTCAGGTATGGTGTAAAAAAAAGAACTTTGGAGCCACTCAGGATGAATTCTCCCATTCAAGGAAAATTTTTCTTGTGCCCTTGAGTGGGTCTCTGAGACTCAGTTTTCTCATCTGTAAAATGGGGACAATAAAACTTACCTTTATATTTACAGATGTGTCTGTGCACTATGATTATGAATATTAATTAAGTTAAATGTAACGCTTGTAACACCATGCCCACATATGTGATACCCTCAAATATGTGATCCATTTGGCTATTATCACTGCAAATAAATCACAATAAATATAAATCCACCGTGAAAATTTGCTTTGGCTTCTAATCACTCAATCTTTTATCTCTCCTTCTTGGTATTTACAAAACACTTGCTTCCCCCAAAAAATGGTTTCCAGGCAAGAACCATGCAGACGCCTCCCTAAACGGTCTGTATTAAATCTCAAATCTTGCGGGGCTGGAGGAAAAAAAAAAAAAGCGTCTCACTCCTGAGAAGTATTCAGGCTTTGAGTGATGTCAAAGGCCTTTGAACAAGCCTCATAAATGACATCCATATTTGTCCATTTTTGACTTAAATTGCTTTTGGTTCAACTGCTGCCATGAATTGCCATGATGCAGTATCATACAGAATGACACAAAACACAGAGCAAGAAGCAAGTTGCTGGCGAGGATTAGGAAATGAAGGAGTCACTGCCTCGTTCGCTTCTCCAAGCGTTGGAAGAAATGAAACTCGCGTTGAAAGGTAATCTCCATGAACCGTGATAAGACCAAGTGACATTTTACACAGCTCAAGTCTCCTGATGCAGCCTTGCAGTTATAATAAAAGCCATTTACATACAGCTCCCCATTTTATAAGTTTGCACATGCTGGTTCTCTTTTCTTCCCCTCTTCTTCTTCTTCTTCCTCCGTCTCTAAGGCACAAAGAGCAATTTGTGATTCTAGAACGTCTTGTTAAGATACCCTGGGCTCTGGTTTCCGTTGTGTGGGATGAAGCAGCAGCATCCACACTCTGGGGCATAACCTTCCTCTCCCCACCCTCTCCTCCTCCGTGCCTCACCTTCCGTCTTTCCTCTCTTCCTGCTAACCCCTGATTCTGGGCGGGGGGCGGGGGGGGGATATGTACTCTCCCCACCCTCTCCTCCTCTGTGCCTCACCTTCCATCTTTCCTGTCTTCCTGCTAACCCCTGATTCTGGGCGGGGAGGGGTGGGTGTACTCTCCCCACCCTCTCCTCCTCTGTGCCTCACCTTCCGTCTTTCCTCTCTTCCTGCTAATCCCTGATTCCGGGCGGGGGGGGGGGGGGGGGATGTGCTTGGCAAAGGTCCATCTATTGCCTGGCTCCTTAAGCTAAGAAATTCTATTTCATCTCAGTCCTGTGATGAGGGATCCAAACCAAAGGGGCTTCAGATGTATAGAATAATTAAGTAGACTGAAATTTAGATCAAAAATCCTGGGTTCCAGCCTCTTCTCGGCCACTTACAAGCTGCCCAACCTTAGGCGAGCCGCTGTAATATCCCTGCTTCTCACTTTCTGTATCCAGCAAATGGCCTAATGCCACGCACCTCAAGGGCTTTGGGGAGGGTTGAATGAGGCACCGCATTTGCAAGGCCCTGATACAGCACTGGACGTCAGGAATGCTCATTCCCTTTCCGTCCCATCCACAAGCACGACGTGTTGACCGTGGCGGAGGCAGAGGTGCCTGGAGGTGGCACGCTGGCTTCCCCGCTCACTGCAGTGGTGGATGCCATCATTCAGCGAGGACCGTGGTGGTGTGCCCTTGGGTGAATTAGCACAAGGAAAATCCAGTCCCGCGGAAGCCACTGACCAAACGGCAAAGGGAACCTCCGATCTCGGGCCAGTGCCATGGGCTTTTACAAATGGAACACAGGGTTCCAGGCCCCACATTTACCCTCTGCCAGTGTCCTCATGCAGGCCACACCTGCTCGGCCTCCTGAGAAGGCCTCCCTGGGTGCTCACGGTTGGCGCAAAGAGTGAGGTTCAGGGTGAAACGGATGCCTGTTATCCGGGGCTGTTCTCATCTCCTTACAAAGAGGCCGGGCGGTATAGATCTCTTCATTTTCATGTGTACATACAAGGTCACTTTCTCAGCAAATCAATAGAACAATCTGAATACACAATTTTCATGTCACAGTGTATTTTGGAGTTGAAATACATCGAAGGGAACAAGAATAACAAGGCTTTGAAGGAGGGGCAGCATAGGTAGGAACATAATTTTATGCTTTCTTGCTGCTAGTCTCAAATATATCTGAGGCTATTACTGAGATCCTTGCCTTCCTGAAAAGAAACAAACAAACAAAAACTAAGAATAGTGAATATCAGATTTGAATTTTGCCTCTTTTCTTACTAAAAGAAGTCCAAGAGATTTTTCTAAACATCTCCTGACAATATTTTGGCAATGCTATTTTTTTTTTTTTTGAAATGCCAATTTCTCCATCTGGCCCAGTTTGCCCACCTCTTCATGAGGTCAGACTAGTGAAGATGAATCCTGGAGCGGCTGTGTGACTTCAGACAAGTCACTTAACCTCTCTGTTTCTTCCTCGATAAAGTGCAGACATAATAATTGGTTTAGCCAATAGGAATGCTATAAGGCCTGAAGCCAATTTGCATATGAAAAACTGAGTGAACCTTCTTAAGTGTCCAGATTGTTTGATTTCACGGTGTGTCCAACATAACCCCACCTTCTCTCTCTTCCCCCACAACTGCTTCACCAATATGCTCAGGGATGCTTTTTATTTTAAAGGAAGTTCCCCTTTTAAAGTGATGTTCGTTGCCGGCCCCCTTCAGGAGGATGTGACAGTTATTAATATGTAGATTTTAGAGAATCTGAGGGCATTTTTTTGTGCATCACTTTGAATGTTGTAGCTAATAGAATAAAAGCTAGATTAAAGTATTAAATAATTTGGCTAGACAAAGGCATTTACCAGGATGCTGGCACTTGTTTTCTAGATAATAAGAGCACTGCAATAATGAGAGGCCATGTTGGATAATGAAAAGAAGGGTTAGAAGAAGAGGAAGAGCTTTTGGAATGAGATAAATTGACTCAAATCCGTATATTAGCCAAAAGTCCTTGAACTTCATTGTCGGAGTTTCACTTTCCTCTCTGTAAAATGGGCACATGAACAACAACGTCCTGCAAGGATTGAGTCCTTAAAAAGCCTAGAAATAAAGTTTGTAAAAACCTCAGCACAGGGTCTGGTTCATGGTAGGCCCTCAATAAACATGAAGAGCCATTACGATCGCTCAGAAGAAGGCGACCTGCCTACACGATTACTATACATAGTCATTGTAACCATACAAAGTAAAGCTTCACTTTTTTAGACTGTATAACATTTTTGGTTCTGGCTAAACTAGTCTCCTAATTTGACACGTGCAAAATACCGAGGTTGGCATTCCTCTTTGTCTGCACACCCTCCATACCATAAATTCTCCCTGCAATACACAAAATCTTTAGTCTATTAAGAAGTCAGAGGAATGTTCAGGAATAGAACAAGGGTTCCTGGAGCCCAGTCTCCATCTGCGACAAATGACACCATACTTCCGAATCCGTGGCAACGGGGATTTTTACATTTCGGACTCCTGTTGTGTCTGCCAGCCTTCATACCTTGTTTACAGACCTCCTGAGGATACACTTTTCTCATTTACTATGTTTCTTTGGATGGCAACCTCTACACCTCCCAATAAATTTTGGTTTACCTAGGCGCTGACGGGTACAGAAAGCTAGATTCAATTTGTGCCGATTTATGAGACACGCACGCAGCAGTCCTGGAAACTTTCCTGTGGCTCACTTTGTAAATTAACCCCTTATTTAAATATTCTGCAGACTTAGCACAGGGCAGCGTTCGATGGGGACGCTGTCCCAGATCAGCCTTCTGGGCCTTTCGGTGTTTGCTACCATGACACGGGGGCCCCCGCTCAGCACAGACAATGCTGATTTACAAGATTTACGAGATGAGGGAAGCGTTTGCATCCCGTTGTTATTCAGGCCACGGCATCTTTGGTCTTGCTGGGCTTCGTAATACTAACTTGCAGATGTCCTTAACTGAGGCACAAGTGAAAGCCAAACTCTGGGCTGCATGTGTGAGCAGCGTCTTGATTTGACTGATGGTTTCACTCATTCATGTAGTCTCTCCTTCAACTGACATGTTCCAAAGCCCTAATATATGCAAGACACTGCTGCAAAAGGCAAAGGGATGCAAAGCAGAATGAGGCATGATACCCAGCCTCAAAGAGCTTATATTCCACCCGTATGATACTGTACAAAAAACAAAACAGAACAAAACAAAAAAGCCATGAAATTTATGAGCCAGGGGACTTGGGCTTGAGGGCCACCTCATTCGCTAATGAGCTTTGTTAACTCTGGGCAAATTACTGGATCATCTTAAGCCTTAGTTTCCTCATCTACAAAGTGGATATATTCCTACCCAATTTTACAGAGGATGGATAGAGGTAATAATGCTCAGGAAATTGCTGTGAAAACTCTAAGCATCATACACATGTTGCAGATTCTCACTCACATGCCAGCATTACACGTGCAGTAAAGGAACAAAAGAGAAGTTACAGAAAATCAGACCCAGGAGTGGAGAGCCTAACAGGGTTATAATTACCCAGGGTTGTCGCGGCATGTTGGACGGGCTGTGCTCCGGTTTTCTTTCCTCGCAGTAAAGAACATGAGGAGGGATATGAGGCAGGGGGAGGAGAAGAGGCCGGCCAGACTGCTAGGAAAAGAGAGAGTCAGGGCTCCATTGGAGGAAGGATGTGTGGGAAGGGTGTGACTTGAGGACTGGTGTTTCAGGACCAGGGAAAATGCTGACCCCAGTCTTTTTGTTTTGTTTTGTTTTTGTATCCCCCGAGCACTCAGTTCAAGACACCGATGGGGGTACCCACCACATTGTCCAAAGCAGGCATTCTTCAAGGCAGGTTTCTTGCTCTCAGGGGGGAAAATAAGCAAATCAAATTGGCGAGTTCAAAAGGCAGGGCTGTACTGATTATAAATGGATATAATGTGTCTGTGGAGAAGTTCTCTAACATGATGGGGGGAGTGCAAGGTTCCTCCGGTGAAGTTATGTGCTGACTGCATGGTTGCACACGGTCCCTGTGGGCCACCCGCTTTCTAATCAGAACCACCCCAGAAACAGTGATGACTTCTCTGCCCAGCAGGAGCGGGAAGGAGCAGCTGCGTTTTCCCACACTTCATGCCTTTTCCAAGGGCTGAACCGGTGAGCCAGTCAGGTATTCAAGAGAGTCAGGGGATACCGAAGTGACAGGTTGTGGCAATTTAAAAAATATGCCCACAAGACAGCATCTCCCTTCAAATAGTGGAGCGGGTTCCCCATTCCTTAAATATGGACTTGACTGGCTCATTTCCAATGAGCAGAATGTGGCTGGAGTTACAGCATCTGACGGTGCATGATGTCCCAGACTGATGTCGAAGAGGAACTGTGGCCTCCTCCTCGTGCTCTCTCTGACCTCACTCACTTGGCCGGCTGCCGCGTTGTGAGGATGCTCAGGCAGCCCTACGAAAGGTCCCCGTGGTGAAGAATGGAAGCCTCCTGTCAAAAGCCATGTGCACACGCCATCTTGAATGTAACACCTCCAGCCCCGTCAAGCCTTTGGAGTCCACAGGCCCGGCCCACAGCCTGACTGCAACCTTGAGAGGGACCTGAGGCCAGAACTGCTGATCTAAGCTACTCCCCATCTCTAGTCCAGAGAAACTGTAAGATACTAAATGCTTATTGTTTGAAGCCATGGAGTGTTGGGGTAATTCGTTAGGCAGCAATCGGTGACTGCTACAAAGATGCAGGCATGAGTACGTGAATCCAGGAAGAAGAGAAAGAAGCAACATAAACAGCTATCACCGTGAGCTGGAGGAAGGCCATTTGAGAAACAAAAATTACACAGGGACCAACAATGCTAGGACCTGCCACATGGATTCCCCACCCCGAGCCCTACCAGCTCCTGTATCTTCTAGGAGATTCCATTCTAGGGCTCGGCATGCAGTGCTACAGATCGGTGCTCCTTAAGAGCTCTGGATGTAACTGTAGTCATCATTATTTTTGCTAAAATTTATTGGGCACTTATTATGTACCAGGGAATATGCTCTGGGCCTTATAAGAATTATCTTATTGGATCCTCTCGATGCTCCTAAAAATGTACACAGCATTATGATCACTCTTTCTTAGATGAGAGAAAACTCAAGAGAAAGGTTAAGGCCCTATATGCCTAATCAGCATGCGGCCTGCCTCCTTCTGTGGAGGTCAACAGTGTGGGCACTGTGCAGCTGGGGACATGCACCCGGGCTCCCAGGAGGGGTACCAGTGGGCACTTAAAGCAACAGGATAAACTCAGTGTGTCCTCCCAGAGCATCAGTTTTATTCTCGGCTAAGCAAAGTAACACATCATTTTTACATGTATATGAACACAGACATTTTGAGTAGGATGCAGGCTTCCCCTGCAGCTTTTAGGTAAATCTTAGAGGCTCATGGAGAGCTACTTCTGGTGGTGTCCCAGACCCTGAGAAGCACTGGCTAAGACACAGCTTGCAGATGAGAAAATGAAGCCAGGATAGGGGATGTGACTTCTTCCGAAGTCTCTTGTCAATCAGAGAGCTGAGTTCCTTCAGCTCCAAATCTAATCCTGAGTGGTCCCCCCTCTGCAAGCCCCTCCATCAGCCAGGCTGTGGTAGCTGCATGGCCTGGGGGGCTTGGAGCACAGCCCCTCCTTCTCTCAGGCCCCACTCCCCAAATATTACATCCTGCCCCTCCATTCCAACAGGGATCGTGATTACGGCTGCATCATTAGTGTCCTCAAAAAGAACACGGTTTCCAGATACTAGTAAATGTATTTGCAATGACTGTGATGGCCTTTTTGATAAATAACTGAGGATGAGACGCCTGACCTGCCACTGCAAGGGGTAAGGGTGGGGCTGGAGGAGGAGGAAGGGAAGCTTCGCGAAGGAACAACAGAAATAGTCACTTACAGTCGCAAGGAGGGAAGGAACTCTCTGACTCCCAGGGGGCCCTGAGCTGCTCAGATGTTCCCTCCAATACAAGCTGATGCCGTCCCACTCGGCCAAATCGACCTGAACAGCCCAGAAAGCTACGCGGCCGCACCTGTCAGCCCCAATCGGCGCTGCGGAAATTTTGTTAGGAAAATAGATGTACTGAGATTCAATTTTTCGATTGTCTGAAGGCTTAATTTAGTGACCTTGGAGAATATCTCCTAGAGGTGAAAGAAGATGCTGGGAATCTGCTGGGTGGGGGAGAACAGGGCTTCCCTGGTAATGGGTAATTTGTTTACTATAATTCTCAGGCCTCTTCAGGAAGCCAGGGAAATAGTCAGATCGGTGCTACCATTATCTTAATGAAAAAAAAAAAAAAAAAAGGCACAGGGGGCAGGGGAGATATGAGAGAATGAGAGAGAGGTGGGGGGTGGACAGAAAGACAGAGAGAGACGGAAGCAGAGACAGAGAGAGGAAAACCCCAGCCATGTATGCTACTTTCTTAGGAGCAAGTAGACATTAAGATTACACACACACACACACACACACAAATAGTTTATACATATAAAATAAATTGATGTTTATTATGAAATTATAAAATACACTCCAAAGGAGAGAAAGTAACACACCACATGCCTGTCAGCTAGATAGAAAAGTGGCTAGGCTCACATGCCTACCTCTTTCCTCTCTTTCCTTCATCCCTCCCCTCCACCTCCTCCGTTTGTCGTACTGCTGTGGCTGAAGAACATAGCTCGTGTCATTTCACCTCTGCCGACTGTACGTTCCAGCTGGTGTTTGGAGGAGGCTGGGTCGCTCTGGTTTCACCAGTTTGCTTTGTTAACAAAACTACCCAAAGAAAGGCGCTGGCAGGAGGGAGGGGCTCTGGAACTGGGAGTTCTGATTCTGTCTCCGACCCTCACTTGCCGTGAGACCCACAGGTACTCTCTCAACCTCTGGGAGTCTTGGCTTCCCCAGACTGGGGAGGACAGTGGCCCATAAGCCTGTTAGGGGACTGAATGGGAAATGATCCCCAAATCCTTGGCACAGAACCTGGGGCAGGCTAAGGGAATGGTCATTTTTAAATTTTTCTGCTTATACCCCATGTGGTTCCAATGACCTTAGTTAGCCTGGGCCTCTAGAAAATCCTCTAGATCATGGGTTGGCAAACCTTTCCTGTAAAAAATGAAATAATAAATATTTCAGTTGGCCTGGTGATTCTCTGTGGGAACTACTCAATTCAAGCTTGAAATTGTAGCTTGAAAGCAGCCATAGACAAAAGGGCATCAATCAGGCAAGGCTGCGTGCGTTCCAACAATTTATTTAAAACACAGGCAGTCGGCTGGATTCGGCCCGCGGGCCGCAGTTTGCTGATGCTTGCTCTTAGACCAGCCGCACTCAGGATGTAATCATGCGTCACCAGCTCAGGACCCTGTGCTGCTGGTTAATCACACAGATTCCTGGGTCCCATTCTGGATCAACTAAATTTTACAGAATCATGAGGTCTGAGAAACGGCCCCCACCCAAGCAATCCTGACGCTTAGTGAAGTCTGGGAACTTATGTTCTAATCTGATTTAGGATGAAATGAAAGTATGCATACAGAATGCAGAAAACACTCCTCAAAGGACAGTAACCATCACTTGGTGTCAAATCTGGCTCTCGGTGCCCCACATTGCTCATTTATAAAACAGAAATAGTACCGGTACTCAATTTATGGGTTGGAGGATGAGAGACATGACGATAACAGCAATTAATAAAACATAATTGGCACAGAGTATAGTGTAATTGATAAAGGGCACAGTTGAGGTTTAACATATAATAATAGACAGTATTGTTCATTATTAATGTATGTGTCTAATAGCATTTGGTGCATAGTAGGACCCAGATAAATAAGATGCAGTTATAAATTAGATTATTATATACACTTATATACCAGTGATAATTAAAAGTGCCCAGTGCGGTGCCGTGCATGTAGGTTGCAGGTCACAGTAACGGTGACACTGATGAGGTCAGAACCCTGTGCGTGGCAGGCATCGCCAGAACGTTAGTCCTAGGCCCTCCCCCTTCTCTCTCGCCCTGGCTTGGAAGCTGCTCTTTTACTGTCACCATCGCTGAGGCTGTGACGGGGAGCAGGCCCCAGGCCCGGGTGTCCCCAGGCCCCCGGCGGGGCGTTCAGATTAGATTAGCCGGCAGCCCTCTGGCCTACTGTCTCAGGCTGCCTCTTGTGCTGTTGGCAGGGCTGTCATTAAGGCCTCATGGCCTGAGGAGCTCACAGACACACCAGGGCCTCCCAGTCGCCAAGGCCTGCAGCACTTTGCACCTATCGACACCCAGAAGCTAATTCCCCTTCACGACCTGACAATTTCCACTGTGGCTCTGTCCCCCATCCTGTCAGCCAGCCCGGCCCCCCCACTCTGGCAGATTAATTCACCCAGAGCCCACTCCTAACAAGGAGGTGGGGGGCGGGTGTGTCTGGCTCCTGTCCCAAAATAACAATGCAGGCTGGTGGATATGGTTTCTACCTGGTACCCATAGACCTTCCCTTTCCTGGTTCTTTCAGCCCAGAAGTCTCCCTGCTGGAAAATGGAGCGAGAGAGATTCTTGAGGGGAAAAAGGTAGAGAACAGAGGAAGGTGTCAGAAATTACAGACCCGGCCCTGGAGTCACACACACCTCAGCCCCACCACTTTCTCTGAGTTTACGCCAATGACCTTTACTATCCTCATCTGTGAAATGGGCCTGGTCGGCAGACTTCTCCTCCAAAGGCTGCCCTGACGTCATTGTGTAAAGCTCTTCGCATGGGGCCTGGGAGCCAGCGGTGCTCAGCTATGTCAGTGCTCACTGGTTTAGAGGGTCAGTCATTCCGGTTTCCATTCCTTTACCCTTTCAACTGATGCTTACTGTGCTTTGCAGATAAATCTGCTGCAGCTCCCCGGAGACACCTGTGCCCATATCGCCTGGCAGAGCTGTTAACCACGAGTTCTCCAGCTTCCTTTCCAACAGCTGTAAAATAGGGGGAAATCACTTGAACGCGGCTAGGGAGTTTTCAAGAGGGATGGTATCTAGAACCTGGCTCCGTGTCTGGCCCATCATGGGTATCCAGGGTTCCACTTCCCACTTAAAGAGGGAGACCAGGGCTGAGAGAGAAACAGCAAGGCTGAGGAATTCCTTGAAAATGCTCATTCTTGTCTATTTCACACCAGCATGCTCTCCGCTCTCCTTAAATGCACACATTTGCAGGGATCGATGCATACATTTATGTAAACTCCCTGACACCAGGGGCCAGGCTGGTTTACCAAACAACGTTATGTCAGAGGAATGGAATCTCTGTAGAACGATGTATTTGCTTACGTGGACACACGGCCCCTCTCCTGTGGCATCCCAACATGTGGGTCGCCATGGAGAACACTCAGGCGACGGTGGCTTCCCTCACCGCTCTCTGCTCTAGGAGGCACCTGCCTCCCGTTTCAGCGTGGAATGGGGGGGTTGGCGTGGGATTCTGTACTTCCTCATACACACAGGCCGCTGATAGAATAATGTGATTGCCAAGCCCCTCCCCTGCCTCAGTCCCCCCAAGGCCCAGCCGCCCCAGCTGCAGAATGCAAACAGCTGCCGGCATCATTAAGGCATTTCTATACAGCGCCGACCAGGGGCTGACCCTGTGACCATTTCCACCACTAGATCTGAATGACCTCAGCAGTGGGGCTGAAAGGCCGGGGTATTAATTCACAGAACCACAAGCTCAATTTAAGATTTAATTTGAGATAACGAAGAGCTACTGAAAGTGTATTCAAACTTCTAAGCATGCAATAAAAGGCCTTTCCCTGTTTTTCAAGTTGAATATGAGTCCACTATTTCTGTAACAGAATTTATTTGCAAATTTACGAACAACATGCAAGCCCCTTTTCTCTTTTTCCAGTTCCTTCTGCTTAATCGAGGCCCTTTATGATGTTCCTTTTTAGGATTCTTTCCCCCTTTCATTTCCTAATTTACAAATGGCTGCCTCTTAGGGATTACTTTTCCATTTGCTTTCATCCTTGAAGAGAAAAGAGGCTTCCTTAGGAATCTTCCCCAACATTCAGGTTCCCTTGGATTCCAGCTTAAAAATCCTAAATGTCAGTTCAACAATGACGGTGTCCTATAAAAAGCTTTGGCCTAGAAGGTAACTAACTCTCTAGGAGGGAAGGCAATGACAGGGTCCCAAACCATATGCCACCCAGTTGGAAAACTGTGCTTCCTGGTTCTGCTAAATGTCTAGACTCTGAAGACTTTATTTCTAAAATATTTAAAATTCTGTTTGGAAATGGAAATTTTAGTTGGTTCAAGTATGTTTCAAGACACCAAAGAGATTTTTTTTTAAATTTTTTATTTGTTTGTTTAATATTTCAAAATCGAGCCGAAGATGGGAATGGCATACTTTGGACTCAGAAGCCTGAATCGTCCCTGGTATTTACTGAGCATCTATTTTGCGTCTGGCACTGTGCCGAGTACTTTCTTTGCATTTTTCTCAAAGGCTAAGTCCGGCTTTAGAAATACAGAGATTTGGGTTTAAAATCCCACCAAGCAACTTATCTCCTTAAGCCTTTTTTCCTCATCTGTGAAATGTCACATACCTTGGTGCTTCCTGAAGTCAACTCTGGAGGCTATAGACACGTAAACATGTGGGTATAAAAATACCACTGGGCTCAGGGTCAAATGAACCTGACCCTGTGACACCACTGGGGGTGAACAGCCTTTCTAGGCACCGCACTGCAAACATTCTGGTCAATGTTAAGATGACACAATGGGCAAAGGTGGGAAACAGGGCACTTCACAAACATGCAATTCATTGGCTTTATTTGGCTTTGGGTTTTCAAAATGAAAAGCCATGGGGTGGGTGGGCGGTGGAGGAAGGATAAACTGGGAGACCAGATGTAGCTGGTTTGGCTGGCTTCCAACTCAGCCTCCATGGTGACTAGCTGCGTAACCTTGGACAAGCCAGTCTGCGTGTCTGTGTCTCAGTTTCTCCACTTTTATTATTCTTTTGCTCATCAGGTAGAGATGCAGCTCACCATAGGGGATGGGTGGGAAGATGTTAAACCACAATTCCTGACAAGGAGAAGACACCAAGGAGAAAGGCTGTGAGAAATGACCCACACACATGTAAAGCCATGTAATGGGTTGAAGAGTGCTCCCCCTAAATTCATGTTCGTTCACTCACAACCTCAAAATGTGACCTTCTTTGGAAATAGGGTCTTGGCAGATATAATAAAGATAAGGATCGAGATGAAATCATACTGGATTAGGGTGGGTCCTAAATCTAATGACTGGTATCCTTATGAGAGACTGAAAGGAACACACAGAGACAAAGAGATGAAGGGAATATGAAGACAGAGGCAGAGAATGGAGGGATACATCTGTAGGCCAAGGAACACAAAGGATTCAGCAACGCAAGAAGCCAGGAGAGAGGCAAGGAACAGATTCTCAGAGCGTCCGGAAGGAACCAATGCTTTAGAACTTCTGGCTTCCTGAGCTATGAGAGAGTAAATTTCTATTGCTTTACACCGCCTCATCTGCGGTCATTTGTTAAGGCAGATCAAGGAAACACAGACAGGCAGTGCGGGTAATATGAAAACAGGAGGCACTTTCCCAAGGAGAGGCTCAGTATTTTTACTTTCACTGAAATTCTCAGCATATCTTGGGGTGGGGTGGTACACTAATTCTGAGTCAGCACCACTGATCCACAGAAAAACCTGCCCGGATAGGGAGTCAGGGGTCAACTTTACTAATATGAATGGGGTCGAGTAGAACTTCCTAGATCGCCAGATTTGAAGTTTTTTTTTTTTTTTTAAGGATGGAAAAGTTATTCAGGTGCACCCCAAAAATACCTCTGGGTCTTATCTGAGGTCATAATGATTTCCAGCATGCTGATGGCACCACGTGCATTGGTCTTGGGCATGGGAAATCTGTGGTGGTGAGAGCTTCAGCTCACACGTGGGAAAGAATATCCCTTCACCACACAACTGGCTCTTTGGCCATTAAAACATAGAGGCGCCCATTACGTTCTTGCTCTATTTCAGCACTTGCGCTTAAGTGGTTGGGGGCTTCTCTTATGTCTTCTGCCAACAGGGACTGGATCTCTGTACATCTGGAGTGCCTGGCAGAGCACCGAGTCCATCCCAGGTGCTTTTAGGTGTTCAAGGAATGATAAAGGTTGCAAGCAAGAAAAAGACCTTATTTGCTTTATTTTGTTTCCACCACACTGCCACATTATCATCCTAATTTACAGGTACTGATACCAAACTAAGAGCAGAAGAGATAGATCAGCCTATCCAGGAAGATGCAGACCCAGGGTTGAGCTGAAGACTTACTACTTCAAAGGCCTGAGCCCTGAATCATCATCAGTGATGCCCCCAAGCTTCCCTGAGAGATGAAAATGCTAGGGGCTTGTGGTCCTCAAGCACACAGAGGTCACCGCAGACATTTAATGACATCAATAAACAGGGGCTGATTGGCCCACTCACTACAACTTGCCTGCTGAGTTTGGCTCATTTTGCCCAGGAACTGGAAGGCTGAGAAGATGCAGGAAGGAGATGAGCCCTGGGCCAGCCAAGTGGGTGCGAATGAACAAGAGAAAATGCTCGCGGAGGGAACAATGAGTGCCGTGGCACTAGGACAGTGCTGAGTTCCTCACCCACTCCAATTTCCATGTAATTTTCACAACAGCCCTCCATCCGAGCAGAGCATACCGAGGTTTACAGAGATTAGGTGACTTGCCCAGGGACATTCTACTTGGGAACCAGGCTGCCAGCCCGGGCTTCCCGACTCCTCATCTTATCCCACACATTTAAGCTTCGCTTTATAGTCCCTCTCTCCATGCTAATGCATTTCTGCCAGGATTCTCACTTAGACGTAAGCAAACTTTGCAATTAAGATTGAGTGGGTCCATTTTGGAGAAGCAGAAACTAAGGCCCTGCACAGTTACTGTGTTGGCCAGAAAGCTAGTTTCATGGTAGAGACAACACTCAAACCCAGGTCTGCCTTGTTGCAGGGCTTTCTACTGTACTTCAAGGCCTGGATCAACCAAGGTTCCAGAACAGCTCACACCAGTCCTACCCCAAACAGGAGAGCTGTGTTTGCTGGAGGAGGTGATGGTGTGAGGCGGCTGAGGCAGGGCAGGAACTGGAAAGTAGGTGGACACTGATGTGTGGCCCAGGGCTCCCCTCCAGGAAGGCCTACTGCCTTCAGCTGCCAACCCCTCCAGGGCTGTCTGACCTGCAGAGTCACACCCTCCTTGGGGCAGTTTGCCCAACAACTAGTCAAGGCACGGGTCTAGAGGCCTAGCTATGTTAGCCCAATGGTGGTTACCACTGTGATGGGCCCTTTCAGCACGGGAGCTCTCCTTGAGGTCAGCTGAGACTCTCATCCGGCTGCCTGTCAGCTCGACTTTTCCCTCTGCCCACGCCAGCTTCATTCCATGGACAGTGACCCTAAAAAAAGGTTCTGCAGGATACACCTCCCTTCACAGTCAGCTCCCTGGAAAGCTCAATGAGAGGGGTTCTCATTTCTAAAGAAAACTGTCTAGTCTGATAAGAAGGCTTGGCCTGGGTGATTGGAATGTCCGGAGACCCTTTTTCATCCAAGTCAGAAGGTGGAGAAGCATGCCTCTGAGGAACAGAAAGCGTTGGGGCCTGGGAGCTCCTGCGAGTTTCAGAGGGAGCCAGGAAGAGACAGAGCGCGTCTGAGCAGGACCCACTTGCCTACACACCAGAGCCTCATCCCCGACGCCCACAAGTGCAGGACGTAACAGGGGCTAAACTTGAACTTCTCTGTTGACATAATTAGTGCTGGCATCAAGCAGGAGGTTTTGTAGCCAACTTGGCGTGGGTTCATGAGTTTTGATTGGCAAATTTGAAGCCAAGTTCAGCCAAGTTCTATATCTATTTTGCACTGTGCCTTATGCGCAACTAAAGAAGCCAACTCTTTCGATAGATTTCCAGTTTTATGGTTGTTGGTAGCTGAAGATATTAGCTCTTTAAGTGGACAAATGCTTCTGGCAGCCCAGGCTGCACTAAGAAGAGGAGAAATGCCTTCGGGTTCCTCCAAAAATTAATGTAATAAGATGCATTAATCAGAATTCTATCAAGTCTACACACTTGGCCTGGGCTTAAGAGGCAATACTTTGAAATTGCAGTTGGCTAAGCTTCCCTATTCTTTGCAAATCAGAGTTGGAAAAAAAAAAAAAAAAATGGAGCAGAGCTAATGTTTAAGAAAAACTGGCAATGGGAAAAAGGCTTGAGCAACTTTTAATTCCTTAGCTCCACTAGGGGCTGCGGAGGTAATGGACAATTTGACTTTTGCATTTCCACACAGTTACTTCTGACTGGGATCAGAAACAGTTGGTCAGACCCCCGGCCAGCTCAGGACCCGTTTGGGCAATGGCTTGGGTCCAAGTTACTTACTTGTTCATTTTTGGCTAATAATAACTTTCTCCGGGACTTGCAATGGAATCTTGGCTCTTGCTTGTCTTCAGATGTTTGTAACCAGGTGATGAGAAATTTTGAAGCTAAAACAGGTTACAGAGATGAGATGTTGGCACTGCGTGACTTCTGACTTAAGGATTACCTTCTCAGGAAACCAAAAACACTGAGCCACAAAATCAGAGCCAGTAATAGTTTCTTCGTAAGGACTGCGCACTTTTAGGTGACACCATACATTTTAAAGTGACATAACGGTGCCCTGAATGTTGTACTACAATTGGTTGTGCTTTTAACGTGAGACAGCTACATCTGTATTTACTATTATAACTCAGTACCCAAGGGATGAATATTTTTAAAGACAAAGGGCCAGGCCTTTGTGGAAACATTTTCCCCCTTGTATCAAAAAAAAAAAAAAAAGTGGCTCCTTCTTGTCTGGTAGACTTCAGTAATTGGCAGGATTTTGAGTAAGCTCTTTTAAGAGCCCTCTGTTTCTATTTTCACATTAAACACACTTGCAATATCTATTAAAAGCACAAATACTGAAGCACACACCAAGACTATCAATGAGCTTACATCTGGAGTCCTCAATCTATCAGGAGAAATGAAGTGAGCATTCATAGTTTTATTTCTTGGGGAATTCACATGTTGGAAGAGAAGAGGGTACCCTCTTTCTCTTGCCTTCTGGACCTGGCCAGTGTCCCATACTTTACATCAATTCCATTTCCGAGGGCTTATCAGAAGGGGTCAAGTTCAGGATTTGATTAAAACAACAAATACTGGATTCTGCCTTCATCTCGAGGAGTATTTCCATTAAAGCCTGGGGGATTCCACAGGGGAAAGGCAGAACAGACACATAATTCCGCCATGTTCTGGCTGGGACCCCGTGGCCTTATAATTCTAGGATGATTGAGCAATATCCCAGGAAGGACACACAAGGCCACCCAGGGGACTTGGGAACATCTATTTGGGAGAGAGCCTCTGAGCCCTGAAGAGATCTTCAAAGTCATTCTCAAGGTTATGTCTGAGCATAGATGGGGCCAGATCTGAGTGTGGACTTGTAGGCAGCCAAGTAGCAAGATGAGAGGTCTGCCGGCAACTGCCCTTGGCCTCGGCCTGACAGTTGCACATTTAGCTCTTTAGCTCCTTTCCAGATTTTGTTAAAAGAACAGGAAACAAAGAAGGATCAAAGCCCAGGGGAAGAAAAAGGAGCCATAATTCAATGGAAGTCTTCCTTCACAGTTTCCCCTGGCCCATAAATGTGTTTTGCATGAAAGTGTATGCACTGGGCAAGAAGAGGGCTGTAGCCTGAGATTTTATACCCTACCTATGGGTTGGGGTCCTGGCAAGATACAGATGGCACACTCAAAATGGGTAATTTGAGGAGTATTTAATAAAGGCGCTATTGGCCAAGATCAGTGTGGGGTCTAAGGAAGCAGTGAGGTGTTGTGCAGTGACCCGGGGTTCGTAACAGAAGGAAGAGCTCCCTGCCCTTGCCAGCTGAACAGAGGGAACCTGTTATGGAGTGAGGCTGTCCACCCGCGCCCTGCAGGGAGCATGCCTGGGGACTGAATAGCATAACCCTGCTTTGTTCTGTATTTCTGTGGGTGCATGCCGATCACTGGTAAATGCAACCTGAGCGTGAGAGACCAAGAGCCCACTGAGGTCAGCCTCCCAGGACACTGGGGCAGGGTAGGAGGGACCCAAAGGGATGAAGATAACTAGAGTGCACAAACCGTACAACCCCTCTAGAGAGGGGCTTAAGAGGCCCTGAGAACCCTACTGTCAAGGCAAACGAGAGGTCAAGTACCCATGTTTCCCCAACTCCAACCAAGAGAACCTGGCTGTAATAGTTATACCGTTGCTCCTTGAACAACACGGGGGTTAGGGGTTCCAAACACACCACCCCTGCTGCAGTGGAAAACCTGCATGTAACTTTCTTCTCTCAAAACTTAACTACTTATTAGTGTACTGTTGACCAAAAAGTCCTACCAGTAACATAAGCAGTTAATTAACAGGCCTTTTGTATATGTATTGGATGCTGTATTCTTAGAACAAAGTAAGCTAGAGAGAAGAAAATGTTATTAAGAAAATCATAAGGAAGAGAAAATACATTTTCAGTACTGTACTGTGTTTATGGAAAAATTCTGTGCATCAGTGGACCCACACAGTTCAAATCGGAGTCATTCAAGGGTCAACTGCGTCGGCATGCCACGTTAGGTGTTACGTGAAGGTACAACTCTCTTGCCAGAAAGGTCTCACTCGGAAACCCCCAGCCTAGATGTGCTCTCTGGTTTCCTCCAGGTCTGCTGTGCAGGATTCCACAGGAAGAACCGGATGTAATCCACACGGCGCGTATCTCAAAATCCCGGATGTAGCAAAGAGCACTGCACCTTCCACCCAACCCATGGCGACAGCACCTTTTGTTTTGTGGAGAAGACAACGTTTTGAAGAAGAGGTTTATTTTAATTTTTTTATCAAGACAGGTCATGTCTTGGTAGTTTTATTACACAGTGGGGCACATGGGATCGAAAGATTAGAGAAAAAAAGATAGGACAGTTTTTAAACACCGCTCCGCTGAACTAACATAGAAAAAGGCAGATTCATTTTAAGATTTCTAAGGAAAAGGAGGTATGTCAATGGGAAGATGAAAAGGAGGAAGAGGGGCAGTGGAAACCAAACTCCACAAAGATGAAAAAACTACTGTCTTAAGGACACACAAAACAAAGGCCCATGTTTTGGCGGACCTTCTCCAGGAGAAAGGGCTGGAATGGCTTCCCAGGAACTGGCTCCACTGGCCGACAGGCTCTCGCGAGTGGGTCTCGCGAGCTCGGCTACCTTCTGTGGCGCACTTTGTCGGGCAGAGGAACCTTCGGCTAGTGTGCCAGGCGGTGTTATCAAGTGCAGACATTCCATGAGGAAGACAAAAAGAAAACTCACCAAAGAAAACAACAGGTACCAGCGCCGAGGGAGATGCAGTATCACCTGCAGACTGCGGGGTGGAGCGGGCCAGCCTGGGAAAGGCTGGAATCGGGGCTCTGCCTTTTCTAATATAGATTAATGACTTGCTCAGGCTAGGAGCTACGAACTTGCCAAATGTGCTGACCGCCTGAAATTAGCAAAGGTGGTGGCCACGGAAGGAAGGAAGACAAGAAAGTGAGGGGAGCCTGAAAGTGCCTCACTCATCCTGGCCTGACATATGACAAACAAAATTAACGGCGACAAAGAGAGAGAAACGAGTGTCAGGCAGTAGAAAACAAACTCCGAATGAGTATGATTGATCTCGAAGGGGCCTTCTGTTGTTGTTGATAAGACCTTGGGATTACAGCAGACACGCGCTCACACAGCAATCCTCACACGCAGCGCTACTTACATGCGCACAGGGCCAAGCCAGGCACGGCAGAGGAACACGGGCAAAACTGTATCGCTTTTAACCAGGACAAAACGCATGTCCCCAGAATCCTGGACGGTGGCAAAACTCAGTTCAAGTATCTCACTCCGTTCTGGTCACCACCTTATAAAATGTTATTAATCGAACACTTGAATGGTACTAGGAAAAGCATGGACGCTGATTCTCAGACTTGAAATCTGAGTGTTCATAAAAGGGCTATGTACGTATAGGTCAGGCGGCAAAAAAAAGAAAGGAAAGGGAAAAATATTCAGTGAAAATTATTTAAGGCTTGCGATACCTACGTGAGGTGGATGACTCTATGTCAGCAAAAGGGCAAAAATCAGAAGCAATATTAAAGGTAAATTTGAGCAGCTGAATATTTTTTTCTGAAAAAAATCTAAATATCAACTAATTATGGTGTGGGGGGGAAGATGTATACACAAGTTGCAACAACAACAAAAAACAAGCAAAAACGAGTATCTCAGTATTCTCCTATAATATAATGGAAATGATAGAATTCTGCATAAATTTAAAAGGAAACAAAAAAATGGAAAAGAAATTAAAAAGGAAAGAAGGAGAGGAAGAAAGAAGGAAGGGTAGCGGATACAGTGGACATACACGATGACAGTTTCTAAATGGCACTCTAAGAATATGAACATACTAGTAAATATATTTCCTAACAGTGGAAAATTCAACCCAGAGAGTCTATGAATCAGGAGAGCACAGAAGATCAGGAATTAATCGACAATTGTGGAATTCTTTAAGAAGATTTACCTGTATGTGTACGTTCTGAGTATGTGTTTACACACAGGTATGTGCCAACTCAGAGCACCACAGAGCACTAGCTGTCCCAGACTGTGAGTGACCCAAGTCCCTCCAGCCTTATTTAATTGGTTGTTCACGTGCATTCCGGTGCAGGTCTGAAGACAAGAGAAGTCAAATCTTCCCCCTTAGCTCACTGCGTGCCTGTCCCTTTCTTTGTCATTCTCTGGAACACGGCAGAAGTTCCTGAAAAATCAGGGAAGGCTCTTGATGTGCCCCAAGTTCGCCAGCCGAGCTTCCGGCATCAGAAGCCCGTGCGCTGCCCGTGCTATCTTCCATGTTTGCACGTCCGTGCAGCAGTACCGTCTCTCCCGGCATTATGACAAAATGACGGAGCACTTGTCTTTTTGGATCTTGTGCTGTCATCTGTCTTTTTCTATGGAGTTCTTTTTTTCTCCTGCATAAGATGATTTGTCTCCAAAAAGAAAAGTCTTAATATAGTTACTCCTTCAGAGGAAAGCAAATCTAGTTTATATCCCTGCCTTCTTCCACACGTGATATTATGGGCCACTTGGGTTGGGATTAGGCAAGTCTGACAATTAGAACCGAATGTCCTGTTCGGCAGACAAGCGTACTCGGAAGGACTGGCGCAAGGTACATTTCCCCACCGCTGCAGAGTCTGTCCAGGCAATCGTGGTGGAACTGAATGAAAGACACTTTAATCACTTGTTGACTGATTTGGCTAACAAATATGCCTCCAGGAGTCCCAGGTGACACTGGGGGTTCCCTGATACGTCCTGCGGATGTTTTCTATGCCGGCATGTCATGTTTGATGGCTTATTAGGAACTGCCAGTGTGCTGCTGTTCCCTGATGTGGGAAACAATGGTGGCTATCTGGGGGACACGTAACTATATCAGCTTACCCTATGTGGCAGGCTGTGTGATTGGGCAGAACCTAAGATTTCTGAGGTTAGCTGCCATTTACTGAATCTAGGTGGAGACTGCAAATCAGTGGGGAATAAAACTATGTTCTGCTAGGAATTTCTTGAGGATCTCAGCAGAGTTTTGAAAACATAGGGCAGTGAGCCCCCATAGCTCTGAAGGAGAGTATCAAAGGGCCGCCTAATACAACTGTGTTGGGGCTGTTCTTCCCACTACTCTCAGGTCTCTGGTTAAGGGCTTTGGAGATTTGTATAAGGCGCTGAGAGATTACCTGGAAGCAAAGGAAATGAGACCTTAACTCTTTCCTTCTGGAGGATCCCTGTTCTTAAGGCTTTTATAGTGCTATGAGATTTGCTAGATAAACAGGACACTAAGGGTCCTCAAGGAAGAACATGCCTTGAGGGAGGTGAGTGTGGACTGCTGATCCAGGGGAAGAGGGAAAGTTTATGGGCATATGTGACTGAGCTACTCCATGTGGTGTCATCCCTTGAGAACAGCAACCCAAGAGCTTTACAAGAGCTCCTATGTGGATGCATAAAGGGCAACACCATCCTTCCTCTCCTTCCTTTCCAACTAAGTTTTAAGAACCTGCCATCACACTCATAGGAACAAATGAAGCCAAGGCAGCCTGCTAAGCAGATCCATTTGTTCCCTTACTGGAAGGCGGTGGAAGCAGACAGAGCCCTTGTGTCCTGGATTAAATCTCTGAAATTATTAAAAAAAAAATGATGGGAGGAATGAAAGAAAAGAGGCACCAAAGAGAAAAGCTGGACTTCCACCTACTAGGGGCAAGAAGAAGGTGGGGAAGGACAGTGGCAGGGGGCACCCGAGTAGCTGGGGTAGAGGGACGGGCTTTAGTTATTAGCCTGAAAGTTAAGGACAGATTATCTTAGTTGTACCTGCTGGGGAAGCAAATCATATCAAATACAATAAATATATTTTCATTCAAAAAAAAAAAAAAATTGATGGGAGCACCTGGGTGGCTCAGTCAGTTAAGCGTCTGCCTTCGGCTCAGGTCATGATCCCAGGGTCCTGGGATCGAGCCCCGCATCGGGCTCCCTGCTCGGCGGAGAGCCTGCTTCTTCCTCTCCCTCTGTCTGCCGCTCTGCCTACTTAAGCTCTCTCTCTATCTCTGTTAAATAAATAAATAAATAAAATCTTAAAAAAAAAATTGATGTTTTGGGGGGTACCTGGCTGGCTCAGTCGGTAGAGCATGCAACTCTTGATCTCGGGGTTGTGAGTTCAAGCCCCACGGTGGGTGTAGAGACTACTTAAAAATTTTTTTAAAACTTAAAAAAAAAAAAAAATGTTTTCCTCCCCAGACTACTGTGGTGGATTTTTTTTTGGGGGGGGGGGGAATCTCCCTTGGTTTCGCTTTGGTTTCTGTTCCTCCCTTCCCCCACAAAATTTCTAAAAACATTCTGCTCTGACATCCATTCCAAGTAATAGGACACATGGTCCAAAGCAAACCATCCAGGAAAAGCATTTGTACATTTTCTCATCTGACTTATGATTGTCTCTGAAAAGGGAGCAAGGTGGGGGGGATGGAGAGAACTTGCTCTCTCCACTTGGAACACCATGTGCTTCATGGCGTCCATAGCTCATTAGCTACAGTTAGTACGAATCTTGTGACCTTTGGGGCCATAAAACTCCCCATAATAATTCATCAGGTCCTGAGAGTTCCCCTAAGTACATTCAGATCAAGTGCATGACACTTCCCCCTAATGGTGGCACTGGCTAATGGCCTAACAGAATGTAGATGGCTCCACCAAGCCACACAATTATATTACATAAGTTCAAACGAGTGGCTATCATTGGGGTTGATGGGTGGACTCAGAATAGCAGTTTAGGCTAGTGGTCAAGACCACACACAAGAGCCCTGCGAAAATTAAACTCTTAGAACATCAGTTTACTCATCTTTCGAGTAGGGACATTAATACTGACTGCTTAGGTCTGGGCTGAGGATTATATGGGCTCAGGAAATTAGACATGCTAGCTTATTTTTCTGCTGGAGACTATGCTGAAATTAATGATGCATTGAAGAAGAAACCCCTGCTTCCTACATCCATGAACATACTTGTCTCCTTTCCCCAGTGGTTGTACCCTTACCTACTACGAGAACACCTTTAATGGCATCAGAAATTCAGATACCCACACTCTTTGTAACCACTGATTATGTAAATACATAATGATCGAATACTACTATGCATTCCGTAACACTGTAAAATGATTTCTCTTTACACATCACAATAGCATTTTCCCACATTTGAAAACCATTGGCACCTACATAAAGACCTATTATTTATTCCATCTAGAATACCATACTCGCAGCATATATAGATTTAAAGAAACCATAGAGTAACTCCGCAGTCCAGAGGGGTGAAGCATTGCTCTTAAGGAAGACTGTAGGTCTGGCCTCGTTGAGGGTGTCCAAGGAGGAAGACATGGAAAGGCTGGCAGAGGACTGGACACTGAGGCTGGATGTCATGAGCACTAAGAAGAAGGTGACAGGGGTGGGGGGTACTTGCTGTAGGGAGTTCCATCAGTTGGGCCATGCCCTAGACGGTTCTCCAAATAGGGTAAGGGGATGCCTTTGGGCATCAGGAGAAGATAAAACGTTTGAGCTGGTTGACTTTAATCCAAACGAAGACGGGAAGAAGAAAATGGAAAACCAACCTATAAGGCACTGCTGCCCAATTAAACTTCCTGCAACGATGGAATGTTCTGCGGTGAGCTGTCCAGTACAGCAGCCGAGTGCAGCTCCCGAACGCTCAAAATGTGGTCGGTGTGACTGGAGTAGTGACTTTTTAAAAATTCATATAATTTAAATTCATTTAACTTTAAATAACTACATGTGGCTACTAGCTACCATATTAGACAGCACTGCTCTGAAGTTTGCTCAGGCCTGTTTAAAGAGATCCTGATTATATAATAGCAAGGAATTCCCTCTTTCTGAGAGTCAGCTAATGGCTGATAAAGGCTGGAACCTTTCAACCTAAGGAAATATGTCTTTGTAGAAGCCATAAAATCCTCCTAGGTGAAACCAAGTTGCTTTATCCCATGGCACCCTGCTTTTGCCACATTTGAATCAAGTTTAAGCCACTCTTATTAATTAGAAACAGGGTAGAAGCAAAAACATTTAAAATAAACCCAAGCCCTGGATGTTAAATCTGTCATTTTTTACATGGCCTCATGATTCAACGATTAATGGACCTTAAAACAATCATAAAACATCAAGGCCCTTGCTCAAGCTTAGAAGAACAAGAATAGCTTTACTTCTGCTCCGGTCTTCTTGTTTTAAATTCATTGGGTGTCACCAAGCTCTGTAAACACTCTTAAGGATTGTGACATTGTGGTATGAGATGCTGTTAATCTGTTTCCTCCCTGACCTTCATTGGCCAGCAGCATGTTGCGACTCAGAGGAAAATTCATGAAAAACAGCAAAGATGTACTCAGTGACATAGACTAGCATACAATAAAACTAAATAATGGCTATAATGTACAGATTCAGATTCAATAAACTAACTCACCAAAGATTTATTGAGCATCCAGTCTGTACCAGGCACTCGGTGGACACCTGCCCATATAACACATTTTATTTGCACAATCCTCAGCACAAACACACAGGGCCAGCATCAGTGTCCCCATTTTATAGATGAGCACACTGAGGTCCAATCATGCAGTTAGTAATGGGCGGAAGTGGGATTCAAAACCAGGTTTTCTGACTCATGAATAACACTTCTTTTTCCAGCGTGCAACTTCAGGATATTAACCTTTTGCTTATGATCTGTGGCAGACTATATTTTTCAGAAGGGGCCATGGCAATATTTCTAGTCCCACATTCCCTTCCAGAACCCTTTCATTGCCCCATCAAGAGGTGGGGTCTATTTCCTCTCCCTGCACACCTAGGAAGCCCTGTGACTGCGTGCACAAACAGAATGCAGAAAAACCAATGCTATGTGACTTCTCTGGCTAGGTCATAAAGAGCAACACAGACAAGTGTAGCTCTCTCTCGGGACACTGACTCTGGAATCCAGTTGCCATATTGTGAGGAAGACCCAGCTGCCATATTGTGAAGAAGTGCAGGTGTTCTAGTCAACAGTCAGGATCAACCTCAGACTCATCCCTGAACAATGCTCAGATGAACCCCCTCACAACCCTCCACCCCCACCCCCGGTTTATAAGCTGCCTCAGTTGACGCTGACACTGTTTCTTCCAGCCTGGCCGAAACCACAGATTCATGAACAACGTAAATGTTGTCATTTTAAACCACTAAGTTTTGGTGTGGTTTGTTATGCAACAATAGTCACTGGAACCTGGTCAAACTTTAATCAAACTCTACAGAATAGGCAAGTGCTTTAATTCCCTCATCAAAGATATCCAATGGCTAGATAATGCATTCCCATGAAAGAAATCCTGAGAGGAAAAAGATAAAGGCTTGGCTATGGAGAGACACTAAGAATTTGGAAGGCTTATTATACTAGGGAATTGAATGGAACATTTGAAAGAAAAGAAAACAGAATGCCTAATGAATATACCAGAAAGTTTAGATTTATGGGATTGTACATTTATTGCTTTGACTGCTAAGATCTATCTAGAGCCTCGAGTGGCTTTGGACTCATTTCCTAGTTTGGCTCTCAAAGACTTCGTGGCTTAAGTAGATCTTCTACTTCTGTCTCCTGGGGGTATGGGATGGTACTAGGTTTATTCCACAATGTTCAGAAGATGGGAAAAATATTGCCAGGATGCCAGAAAGGGGACCCCACATGGGGGACCTGACAAGGCAGGAAAACATCTTACTCATTTCTATATTCACAAATCCTGGCACTGTCCCTGACGGTTTTTAGAGGAACTGAAAGAAAAACTGGATATCCTCATGGAGATATGGTCAAACAAACTGTTAAAGAAGCTTGGTAAAGCATGACGGTGACTTCTATTTGACACTTAACGCGTTTCACCAAAGTGAGAGGTTATTTATGTCTTAGCAACGAATCACCTAAAATCCAACATGGAACTTACCACTCTATACACCCCCAAGGTGGCTCGCGTCTGTGTCTGAGTGTCCCGAGGTGCTGGCTCACTGATCAGGCACCCCACCGCCCCCAGTACATTTTCCCTTTCCCGGTTAAGACTCCTTTGCCTATCTTAAAAATTTTACAGTCTATTTCTTAAACTTTGATGTTTTGGTAGTAATGTCCTTAACTTCCACTGATATGACCATATACACACGTATATCTTTATTTTTAAGACGTGTTGCAAATGTCAGGAGAAAGAGACATTTTGTATGAGCTTTCCAAATACAGATGAAAACCACCCATAGTTATCAGAAGCAATACTTAAATCTTCCAGGAGCTGTTATTTTTGAAGAAATTTAGATTAACTGGGCTGCTTTTAAAACCTGTAATACTGCCACAGTTACATCTTTAGAATCACAGAATGCCTAAGGTATAAACAGGATTTTTTTTTTCTTTTTATTGATGGCTGTGAATTTTCTGTGCACACCTGTACTATCAAGGTAACTTTTGCTATAAACAGCATTTTTAAATTATCACATAAAAAACTATCAAGCACTAAATTAGAAAAAAACAGAAATTCGAAAGTGATAGTTAAATTTATGAAGCAGTTCTGCTACACTCAAAGGCTCATTGCTTGACATGTAAAAAATTCTGAGCTGCGTGTAAGGCCTGAGTATGAATTTGTCTCCAGCGGGGGAACCACAACCCACACCACGCTCCAAATGAGAGCCACATGCAGAACATATGCGCTTTGGATGTGCGCTTGTTTGCATGACTAATGGTGATAATATTAAAAGTCTTTTCTCATCATTTCAATTCTTTCATTTTTTTTTTTTTTTTATTTGGCTGAGTGCCTTTTTTGCTACCTCCAAGAGCTGTTAATTTTGCTCACTGCCGAGCAAAAGTCAAAGTCAGAGTCTAAACAGCTTGTAATGAGTTTTCAATGGCCCATCTCAATGAAATTGAGGGCAAAGACCAGCCGGCTCAGGCAATGTCAGCCCTCGGAATTTATTAGTGAGGGCGAGTAGTGTTGGGGGGAAGGCGCAGAGGAGGGACAGAAATTCCTGAGCTCTTCGAGAGGAGCCCGGCCCTTATTAAAAATCGGTGACAGCAGACTGTTCCAGGCCGGACACATAATATCAGACCCATCTGCCATCAACCTCCACTGGTGCAGGGTCACACTTGGTTGGGGAATGAAGGAGAGAGAAGTCTCTTGCAAGAAAGAAGAGTTTCCATCTCACTGGGGATGTGGATGTGGTTACGCTGACCCCTCATGTCCATCACTCCACAGAGAAGGAGGTCCTCCTCCCTTTCTCCATATCCTCCGAATACGACCTGCACATGAGTGTGCACACACACACGAACCTCAATCTGCTAATGGCCATTTAGGCAAAACGGGGCAGTATTCAATTTTCCAGTTCTGACTTTTATTTGTTCAATTCTGTTTGAATTTCTCCATCGTACATGTTTCCTACAGATCCCTAACGATTTTACTTCCAGGAATATCCTTTAAAACCACACAGTGTTTTTCTGCACAAGTGCAAAATCTCCATATAAAACAGAATTCTGCTTGAGCCTGACAAATAAATTCTACACTTGAGAGCAGAGATCAACTTGACAATAGCTTCTTTGGCCCCAAGAAATGTACCATAAAGCCAATAAAATAATACACTTGAGCAAGGTGCTGGTTTGAGGGGGTAAAAAAAGGTCTTATTTCTGCACAGCCACACATTTTTACGTTAGGAGGGAACTGTGGAGTATGCGCTAAGGCTGCAAGTGGAATAAATTAGGACTGCTGGATCTTCTAAGTTGGATTTTATATAATTAATATTATATATTAATTGATATTACTTATATTGATTGATATTGATATTAAATTGATTTATATTGATATTAAATGATATTAAATTATAATTAATATTTCTATTGAATTATATTTTGATGCTGATATTAATATTAAATTATAATTGATTCCAATATATTTTTTATGGAGCACCTACTACATGCCAGCCCCAGAGCTAAGCACCGGGAACACCAGGGCAGGCCTGGTGATGGAGGTCAGCTCATCTTTCTCACCACTGATTTATTTCCTCAACCATTTGTTGTCCACTGATTCAGTACTGAATCATTACAGTCACAAAAATCCACTAAGTACGTGCTAAGAACGAAGTTATGGACTGGGTGCAGGGGGGAAACTGCATGGTCTCCATCCTCAACTAACTTAGACTCCAGGGGCGCAGAAAATTCCAGATTAACATAGTGGATTTCCAAAGCCTTCTACAAACCACTAAGTTGCTATTTATTTAAACAGACTTGTTTTCCCAGTATTCACCTTATTCCTTTCACTCGTCCACTTGCATTCACAGAACTACCCTCTGTCTCTGTGCACCAGCTCACGTCCCTTCCCACAAAAGAAAGGGAAATTCAACATACCTCGAATGTCTCATACAGAGTCTATATAAAGAATGGGTCTGTATGCATTCAATAAATAGCCAAAAAGAAAGTTGCACTTTGTGTTTAATACAGCTGTATATTTAAAAAGCATGTATGATCCAAGAATGAGAATTACTCATGGGCATATCCATAGTCATTTTCACAATGACAATCTTGCTAATAACAATAACACTAAGAAGAGGCAGCAACAGAAGCAATTACTCTGTGCCAGACTTCGTGATAGGTTGTTTACATGCATTATCTCATTAAATTCTCATTGAACCTGCAAGTCAGGTACTATTTTTATCCCATTTTGCTGATAAAAGGTTGACAGAGGTTAAGTGATATCCTCCAAATCACAAGACCAGTGCATTTCAGATCAGGGGAATCTGACTTCAAAAACCTATGAAATAACAAAACCCTTGTTTAGATCATAAATCCTACACAGCTTTAGTCTTTGAATCAAAAACTGAAAAGTCCTTTTGTCTGAAAGTGAAATGTAATTGATCCATACACAATAAGGAGAGGGACTAAGGGTGTGTGTGTGAGCTGGAAAGAGGTCTCTCTCCAAAACTCACCACTGCCAACTTTAAAACTCCTTGTTCGGAAACAAAGTGAAGGGGAGCAAACCGCCCCACCCCCAACACACACAATAAGTTCCAAATTCCTTATCAACTTCAACCACATTCAAATGATGGGGGCGTAAATAACTTCACTGGAAGTTAAAATGCTAACAGTTCTTAAAGAATAAGAACAAGGGAGAATTACATACCCAATTACCCAGAAAACTGCACCATGGAAGACAGAAACTATTTCATGGGCAATAGTCATGCCTACAAATGTTGTATTTTATAAAACTTCCCTAACACAGCTTGCTGCTTAATGTTTTATATTGGGGAACAGCTCGCCACAACTTTCTAAACACCAGTTTATTTGTTGACGAAGAAAATGAGGCAAGTGAGTGCAGGGGAGAAAATGTAATCTATAGGGAAGTTTGCTACGGTTACAACAAGCCTGATTCAGACTAGACACACCGACCATTTGGGTTTTTGAATAATTCTCTCATTCTGAAAAGAGATCTGAAATTAAGAGAGCTTCCACATGAACCCCCTCAAATATCTGCAGTTTAATTGTGGTGTCTAGCTTCCCCATTGGTCCTCAGCTGATGTTGCAAACCTTTTAGCAAAGGAAGTGAATGACAAATCCTATCAGCGAGGACAGTCTCTGCATGGCAATGACTATCAAGGGCTAATTTTGATCTCCCACGCTTACACCTGTTCCCCAGCCCTGCAAATTCTTAGGAGAAGGAGGAAGCTGAGAGCAACACCTCCTTCTGGGGGATTTTCACACCCGGTGTCTAGAGGGTCCTACAGAAAAATAACCTGCATACATCGCCTTGCTCACCCTTTCCCCAGCAAAATCTCAGTGCAATGTATTTGGCTGTGTGCTGAAAGCACATGGCATGCATTTATGGGAAACCCAGCCCTTCCCTGGCATTCCTCTGAA
This sequence comes from Phoca vitulina, assembly GCF_004348235.1. Taxonomy (NCBI): domain Eukaryota; kingdom Metazoa; phylum Chordata; class Mammalia; order Carnivora; family Phocidae; genus Phoca; species Phoca vitulina. Next base: position 8,951,657 of record NW_022589759.1, read on the forward strand.
ATACTGTGGCTGAAAAGCACATTTTTTTTTTTTTTTTTTTTTGCCACGGAACAGTGAACATTTATACAATCATTAAAATCGCATCTACCACCATATTTTTTCTCCTTCTCAGTTTTAATACATTTTTATAATTGCATTGAAGATATTCTAACCCTGTTTTTAGTGCAAAGATAAAATTTATGAACCGTGACAAACGTATCATCTCAGAGCCAACCCAAAGGATAACAATGTGTGTGGTGAAACCCAAGTGTTAGCTCCCTTCTGCCCATTTTAATGGGGTGGGAGAGAAAAAGAGTTAATCTGAACCCCAATCCTTGAATTCCAGACGTGGGAGAAGTTCCCAACTCATGCCCTCGAGCCGGGACAAATCTCAAGGAAAAGTATTTATTCGCACAAAAATTTTTCTAAAGTTACAAATATATTTGGAACTATGATTAATGGGTATTTTTAGTTTTTATGCTGTGTATGATCTCTGCAGGTCCTGTCAACACAACCAAAGGTTTCTAACTATATTTGTTCTCAGAATGACTCCCCCTTCCCCCTTTACCTTTTTCTGTATTTCCTTTAGAGTATGTTTTTGAAGGACATAATGAGAAGGGGCCATATGGGGAGCAGAGAGTAAGCGCCGGAGAAAGTGGGGGGTCAGAGTTCAGCTGGGCCATTAGGGAGCTAGCTGGGTGACCTTGAACAAGTCCCTCTCTGGGCTCTGCTCTCCTCATCCATATAAGGAAGGATTTCGAGTAGATTTCTGAGGTCTAAAATTAAATGTTACAAAGAGATTATTTAAAATAAAATACCTCCTGCTTTCAGATGGTATCATTGGTGAGATCATCACTTTGAAAAGAAAAATCTTTTTTTTTTGTTTAAAGATTTTATTTATTTATTTGACAGAGAGAGAGACAGCGAGAGAGGGAACACAAGCAGGGGGAGTGGGAGAGGGAAAAGCAGGCTTCCCGCTGAGCAGGGAGCCCCACAGGACCCCGGGATCATGACCTGAGCCAAAGGCAGACACTTAAGGACCGAGCCACCTAGGTGCCCCTTAAAAGAAAAATCTTAAATGTTGATGACTTATTAAAAATACAGCAATCACGTTTGCTTGAATGTGTGTTTCCAAACCCAGATGGACACCTCGAAGTTGAAAAAAAAAAAAAAAGCGTGGAGGGGATTTTGATAAGCACCTACCCTGGGGTTTTTATTCCTCCCTGCAGAGCCACCCTGGCCACTGGCCACTGATAAAGAACACCAGAGACAAGCCTAACTCCCATGAACTTTTCTGCCCTGCCTCCCCTTTCTCTTTGGAAACACGGAGTTTTAAATATTTCCCAACTTTACATAATAGCCTTGAATAAGACACCAATGCTAGGGACCATAATGAAGTGGAGGTAATCTACACAATTTAAAAACACTTATTGTGACAAAATGGACTGACGAGGTGCGGGTGATACAAGCGTGCATAAATGAAATGCATCCCACCGGAAAAGCATTTTGCTCACATTGTCATTTACGGCTCCTGAATTAATAGACCAAGAAAGGCACCACCGGCCCCAACAAAATGCCGTAAAACCACTGGCAGCGAGTGGTGTCTCAAACTTTAATTCCCCTGGGGAGAAAAGGACACTGCCTAATCTGTATTCAGTCCTGACATTGGCCACATCTGATATGGAACATTAGCTTCTAAGTCTCTCAATAGACTAGTGTCCTTCAGTTTATATTACTTTATGTTAATAGTAGAAAAATTACACACAACATCATTTATCATTGTTATACTCTGCTATACATCCCATAGCTTATTTTAATATATTTATTTACCCCTGAGACGATGAGAAATTAAAAATATATATGTATCAAGAAAAACCTATAGGGAAAGAATCGCTGTAAATCTCTTTGGGGGGAAAAAAAAAACCTCCCTTGGGGGGGAAAATATATTATATAGCTAAGATGGTGAATGATAAGGTGCTTTCTGCCTAAGGACGTGGGTACGAGAATTCCTGGAGCATGAGTACATAACAAAAAGCAGCATATTAATGATAATATATCTTCTGTTCCCTCATCTCACTGGTTTTTTCCTTTGTTGATTATATCCTTGGGTCCCTCTCGTTCTGTTATTAGCTTTTTTGACATTTGACCTCCAGCTAGGGAAAGGCAAGTGTTTTGTTTTGTTTTGGTTTGGTTTTCTCTTTTGCTTGAAAAAGCACTGTCAGTCTGAACCTGACTTTCACTTCTTATGACCCAGATTCCACAAGAGCAGAGTGGAACCTCAGTTTGGATTAAAAACGGCACTGATGTCCTTGCATTTGGTGCCTTCACTTCCGCAAATCGCAATGGGTTTTGCTGACAGACACGGAGACAGAGCGCGGGTTTCAAGGACCAGCAGGCTTGGCACCAGGCTGTGTGGGTTCCGCGTCAGGCTCCAGGCAGCTCTCCCTGTGGAGCACGGGTAAGTCCATCTGTCTCTCTGGGCCTCAGTTTCTTCAGAAACAAGACCAGTTTTGACTTGATGGGCCATGATCTCTTGCAGCTCTAGTGATTTTTTTGGCCCAGTGATTTTCTGTTCTATTATTTGTCCTCATCACAATCTCTCGAAGCTAGATGGATCTTCTCGTTTTTCAGATGAACAAACAGAAGTTCAGGAATATTGACATGACTAGAGCCCGAGCATGGAAAAACAGCAGGATCGGGAGTGGGACGGAGCCTGGGTCTGTCTGCCCAGCACTGACGCCTGGATGCCACGCTGCCTGGGGAATGTCCCTTCCAGTGAGCGTCCATGGGAATGGCTCTGCTCTGGGGATTTGGGGAAAGGAGTATCAGCCTGTGGTTCAGGACTGCCCTTTATTCTCTGACCTTCATGTATTTCTACCACTTTGGCCCTTAAAAACAAAAAGGCACGTCTTGAGTAACACATGGTTATGCAATATGTTTTTCTAATTGTGTCTTATTCAGGTAAGAAGTAGCTACCTCGAGACAATCTCTCCCCTGCAGCAGCAGGTTCTCCTGGTTCCAAGGTACTTCCACAGATTATGTCGTGTCATCCCTACCCAATACAGTAGGCAGGGCAGGTACAATTTCCTCAATTCTCCTGATAAGGAAACTTAAGACAAAGAGATCTCCGAAGGCAGCCTGAGCTCACCCAGCAATGAATGGCTGAAAGGCTGATCTGCGAACTGAAAAGCACAGTTCTGGCTTCTAGCCCAGCCAGGGCTCTTTCTAATACATTTTAATGATACAAATAAACAGATATGTTTGCATTGCATACGGACAATAATTCATTATTTTCCAACAGGCTAAATAAAACTGGTGTGGTTTATACAAGACTGTGCAATTTAGAAGCAATAGAGTAGGGGCGCCTGGGTGGTACAGTTGGTTAAGCGTCTGACTCTTGGTTTAGGCTCAGGTCCTGATCTCAGTGTCCTGAGATCGAGCCCCACACTGGGCTCCATGCTCAGTGGGGAGTCTGCTTGAGATTCTCTCTCCCTCTCCCTCAGCCCCTCCCATTCGTGCTCCATCTCTCTAAAATAAATAAATACATCTTTAAAAAATAAAACTAAAAGCAATAGAGTAAGCAGTAAACAGCAGAGAACAAGGCAGAGAAGGCAATGTGTCCCTGGAAACATTTCTCTTGACTCCTGGTGGCATCACTAGATGACATTTCCCAGACTCCCTTGCAGTTGGGTGTGACCATGTGACTGAGTTCTGGCCAGTGGAAAGTAGGTGGAAGTGGGCTCATTGCTTCTAGACTTGGCCCATAAAAATCTCCTAGGAGCCTTGTTCTTTTTCTTCCCTCATCTAGTGTCTGGATTTTGAGGATCCAGCAGAAGATCTGGAGGCCTAGGGGATGGTCGAACCCAAGATGTCATAAGCCTGGATCTCTGGATCACAGCTGCCGAGTGCCTAAACTGATTTGTTACTTGAAGAAGAAATCAACCTCAATTCTGGAAGTTGTCTGTTATAGTAGTTAGCCAACCCTGATTAAAAGAAGAAGGTTCTGGAAGAAAGGTGAGAAGTATTTTTCAATATGATAGCTAGGTAAACATTCAAAGCCATTCTCATCAGCAGCCTAAAGTATTTACCACATCCTATTTGGGAAACCATTGATAGGTCTTGGATCCTTAAGATATAAACATTCACAAAAGGTTGTTTGTTTGTTTTTTTCTTATCCTAGATAGCACCTGATTTTCTTTTTCATCAATTATCTTTCATTAGTTCCACTAACTTGAACCTTATGTTTCTGTATCCATTTGGTGGTCATGATAATGACGACGTAACGACAACTATTGGGTTCTTATATCTGCCAGTGTCTTTACAAGACACTTTGAGTACAATGTCTCATTCTATATTCAAATATATTAGGTAGATGTCACTGTTATCCCCATTTTATAGATGAGAAAACTGAGGTTGAGAAACATAAGGGACCTGCCAACTAGACTCAATTCCCAGAGGCTGGCCCAATGAAGGTTGTGTATTTGTTGAATAAAGGAATGAAATTCAAGAGCCAGGTTTGGAAATCAGTGTTAAATGGGTAAGTGAGGCTTGGTGCTTCCAGGCAGCATTTTTCCAGACATCTGTGTGCACTCTGGATACTGTCTTAGAATCAGGAAGACCCAGTAGTGGCCTAAAGCCCCAGGTTCAATGTAGAGGAACTTGTAAGTATTCACTCCACTGAGACCAGAGGTTGGAGAAAACACTTTGTTGCAGTCTGCAGGTGACTCTCAGAATTTAAGGGCTTCCTTCCCACTCTATGCACTGACAAAACAACTGGACAGACAGAGGGACACAGTGGTCAAGAGCCAGCTTTCTGGGGTCAGACTGCTGGACTCAAGTTCTCTACTTGAGATCCTGGGCTAAGTTATTTAAAGAGTTTGTGCCTCGTTTTCCTTATATGTAGAGAGAGAGTATCTGTGAAATGTAAATGACATAACGCCTGTAAACCATTTAGCACAATATCTACCATCTTTTGAGCACTTGATAAATTCAGGCTGTTACCACAATCACGATCCACATTATCACTATCGCCGCCAACACCACGGCCAGCACTATTCTTCAAAGAGGGATCTCCTTAACCACCAACATGCACAATGGCTTGGCTCAAGAAACTGCCAGCTCAAGGATCAGCCTGAAGACTCCAACTCCTAGGATTTACAGACTTACTAGAATGCTCATATGATAACAACAAGACTCACTGATCAACCATGCGTATCTACAGTATGCCAGGCACACGGTTAATACACAAAAGGCAGGTCTATTCTTTGTCACTGACCGAGCCAAGGGCAGACAGGGACCAGCAGCCACAGCTGACAGTTCTATGTCCTGCTGCTGAATCTTCCACAATGGTCAGGTCCCACTCGGGCTCACTGTCTACAGACGCGGGTCCCCATCTTCCCAGGCCAGAGCATCACCATTAGCATACCAGCGTGTAAGAGTAACAACGTCTGCAAAAGCAGTAATAATAGCAGCAACTCCGAGCTGCTGAGAGCTCACTATGGGTCATGCACTGTGCTGACCACACGCGGACTTTCCCTCATTAAATCTCAAATCAACCCTAAGAGGTAGGTATAATTTACCGCCCCCCCTTTTTTTGGATGGGGAAATTGGTATTCAGAGAGTTTAAGTATTTTGCCTAAGGGGACACAGGTAGGGGGATTCGAATCCAGGTCATTGCTACTCAAAAGCCTGAGATATGAAGAACTTTACCATATGGCCTGAGCCTTTCTGAGCCCTACCTGCTGTGGGCTCTTTCTTGTAAAAAATCCCCCTGTTTCTGACCTGGTTTCCTCTTAGGAACTATTTTGGGCAATGTTTACCCCACTGAAATGATGAACTGCATTTGTAACATTTCTGAATGAAATCATAAGTCATTTCCATAATGGCTGAATAGTCTGAAAAAATATGATTTTGCCGTGCACTATGTGAACACACTGCATAATATTTAAACAATAAAGGTTACCTCTCATGTACTACAGCTGTGTTTTATGCTAATAACCAGAATCATTTAATCATTATGGGCTAATGACCTGCAAAATTTCATTTTAAAAATGAAGTCATATCTGGGCTTCTGGAAGGCAAAATTGGATAAAAAATGAGGAAAGCCAATGTTCAATTTATATACTTGAGTCAAGAGCAGCTGAATAGTCTGTGTTATATCATACCAACTTTGAGTAGTAAAAGAATTTGTACATGAACTAGAAACAGGAAGGAAATTCTACATCTTATGGGTCATCCTGGTATCACTGAAGTGTCACCTGAATACAGAGATCCCTGTTCCAGCATCCTGGTTATCAACAGAGATTTGGATCTGTGGCTTTCCTCCTTTCTCTGCAATAGCGCTCTATCCTTCTAAGCTTGGCATCTGTTACTGCTAAGCCTCAGCTGTCCAGGGAGAGCAGAGAACAGAGCTAGGGACAATCAAGCTCTCTGATGGGGATCCTGCAGAGTGGATTGGCCTTCCTGGGCATTTCCTTCCCTGACCACCCTCTGTTCCTCTGGGAGAGCTACCAAACACATCCTCAGCCATCCCACAGTGCTTTGGTCAACCTTGATCTTGGGTTCCTATAGGTGAAATGCCCCAGTAGACCTGGTTATAAGCTCTGTTCACTGCCTGCCCGAAGCTGTCCTTCTTTCTTCATTGCTAAAGGAACTGTGATTCTGTTTGGTTGGCAAAGTTCTCAGGGGATGTACTGGAGTCAATCTAAGCCAATCAGGGTGTGATAAAATTGTACTAATGGCCCCAATTCTTCACTACACCCTTATCCATGCCCCCTGCCATGCAAATTTGGAGTGTCTCAGTCTGTAGGTGGGACATAATTCCTCACCCCTGAATACAATCATATGATTTGCTTTGATACTTAGATATGACACCAAAAGCAACAAAAGAAAAAACAATAAACTGGACTTCCTCGAATTTTAAAGTTTTGTTCATCAAAGGATATTAACAAGAGTTAGAAGATCTCCTATAGAATAGAGGAAAATATGTGCAAACCATATATTTAATAAGGTTCTAGTATCCAGACTAATGCAACAAGAAAGACATAATAATCCAATTAAAATACAGATAAAGGACTTGAATAGACATCTCTCCAAAGGAGATATGCAAATGGCCTGTAAGCACATAAAAAGATGCTCAACATCATTAGTCATTAGGGAAATGCAAATCAAAACCACAACGAGATACCACTTCGCATCTACTGGGATAGCTATAATAAAAACAACAACAAAACAGAAAAGGTTGGCTTGGCAAGGATGCAGAGAAATTGGAGCCCTCCTTCCTTGTGAGTGGGAATATTAAAAGGATGCAGACACTGGAAAATCATTTGGTGATTTCTCAAAAAGTTAAATATGCCCTGTGATCCAAAAATTCCACTCCTAAGTATATACCCACCAGGACAGAAAACAGGTGTTTAGACAAAAGCTTGCATATGAATGATTATAGTAGCATAATGCATACCAGCTAAAGTAGAAGTAGAAGCAACTCGATGTTCATCAACTCGTGAGTGGATAAAGAAAATGTGGTATGTCCATACATACAATGGAATATTACTCAGCTGTAAAAAGGAATGAAGTACTGACAGATGCTACCATGTGAATGAAATTTGAAAACATTATGCTAAGCGAAATAAACCAGACATAAAAGGCTAAATCTATGAAATATTCTATTCAGAAAAGGCAAACTGATAGAGATGGAAAGTAGTTTGGTGGTTACTAGAGCCTGGAGATGGGGTAAGGGGAATGACTGCTTAGTGGATATGGGGTTTCTTTGGGGGAAGATAAAAATATTCTGGAATTAGACAGTGGTGACTGTTTATAAAAAACAGCATTGTGTATATTATTACTATTTGTCAATTATGGGCTGAACATTTGTTCTCCGAGCACTTTTTAATAACTTCGTACGTGTGTATATACACACACGCGCACTTCATTTTCTCCCAGAAAGCCAGCTGTTAAGCATTTACCAGCACAGCTCTGGCTGCAGGGCTGCAGGCTCCAGAGTGAGACCTCCCTGGGCCCCTAAAAACAGTCTTAACCGAGTCTTTTTCCTCACAGCTGGTGCCCAAAGGAACATTCAGAGCAAGGTACTGAAAGCTGCTGTCGAGAGGTGAGAATTTCTACAGTCAAAGGTGACACCTGCCCTTCAAAGACAGGGAGGGGGATCATTGCGGCCCTTGAGCTCCTTCGCAGGGACTGCCTGCCGGCACAAGACACTTCATCTGACTTTGCTGAATTCCAGATAGCGAGTCACACTTGGTTATTGCTTTTAGTTTTACATACTAGTATTGAATTATTTTTTATGGATGTTGTTCTTCAATTAGTGGATTCCCTGGAGACAGCGCAAGTCTCTGGAATTTAGCTTCTCCTTGGCTGTACTCACTGCTGCCACATGGACCACTTGGGAGGTGGTTTTATGTTTCTCCACCTCTCCTGAGCAGACTAACCCAAGGGCCCTTGTGACCAGCTGCAAGAGGGGGATGTGACTTGCCCATGTGGCATCCCTGCCTGTGAGTGGGGCCTCAGGCTTGTCAGAAGGTGGTGGCTGGACACTAAGGCGAGTACATATAGGCACCTTCAGCCGTGAATATTCTTTGGTGGTCCTTGGGACTGACAGACATTGGTCATTAGGCACAAGGTCAGAGATTGACCTTGGAGGCGCTAGTTTGTAATGGCAATTTCAGGCAGCCTACTTCCGGACTGTTCATGGGGCTTCCTACCTCATGAACCCTTTGGCTAAGAGCAGCTAAACAACAATACCAATGGCAATGACTGATTGTGAGCTGAACACTATGCATATATTATCTTATTTAACCCTCCTGGCAGCTCTGTTATTATTTATCCCTACTATGGAGATGAGGAACCAGAGGCTCAGGGAGATGCAATAATTTGCTCCCAGTCATACCACCAGTAGCTGCCTTCCAGAGTCTGTATTCTCATCACTTGATCTTACATCATCTGCAAATGGGCGAGAACTTCACTCACCAGCTTCGTCAGGGCTCCTGGATGGGGAAAAGCCAGGAGGCACCACGGATCACTCTTCTCTACCTTTCAACTCCAATGAGGACCCTGGAGAGCTATGGTCCGATCAGGGTCACAAAAGGAGTCAGGGCTCAACTTGCCCTCCCATTTTTGCCTGTGAACTTGAGCTTCTCTTCTCTGACCCTCGGTTTCCTGGTCTACTAAAGGGAGATTACAGTATCTACCTATCATGAGGAATGTGTGGTTACATGATTTCTGTGTAATATGGGAATCACAATGGCACTGATCTTACAGGGCGTTGTGAGGATTTCACTTAGGGCATTGTGAGGATTTCACGTATTCTTGCATATAAAGAGTCACAAAAATTGCAGGGTGTAAAGTAAGTGCTCAGTACATGTTACCCACGGATATCACCATGATCATGATCACCACCACCACCACCATCATCGTCATCACCATTACTTGTATTTGTAAGACAATATTTATGTCTTTGTAAAAGTCATGGGGGGATACCTGGCACGACATTGGCACCCAATAAATAGCAGTTCCCACTTCCACCTCCCAAGGTCCCAGGGCTCCCAATGTCATGCCCACCAACTTTGCACAGACCCCTTCTAGACTGTCCCAGTTTTCAGCTGGAGGCCCTGGCTTTGGTGAAGAGTGATCTAACTATTTCCCACAAAGAGCTCACACAAAGTACAGCTGGATGGTGGAGGCAGACTCCTTCCTCCCCTCTCTCTCTCTGCTGTGGTGTGCAAGAGTGCACCTCCTCTTCAACATCGGGCCCCCTCCACCAGCCCAGGCCTGTCCCCAGTCACTGCAGTATGGTTCACTAAAGTGCACAATGTCACACAGACAGTAAGAGGAGCTTAGTAGAAACCTGTTGATTAAGAGAACAGTTAAGTCTGGCATATACACACCCAACTATGATATAGCCATCATAAATGATGGACTACCTTTCATACATTTTGAGATTTTTTTTTTTTCCGGTGTACTTGGTCATAACTGAAATGTTCCGCATTTCAGTGGAAATAAGTGCATTGTTGGCTCTATCCATGTTGACTTTGATTGGGATTTAAAATGTCTTCAGTAAGATCATGCAATGATTCAGTATTGTAATCAAATTCACTATGTCTGCAGGAAGGCATGGAAAGGGCCACCTGATATAGGACAGATTCTCCATCTAAATAAGTCAAGAGATCTTTTTTAACAGATATGAAATAATAGGTTCTGAGAGAGAAAAAAGCTTTGGGTCACTGTTGACAATGTTTTTCCCCTTCTTAGTGGAACATAGAATAACAGCATGCCTTATAATCAATTATATAATCACAAAATGCATTACAGGAGGCCTTTGTAATGCTGTAATAATGTTGTCAAAAATACCTTAAAATTCTCTATATAATATGATTACGATTACAACTAGAAAAATGCACAACAACAACACACAGAGTATGGAGAAGAAAGACTGGAAAGAAATAACCCTAAAAGTTAATGGAGCTTATATTTGGAAAGTGAAGTAAACATGGAATCCTCTTTAGCTGGCAGAGAGAAGGAAATGCATTAATTTTTGGTCCATCACTCTTGAATTCAATTACCAAGCAGTTTGGATGACTTTTCCTTCCTAAACTAGGAGAATATTCAGAATCTCTGGAGTGCTGCAGAATACAAATGTTAGAAGCATTACCCCAGGATAAAAGAGGTGAGCTCTATGCTCTGTCCTAATCCACACAAAGGGGAAGTCCACCAGGGGGGAGTGGAGACTATGGCAAAATTGGTGCTCATAGAAAAGAAGGTGAATGGACAGGGAGCAGGAAGAACTCATTGGCAAGCTCACGTACCTTGAAGGTAAAGGCACAGTCACTGGACAGAGTTGAAAACAAGAAGCAGAAAAGTCTAACAGGTGGCTGGGTGGTGTAAGGAGGGCATGAAGAGGAAAGACAGAGTGACAGTGAAGGCAAAAAGGTCAGAAGAGGGAAACTAAATGAAGGTGATGATTTACATCTGCTACCAAATGCACCAGCCCCATCGATTATTTTTTTCCTAAAAAGAAAAAGAGTTCACTCAAGTTTGATGACTCAAGTTTGATGGTGATTAAGAGAGCAGGTTTTGGAACCACAGTCTTTGGAACCATATATGAAACCCCTGCCTTGCTTTACATGTAAAATGACGATAAATGGTATTCACTTTATGGGCTTGGTGTGAGGATTCAAAGTTATGACATCTAAACATCCATGAACATTTCAGGGAGCAGTATCAGTGCTCAGTGCAGGTTACCAACCGATATCATCATCATCAACATACCCATCACTATCAACATCATAACCAACAGCATCAGCATCAACACCATCACCTCCACCATCACCACCATCACTGCCATTATCACCACCATCATCATCACCGTCACCACCACCGTCATCATCGTCACCACCACCACCATCATCACCATCACCACCAACATTATCATCATCACCTTCATCACCACCATCATCATGATCACCATCACTATTACTACCATCATCACCATCCCGGCCATCACCGTCATTGCCATCATCATCACCATTATCACTACCGTCATTATCATCACCATCACAATTACTACCATCATCACCATCATCACCATAACCACCACTGTCATCACCATCAGCACCACCACCACCACCACCACCACCATCATCATCATCACAATCATTATTTCAATTTCTAAGATAATATTTGTTTTTGTAAAATGCTAAAAAATGGGTTTTAGATAAAATAAAGGGAAAAAAGATAAGTGTGTTTTAAGTGAGAAGCACACAAAAGCAGCAGGGTCTAACTCATTGCTCCTCTGAGGGTCATGTCATCTATACCTCGGTAACACTTGGTCATGAAATAAAAGTTCTTGGAATGAACGTGGTCTCCCTCCTGGTGAGGACTGTGCAGGGTACAGCAGAGACATGACAGTAGAGAAAGACTGATGGAATCCTGCTGGTAGATAGCAACGTGGGATGCGTATTTCTGAGACCTAAACCCAGCTCCCCTTTCCTGAACTTCTAACTTTTTAAAACCAAGATGCATAATTTTCAAAATAGCTCTCTTCAGAGCCAAGTGCCGAATTACCAGCAACACTGAAGAACTCCCAGACACGTAGGCTTTGGAACAAGCCAAGGGTCCTTATACGCCCAACAAACACTTCAGTTGTGGTGAATGTGTCATCATTTCCCTGTCTTGATTTACCTTTCAGAAAGGATAGCATTGTTTGGCTTTAGAATGCTATCTGGTATCTTGGGACATTCTGTTTTCACAAGGTTGCAGCTGCAAAAGATTCCTCCAGAAGGGGAGCGGGTGGCAGAGGAGTGTGGGCGGTTATTTTGCCTGTCCAGTCTCCAGCCTCGCCCTGAGCTCCTGCTCTAAGTCATCTGTGGACTTCCGCTCTCGCCCCCTGAACCCAAGCTCCCTAAAGCAAACAGACAGATCTTTTGAAACAAGTCCTTGGATCCTGTCACCCCCCTGCTTAAAACTCTTCAGTGGCTTCCTTTATTCCTTCAGAATAAAGTCCTAGCTGGTTACACTATGCTCTCCCATCCCATGCTACCTCAGCCACATGGGCCCCTTTTATGCTCTGGCCCACATTGTCCAAGCTCCTTTCTACCTCAGGGTCTTTGCACGTCTATTCACCTTGCCTGGAATGTGTACTGTTGTTCAGTCCCTCCAACTGCAGGTTCTCTTTCATTCCTTGCCTTTTGGGTCAAATATCACCTCCTTAAAGAGGTCTTCCCTGACTTTCCTCCTCCCTCCAACTGATACCCCATGGCCAGTTTAGTTTATTTATTGCACTCAGCATGGTCTCAGACTTGCATATTTTCTTATTTACATGCTTATGGGATTCTTCCTCCTAGGTCTTGTAAGTCCCCTTAAGACAAGGGCCCTTTTGGTTTTGACTTGTTTACTATTTTACTCCAGTACTTAGCTCAGCATAGCATCCAAAAGACAGCTTAATGAATCAATCATTCAATCAATCAGTGAATGAATGAACCAACTAATTCATGAATGAATGAATGTGACTTTAGCTTCTGGAGGTAGGGAAGACAATTCCCCTTAGGTCCCCTTTCCCTGGCCCCCAGCGTCCAAAAATGGTCAGAGAAGGATGTTGTGTGTGTGTTATCTGGGGAAGGGAAGAAAGCCTCAACAAACTTCACCAGCTAGAGGAACTGAAGAGGGGGAGATCCAGTTAGGAAGAACATTACTCCAGGATTCAGGACCCTGGGGCCCCAGAAGCCTGATAGGGGCCTGAAGTACCAGGAACACTGGCTACATCATTAATTCATTTCAACAACCAAACCAAACAAAAAAAAACATTATTGAGCTCCTACTGCGTACTGCCCCACTGGCTGTTTGGTCTAGTGGTTTCTCACTATCGCTTCCTTTTAATCTATAGCAGGAAGGGCAGAGCTGGAAGAAATGATTTTTAAGACCCAGCCAGTTCCAAAGGCCCTCCTCCTTCCTTTTCCATTCCATGGGGCCAGAGATGGTCCAAAGAGAGAGCCTCAGTGTAGGTCACACCTCTGCCACCCACTCGCTGCATGGGGCAAGGATGGCTCTTACATCCCAGTTAGGAGAACAGGCTCCTGGATCACACCCAGTGTGTGTGATCCCCAGTTGCATCATGTCCTAGCTTCATGAACTAGGGCCAGCTGCTAAAATTCTCTGAGCTTTGGTTCCCTCATCCTTAAAACGGATATAATAATATACTCTATTCATAGACCTGTGAAGATTAAATAATCTCTGCAAAGTGCTGAGCACAGAGCCTTGTACGGTGCGGGCCACTCATGTCAGCCATCCTCGGCAGTGGTGGCCGCTCGCTGTTCCGGGCCTTCATACCTCATTTGTAGAAAGTGAGATGGGCTGGAGCCTCCTCTGTGTTTGCCAACAGTGCGCTATGTAAAGAGATCATTTTAGGTGATCCTGGGATCTCTGTGATTCCCTTCCGGGTAGAATATCCCACAAGTAGACTGAGCTCATTGGTTTAATTTCAGATCTGTCAAACCTCCAAAACGGCAAGAAACTGAAGGATTTGGAAGGAGTCAAGCAGGTTGACTGCCAAGGTGGGGCGGGGTGGGGGGAGACATCATATCCCTGTCAAGTGCCACCGTGTGGGGACTGCACCCTGCTGGGTAAATGTGGGTGTTTCCTGAAGGGCAGCCCCGGAGCTGAGAGGAGGCGCCAGGGGTCTAGGAGCTTGTCCATGTGGCTCCTTCCAATGGACAGGACAGCACTGGCCCGGGGCTGGGAGAAGCGACCTGCGTGGTCAGAGAGCTTTTCAAGAGAAGTCTTCCTTCAAACCAACGTGTAAACCTTCATGAACACTCAAATGCGGAGGAGGGGGATAGACTGGGAGTGATGTTCTCATTTTACATATTGAGAAAACACAGCATATAAGTTGTTAAATAAAATGACTCTGGGACCGCACCTTGAACTTCATACCTTGAATTTCTATTGCGTTGGTCTTCTGAGAAGCTTGGAACACGCACCCAAATTGTGAAATGACTTGGCCCCGTTCTCGCAGTCATACTGAGACCAGGATCAGAGCATGAACATGTGACACCCTCGTCAACAACACAGGCATCAATCACACGGAGGTCCAACATTATGTAAATACCAGCATATGTATTAGTTTATGGTCTTGATGTCACCTCCTTCCTGGCCGAGCAGTAAGCCAGCTATGTGAAATCTGGCACCAGTCGAAACTGTGGACAGATGGGGGCCTATCAGTGGCCACCGATCACCAGAACACCGGAAGGAGTCCAACGAAAGGAATGGAGGACATAGAGGGTAAATCAAGACACAGGCTGCCTGGTGTGGCTTGGGAGTCGGGCACAGAGCTTGACTGAACTGTACCCTAAGCTGTGTGACTGGACAGGGGGGATGGTCACTGATTTGAATCTCATACTTCCCATCTGCGGAATGGGTGGCAAAGGAACGATAAAGGTCAAATGTGACAGTATCTGTGGAAAGCGTCCCAGTATGTGGCACCTCATCGGTGCTCACAAAATGGTGATTCTCTCCCCAGGGGAGGTCCTCAGGGAGAGGCCAGCATGCTGTGCTCCCGTCTTCTGTGAAGTCATCCTTAGGTAATCTGGCAAAATTAGATCCTACTTTGTTCTGCTTTCTCAGCCCCTCATGCACACCTCCATGCTAATGTGTATCATACCACACTCCGACTGTCCATGTAAGTGGCAGCTCCCGGTGTGACCAGGAGCTCCTCATGGGCAGGCACAGGGTCCTTTTATGCGTGTATTTCCAGGGCTCCACTGTGCTGTCCGGTAGGACAGCCACTAGCCACAGGTGGCTATTTAAATGAAAACTTCAGTCCCTCAGACACACTGGCCACATTTCACGTGCTCAGAGCGACTGTACTGGACCACGAAGACCCAGAACTTTTCCAACACCGCAGGAAGTCCTGCTGGACGGCACCGACACAGGAAAGCACAGAGTCAACGGCAATGCTGACCAAGCAGGAGGGGAGACAGGGAAGGGGGGGGCCGACTGGCCTGATGGACCCCATGTTGGCTTCCAAACCCAGAAACAACGGTCCTTACAAAATACTCCCTGAGACTTTCCTGACCTTACCTTCATTCCCAATCTTCCCTATTTTCTTCACATTTGTCTTACAAGTCATGTAAAATTTGAAAACACACACGCTGTGTAAAAATAGGATTTGGTGAGATATACCTCCACGCTGGCTCCAAATCTATTCAATTCATAAAGATCACACTTCTCAGCACAGCACACACCACTGGAGCTAAACAAGTGATACGACCCGATTTCCCTGGTACCGCTGGCCAGGCATTGTTTGTGTATCATCACACCGACTTCTTGTAATACCTACTGGAATGCCCATTTTACAGATGAGAAGACTGAGGAACAGGAGGGCTGAATTGCTGCAGGTCACATAGTGAGCAAGTGTCAGCCAAGACTCAACCCATGGAAGCCTGGCCCTGGATGCCAGGGTCCCAACCACTGTTCTTACTGTCCAGCAAGAGTCAGGCCAATCATCTGCACTGTGGCTGCTGACCCAAATCCTCACACACAGAGGTTGCCTCTAGGGAGGTCTGGAGGAGCCGTGCTGGGAGTGTGGCATCATTTCTTTGAAGTCACCAATCCCTCTCTGCATTCTCCCTTCCCCTTTTACTTCCCAGGGTTCTGTCAGACTGGAAGCCGGAATAAGGTTTTCTGAACTAGCTATGATGTTCTCCTGCAGGCCGCAGACCAAGTGTGGGGGCACACCTGGGTCCTCCTGAGCAAAGTAAACGAAGATACTAATGAGTGTGATCACCTGGTCCAGAGGTTAGAGTAGTGATGGCTATCCACGGACCTTGCCTCAGGAGGACTCACTCAGGTTCCTGCAAGGCTCCTGGTATTATATACCAACACCCAATAAGACCAGAACAAAAGGGAGGTGCCTATCCACTCATCACGATTCAGCACAAAGCAGTGGACCAAAGGTCAATATTCTATTGGCTAAGGAAATAAAAGGTAGAGATGAGGAGGAAAATCAAGCCTGTTTATCAAAACACCCAACTAACTCAATCAGCACCCATGGCCTGGGTGACACCTGGTGGCACCATATTGCTAAGGCTCACATCTGAGCCACCGGAAGACTCTTCCGTCCTGGCTGGAGCAGGGTGGGGTGGCGCGGAGGTTCTAAGCCCAGCCCTCCACGGATGTAGGCGTGAGCTGTCTCAAAACCCATGTATGTCCTTGACCCCCCTGGAAGGTACCGCAGTGACTTCTCTGTTTCAACAAGAGATGAGGAATGAGTCTGGGTATTTCAATTCTTGGAGCAGATAAGCCACAGAAGAACATCACTTTGGGGTAAAAGTCAGGCCCGGGTTTACTCATCAGAAAGCTGCCAGAGAACTCCATGGGGAGACGACACGGTGCGACTCTCCAAGGCTTTGCTGTGAACAGTCAGAACACTCCTAAGTTGCAAAGCCATGAGATATTTTTGTTTCGTGATATTACTGGAGAGGGCTGAATATAGTTCTGGTATCTTTGAGTTCGCTGAACGGGTGAGAGAGAGGCAGGGAACTGGGGAAGCAAGAGGAACTGAGGTATTTCAAGACCAGACGCTTCCAAAAATATGAGCAGGTTTGATGGAGGGAGTTGCCACTCCTTTTCCCTGAAGCCCGAGATGGTTCCCCACTGTCTCAGATGAGGGCTGTGATGTCTCACCATCCGCCGACTTATCTCTCCAGTGTCACCTGGAGCTCCTCTCCCCACGGGAACCTGATACGTCAGCTATGAGGATGAAATGCTGTCCCCTGGATGTGTCACATGTACCCGGGTTCCCTGGGCTGGCTCGTGTGCTTGCCTCCACCTGCAAAGCCCTTTCCCTCCCTTCTCTGATTGGAACAAAAGTCCATTTATCTTCCTGGCATACTTGGAATGTGGCCGCCTATGTGAAGTCTTCCCCAGCTCCCTACCAACGCTGGAGGCATTGATCTCTCCATGCTTCTGCTCCGGTGCCCGCTACGGCACACGACCCAAGCATTCTATTTAGTTGTACATGGGTCTTTCTCCCTCTCAAGACCATGAGTGCTTGCGAGCAAGGGTGACATTCAATTTATCTTTGTACTCTAAAGTAAATATTTGCTGAATGAGGAAATAGATTTGTTGATGTGTATGTGATAGAAAGCACAGTCTCCTGGGGGTACCCACAGCCCAGAACAATGCCATGTACTAGGAACCGCCTTCTTCTATAGAGCATGCGCACACGTGCCTGTGCGTACACACACACAATACACACACACACACACACACACACACACAGTGGTCTCTCAAGCAACTGGACAACAAACTTACAGACATGGCAACATGGATTCCAATGCCTATCATAATTTAGAACTTGTTTTGAATTTAAATCCCCAGCTCTTCTTTTCAGAAGGCCTGGAATGGCTTTTTTTTTTCAAGAAACAAGAACAAATTAAGTGGGAGGTGTATGCAGACACGAAGATATCCACGCAGTCTTTAAACATTTTGAAAGGATCTCATTTCAACTTCCTGCTTTCAGAATTATGTTTTCAAATTCCGTTGGAGGCCTGGAAAAAATGTGTTAAATTCAAATTCTGGATTTTCTGTAAAAGTATGTGAAGTATGCCAACAAAGGTTGAATACAAGAATAATTTTGCTGCCAAGCTCCCTATTCACAATTCACGTGCAAAGGACTGCCTGATCCCAATTAGCTCAAACTTGTTTTTGCTTTTCTTTGTTGTCGCCCGCTGCCCACCTTCCTGGGACTCCTCGTTTTGGGTTATTTGTTCAGACTTCAGCTCCAGACACACCACTGTGATTTCCTTTTTAATAAACACTATCCAGTGAGTAGCGGAAAACAATGAGAGGCACCTGCACTCTATTATAACTTCTCATTCCACCCACAGACGCGGAGCTATGAATAAGTGAGAACCGCCACCAGCCTAAGAATAGCAACAGCATTTTCCCATAAACACAGTATCATACGACTTCAGCTAACACGAAGGACAAAGTACCCCGCGGCCCCATTGTATTAAATGGAGTAGGAATGTCACGAGGAGAGCCAAATGTCTGTTGTCTGTCTGTGGCCAATGACTTTGTCAGGGGTGGGGCTGCGGGACAGTCCATTCCATGCTAGGAAGCAGCTGGGCACTCCTAAAATCATAGGGACGGACGCACAGTGCTACTTAATGACAGACCAAGAACCAGAAGCAGAGGTTGTAGAGGACAGAGCAGGAGGTGGGGAGTCACCGAATACACGTTCAGGTTTCATCTCACACATCTAACAAACATCTACGGAAGGCCTAATATATGTGCGGGCACTGTGCTCGGGCTTAGGGTGAACACTGGTGGGTAGCAGCCAAAGACCCGTGCCCTCATGGAGTTTACGGTCTAGCCGCTTGCTATCTGTGCCGCTTGAGCAAGTCACCTAACCCCGTGGAGCCTCTGTTTCCTGCCTGGGACATGGGCTAAGAACAAGCCAGACAGTGTCTGAAGCCTGTAATGAGCCATGCTGGCAATAACAGTCACTGCTGTTTTGGTAAAATCACCTTCAAAGTATTTATTACCTACAAAGAGGAAGACAGTAACTTTACCAAGGAGGACTCAGCAGACATCCCAATGACCCAGTGATCACGATGAACGTGACCAACAACACATGTACACTATTAATCCCACGATAAGATGCACTGAGAAGGAAAACACGTAATTTCTGTAATAGTCATCTTTTCTGTAGATTTTTAAAAAGATAACATTTGCCATTTTAACCCTTGTTAAGTGCACAATTCAGTGGTGTTAATTACATTCACAATGTCGTGCGACCATCCCCACCACCCATCCCGAAAACTCTTTCATCACCCCAGACAGAACGACAACCGCTTCTGAGCAGATGTTTATGTTGGACACTGAGCCTCTTCAAGCAAATGTTTTGGTGGCAACTACATTCATTTAAGCACTCAAGGCCAAGGTCATGCAAACATGCCGGATGCTTTCCTCTCTCTCCATTCCACTTCCTAGCCATTAGAAAAGCTACTCTCCGACGATAGCCAGCCTCCGACTCCTTCTCAAGGCTGCCGTCGCTATTGCTCACCCAGGCCACCTTCATCTGTCTCTTGGAGTACCACAGTAGCTTCCTCACCGGGTCGCTGCTTCTGTCCTCACCGCCTGCCCAAGAATCTACGTGGGACCCAGCAGCCAGAGTGATCCTTCTGAAGTGCAAGGCAGTTCGCAGCACATCTCTGCTCAAGACATTGCTCTCAGCCTGCCTGCTCGGGTCAAATGCCCTTTCTCAGGCACCCTCTCCTGCCTTCATCCTTACCCACTGTGCCACAGCTGGCTGCTTGCTGCTCCTCAAACAGCCCAGGCCAGCTCTGACCTCACGGCCTTCGCACCTGCTGTTCCCTCCGCCGGGAATGCTCTGCCTGCAGCTATGACTTCCTCGGGCTTCTGCTCAAACATCACCTGTCCAGAGAGGCCTTCCCTGAACATTCTCTGTAAAACAGCCCATCTGACCTCCTTGTCCTCCCCACTCTACTTATTAGCATCTGCCCCAGTCTTCCAGAGGTTCCCTCTCAGCACGAACTCAGCTACCAGGGCCCTGCTGAGGAAGGCACCCCTCCCCTTTGCCACAGGGCCAAGTCAGGCTTCACCAGTAGAGGGCGCAGGAGGGACACTGGAGGATCCGCTCGGTGTCTCAGAAGCACCCTCCCTGTGGGCAGCTTACTCCTACCCTGCACCCAGGGCAACTTTCCTGGCACATCACTCCCAATGGACTTCCAGTGACTTCCACGGCAGGCCACCTTCCATTCATGACCTTCCCCAGCACCAGGGAGGGTGGCTTCCTAGAGAGTCCCACTTGTACGCAGTCTCAGGGAAAACTCAGCAACCCATGGACCATGGTGGCTGGACCCCAGTCCTGGGGAGTGGGTGCCCCTTTTCCTGATCCATTCCTTCCGTGGGTGTGCTGACTCAGCCTTTGAGGTAGTGTCTGCTCCCAGACCCGCATTCCCCCTAGTAGCCAATAATACCTTACTATAGTTAATAGATCTTTATATTAAATTTTCCCGATTAAAATCTCCGGGTAGATTTTCCTGATTGAATCTTGACTGACACAGTAGCAGAAGGCAAGCAAAAATTTTGCTGTGCTTCCTAATTTACTAAAGATTGTTTATATTTACCACTTTGTTTGCTGCTGTGTGCTTAACATGTTATAGGCACTTGATAAATCTTGGGAGGGAGGTAGGTAAGGAGGAAGGAAGGAAGGGAGGGAGGAGAAAGGGAAGGAGAAGAGGGAGTATGGACGGACAGATGGTTGGATGGTGCCCCCCCAACTCCACGTGGCATCACATGGTTTATAGCAGGGCCTGGTATGCAGTAAGCGCTCGTAAAATAGTCCCTCACATCTCTGAAGACCTCCCATTACTCCTACTTAACCACTCCCGTCCTTCCACCAACTACTTGGAATACTGAAACGCCCCCTATCACGTGCCAGAGCCTCAAGTCTGGGCCTGCCCTGGGACTCTCCTAAAGAAAAACAGCAACAACAACACGAGCAGAGGCAGAAAGAGGAAAGAAAGCATCTTTGGACCAAATCTGGAACTTCTGGTGCTTGTTTTTATTCTGATGATCAAAACAGAATGGAAACAGTCTGCCGCACCTACACTGTGGTGCACCTAGTTTCCTGCTTGCGGAGACATTCTCCTTTCACTGTGATTGGAGAACCTCGCCTGGGTCAGCATCTAATTTCTGGTGTGAATATTCTCTTTCCCATTCTACAAAAAGACCTACCAGTAGGCTGTGAAATGAGCTTTCACAAAAGCATAAAATGCGCCTGATAATTAAAATGCTCAGCAATTAGAGTAATGAACTACACTCCAATCTCCTGAGTTAATTTCATAACCTCAGAAAATTATAAAGAAAAACTATTTGGAGACTAGAAACCTCTAAAGGATTTTTTTTTTCTTGTTGACTCATCTATCATGTTTCGATTTGCTTACAATTTCATTCTCCTTCAATTGTTTTTCTTCTGTGGCCCCATTGCTTTGGACTCATACTGGCCATCCTTATATGCTCACAAAATAAACCAAGAAGAAAGCTACAAAATCCCAAAGCCAAGAATTACGATTAGCTAGTGAAACACATAATAAGAATATAATACAGCTAATGAAAGAGCACAAGGGTATTTAATACCAAACCCCTGATGTAAATAACAATTGTCTATTTCAATTACTGTTTTTACGTCAAATTCCAAACAGTACTAGAAGAAATTAGCACAGTAGTAACTCATGGTGCTAAAACGCAGCCACGAACCCAAAGAAAACAAGAATAAAAAGGCATCTGAGTGTCAAAATGGATGTGGCTTTCTTCAAAGGAGACACACAAATGGCAAATAAGCACATGAGAAGATGTGTTCAACATCATTAGTCATTACAGAAATGCAAATCACAATCGCAATGAGATATCACTTCAATTCACATTAATAGAAGGACTAGCATAAAAAAAAGGAAACTAACAAGCTTTGGTGAGGGTGTGAAGAATGACATATTGCTGGCGGGAATGTAAAATGGTACAAGTGTTGTGGAAAACAGTTTGGCAGCTTCTCAAAACGTTGAGGCTACAACTACCGTGTGACCCAGAAATTTCACTCCTAGGTATACATCCAGAAGAACTGAAAGCAGGGACTCAAAAACAGATATTTGCACACTGGTGCTAACAGCGACATTATTCACAATAGGCAAAAGGTGGAACCAATCCAAGTAGCCACTAGTAGGTGAACAGATTAACAAAATGTGGCATAAATACATACAACAGTATACTATCCAGCCATAAAAAGAATGAAATTTGGTATGTGCTACAACATGGAGAGACCTTAAAAACTTTATGTGTAATGGGGGCACCTGGGTGGCTCAGTTGGTTAAGCGTCTGCCTTCGGCTCAGGTCATCATCTCGGGGTCCTGGGATCGAGCCCAGAGTCTGGCTCCCTGCTCAGTGGGGAGTCTGCTTCTCCCTCACACTCTGTCCCTGCCCCCCCCACCCACTCTTGCTTGTGCTCACTCTCTCTCTCTCTCAAATAAATAAAAATCTTTAAAAAAAGACCAATATTATGTGTAATGAAATAAAACAGACACAGTAGGACAATATTGTATGATTCCACTTACAGGAGATAGCTAGACTAGGCAAATGCATAGAAGCAAAAGGATAGAGGTTAGCGGGTATCTCCAGAAGTGGAGAAGGGGGAGTTCTTGTCTAATGGACAGAGAGTTTACGTTTGGGATGATTAAAAAAAAAAAAAAAAAGAGAAATTTTACAAATAGATAGTGGCAATACAACACCGTGACTAAAATTAATGCCACTGACTTGTATACTTAGCAATGGGTAAAATGAAATTTTTGTATTATGTATCTTTTACCACCACAACAATGGACGCCACACGCATGCGCGCTAAAATCTATGTACTGTCTCATAAAGGACCTTGCCAGGCCCTTGCTCTGGGCCTGTTTACTCTCATTTTACACAGAACTCTAACAAACTTGATTAATTAGATTCCTCATCTTAACGTTTTGGAGGCAGCTCACTGACGAGGCCTCTGCATGTTTTTATAAGGTTGGCATATGGCTGGGAGGGAGGAAGAAGAGCACGGCTTCCTGCCAGTCCTGAGTGATTCAAGTGTATCTGATGAAATCCTTTTCAGAACAGCCTGGGAAATAGTCTTTTTAGAATAGCCTGGAAATAGTCTTTTTTAGAATAGCCTGGAAATAGCCCGGGGCGAGGCAAGTCATCTAATCTCCTGCACCTGGCACTGGAGGCTGACCCGGAGAGCACCCATCCCATCAACTGTCAGGGGGTGGGTGTGCGCGCGCACGTGCGTGTGTGCATGGCAACCTCTTGGCCTCAGTTGTTACCTACCATGGAAAGGCTTGGAACAAAAAGTCCTGGAGATGTGAAATGTCTGAACAACAACAACAAGAAAAAAATCTCCAACTGGTGACCAGCAGAGAGGTCCATGCAGAAGAGAAAGAAAAAAAGACCCAGGAAGAGCAGCAGGACCAGCGGGAGAGGGCCATCAGGCTGGGAGGGATCCCCAAGCTGGTACCGTGAGTCCCTCCACCCGCGGGCCAGTGAAGGAGCATCCCGGGCGTGGCAATGGCCGGGGCGTGGCTAGTGCGGCACATCACAGCGGGGTCCACGGGACCTGTGGCTCCACCTGTCCCGGAAGCTTGTGAGAAATGCCAGTTTCTCCTGTAGAGGGGGTGATTTTTTGCAGCTGGTTTCTCTCCCTGTCAGTCTCTTTTTGGTGCAACCTGCAGAGTGAATTCACTGAAAACTCTCCTTTGCTTGATCCAACTCTTCCTTAGAGCCTTCAGTGTTTATACATCTCAGTAAGCAGATATCTAGGCCCTAAAGGCACAACTTAGATATTCAAACACTTGCATTTATGAAAGTGAATTCTCTCAGAACGCTGCTATGTCCACAGTAAGGCCAGTAAATCTCTGCTATGAACAATAGCAGCAAGGAATCAGACATGTGTAGAGCGGTCACCACCACGCTCAGCACTCTGCAGACATCGCCTCATTGAATTCTCACGACCTCACCAGGCAGGTACTCGTCTTGCCCCCATTTTGCAGCTGGGAGCACTGAGGCTGAGAGAGACTCAAGCAGCTTGTCCACAGTTACCACAGATAATGGGGAGGAGCCAGGGATCAAAACAGGGAGCACAGCTTTTGAACCCACCCTGCTACCCACACGTCAGTGAGTAAACGGAGGAACGATGGGAGGAAAGAATGTCAGAGCAAGAGGGAGGAAGGACAAGAGGGAGGAAGGACAAGAGGGAGTGGGGATGCGGGAGATGGCAGGGTAGTGACAGAGCTGTCTTCGGTTCTGGAGAAGTAGGCAACTGGTTTTTTATCCCCCAAACCCACTCCCAGAAGAGGCACCTTCCCACAAGAATGAATTCCCTTCCACCAAGAGGACAAGAGGGCCTGCCAAGTGGGGCTGGAGAAACAGGCATCTCGGGTCAAGCTCCCAGAGAAATCGGGACTTGCCAAGTTCTGATATGACTGAAAGGCAACGCTGGCTGGGCTGGGAGGCGGCCCCCCTCTTTTTGGCAGGAACACGGAGCTATCTAACAACACCCAGCCTCATTTCGAAACAGGCTGAGGCCGGAAGACTGAAAACAATATGGCACCCCATAAACTGCTGAGTGCAGGAGAAGCACAGTGACTTTTCAGCAAAGATGGTGAAATGATTTTTATCCTGGAGCACCAGCTGATCCTACTCACAGTGCCACTTCTGGACCCTTTGGAGCAAATATTTCACATATCCTGTGCAGCTGGTGCCACTCCAAGCATGATCTGGGCAGAGGCCCAAATATACATCCCAGCCCACAGTGGATGGAAGGCAGAGGGAGAGAAGGGCTTTCCCTGGCTCAAAGGTGGTAAAGGAAACAGATAAGGGTCTTGGGGTGCTGGAGTCTTCACAATCCCATGGAGACCCCCAAGCCCTTGACAGGACAATTACAAAGAGGAGAGACAGCTCCACTATGCTAACAAATAAGATGTGGACATATCATAACTAAATATTGGAGAAATTAGTCAAAATCAGATGAGTTTAGAGAATAATCAAAAGAACTGAGACAAAAGGCATAGGTACCACAGAACAACTTTGTTGAACAAACACTGAGTGAGTACCTACTATGTGCAGGGCACCGGGCGAGAGGCTGCAGATAACTGTGGTGACTGGGACAAGGCTTTGCTTCAAAGGCAGCAACTGAGCAATGATAAATGCTTTGGGAGTCAGAGGAACTGGGGTTGAGAAATTTGGAACACAGGCTTCTTCTTGTATTGTATATAAAAAGAGTTCATGTCTGTCTTTCCTAACTAGACGCTGGATGCTTCTGTGGATTACGAACTCCTTAAGGCCCAAAGCTGGGCCCAGGCCACTGCCTGGTGCATGGCAAGCATTCGGTGAATGTTGGCTGGGCCGAACAGAAATAAGTACATGTTAACATAAACATGTGACAGTAAGAGAAGAAATCACACGGGAAATATCTGGAATGATTGAGAATGAAAACACAGCATACCAACACTGCTGGGATGCTGGTAAAGCGGTACTTTGAAGGAAATGTGTAGCTTTGTAATAACCATATGAATGATGCCCGGTGACCAATGGCTTTCTGGCCCTAGACTCTGATGCCTTCAGGTGGAGGAACTGTTTTTGGAAGTTCAGTTTTGTGTCCTCAGAGCCTAGACTTGTGCTTGGCACAGAGCAGATGCTCAGGAAACAACCCCTTCGGTGGGAATGGGAATGTTCCATGTGTTTCCCAGACGACATACTCAGTTGTGCTTCTAGAGGTGGACGGCTATTGCTCCCCTGGTCCCTCCTGCCTGGACAACCCTTCCGGGCCTTTGTGGTGGCTGCGGTTGTTTGTGGAACACTCAGCCTTCAGGAGTACCTAACGTTTATTGAGCTGAGTGCAGTCCACTGGGTCCCTCACGAGTATCATCTTGTTTTATCTGCATAACAAGCGGGCACTAATATAATCCCCCAGAACCATAATAGTACTTGCTTGTTGTGCAGATATAGAAACTGATACAGAAACTGAGGCCCAGAGAGGTTAAGCAACTTGGCCCACATCACACAGCTGGGAAGTAGTAGAACCAGGACTTGAAACCAGACGATACGAATCCAGAGCTGCTGTTCTTAACCACAGTGGGTTACTGCCTCCCACTCAGGTTAAGAATAAGCTCCAACAGATAGTTTTCCTGGTAAACTGTCCCTCCTCTGGGCTCTGTGAACATCCTTGTGACTACTGTTATCACTGCTCTGCCACTCCCACAGGGTCGGTGGTCTGTTGTCTTATGCTCTGAGTTTCTCACGACAGGGCTGGGTCTCACTGTCTCTGTGGCCTCACTAGAGGCTTAAGGCTTAGGGGATACCCACTTACTGTCTGCTCAGCTCAGCTAGACGTGGGGGTGGAGGCGCACAGCTTTTCTCAAGCTGTAACTTGCAGGCGAGTCACCTGGAGATTTTGTGAAAATGCAGATTCTGACTCAGCAGGTCTGGGGTCAGCCTGAGGTTCTGCATTTCCAGGGGTGCCGGACCCGCGTATGGAGTGGGGATGCGGGAAATGGCAGGGTAGTGACAGAGCTGCCTTCGGCTCTTAGCTGAAAAACTCCTGACTCTGTGATCGTGGGCAAATCAATTCACTGCTCTTGGCCTCAGCTTCCAGATCTGTAAACTGAGAACAGCTGGGCCCACCTTACAGTTACTGTGGGGGTAAAACCAGAGAAGTTGAGAGAAAAGGCCAGCACAGTTCTGACACCAAAGAGTAAAATTTCTTTAATCTGAGAAATTCTCCTGATATTTATTCATTAATTCATCCTCTTTGTAGGAGTTTCTTGAATCTCTCCTAGATTGTCTTCTGTGGTCCATATGACACATGCACATACACAGGAACGCACACACACACACACACACGAAAATGAAGTGGTAATGACCCCATTTCAGGCTGGCCTGCCCTGAGCTGCTTTATGGCATGGTTCCCCTCCCTCCTCATACCAAGGGGGCGGCTACCTAAATCCAACAAGGAACGTGTGATTTTCAAGGTGAGGCTACAGTGCTACCAAATCCAAATCCACAGAGGCCATCAGTGTTTCTTGTTCAAGACTAATCAGGGGTGACCAGATGTCAGGAGGAACCCAAATGTGTCAAGCCGTCAGCCGTTCCAAACCAACCAATCTCAGCTAGACTGGTGGGAGTCCTGAGGTCAAGAGCTGCGAGCCCACCACAAACCACAGAGAAAGTCCTGGGGTAGCGAGTGGAGAAGGAAAAGCAACAGACCAACCACAGGTTCAGCCAACACACAATTCTCCCCGGTGACAAGAGGCATGTTTGTTGGTCCCGGAGCCGAGAGAGGGCATTTGACAAGTAAACAAAACTAAACGAAAAATTTTAATGCTAAAGAGTTCGCCCTGAAAACTCATGTGTCTTTTAAATTTGTGGGGAAATAGGCTGAGAAAATGCAAACAGATTAGGAAAGACAATCAGATCAAACTTTTCAAAGGCTTTTTCTTTGTGACATGTTCTGCTAATGGCCTACTGCAAACTGAGGCTGGACAGGATGAGCCCCTCCTCCTCTTGAGTGGCACTGTAATAAAAACAGTTGAAAACCTTTTTGGGACAGAAAAGGAATGTAATAATTGTTATAAGAACAGAACAAGAAATAACCCCATGCTGTCATTAGCCCATCATGATCCCCAAGCTGACAAGGTACTGTGCCTCCCAAAGTCTCATGGACCAACCCTGGAACCTGGAGCTTGAGAAGAGCTGTCTGACCCTGAATCTAGGATCTTAGCTCTTGACCAAACACAAGGGCAACTTCTTGGAGGGGAAATGCAGACACAAGACCCCCAGTCCATTGTGGGCATTCCCTCCTAACTGTGAGATTGGAGAGTAGAGTGTATTAGGCTAAATAGCACCTCCTGAAAGGTGTCCATGTTCTAATCCCCAGAACCAATGAATATGACACTTTACATGGCAGAAGGGATTTCGGAGATGGGATAAAGTTAAAGATCCTGAGGTACACAGATTATCCTGAATTATCCAGGTGGGTCCAATGGGATCACAAGAGTCTTTATAAGAGGGAGTTAGCAGGCTCAGAGTCAGAGAGATGTGAAGATGGGAGCAGAAATTAGAAGGATGTGGCCATGAGCCAAGGAATGCCAGTAGCCTCCAGAATCTGGAAGATGGAGGGAATGGATTCTCCCCTACAACCTCCAGATGGAAGCACTCCTGACGACATCTTAATTTTAGCTCCAATGGACACATTTCAGATGGGTGACCTCCCCAACTATAAGAGAATCAACTTGTGTTTCTTTAAGCCACAAAGTTGGCAGTAATTTGTTACAACAGCCATAGGAAACTAAGGACAGGAGCATACAGTCTCAGGTTCAAATTTTAGCTCTGTTTCTTCCAAATGGATGACCGTGGGCCTGTGGCTTAACTACCCCCCCCCACCCCATTCCACTTCCTTGTCCATAGAATGGGAATTCTGTGAAGGGTTAGTTGTAAGAATCCAGTGAGGACCTAGGTTAGTGCCTGAAACATGAGCAGGCTCCCCACATTGCTCTTGGATGACACGGTGTGTAAGAGGGTTGGAAACCAAAACCTAAGCCAAATCTAGCGTTGGCTTAGTCTACCACAGGTGCTCCACTCTCAGTAACAGTGAGAGAAAAAGGACCAAACAGAGATAAGAATGGAAAAAACAAACAAACAAACAAAAAACAGATCCTGTCCACTGGGAACAGAGAATGTTCTTTGTACCCTGCCTCCTAGTTCTGTACACTTAGGAATTCACTTCTCATGGAGGGGGGCACCTTGTTAGTTCCCTACCATGCCCACCATCAAAATGCCTCAGCATTTACATGAACTGGGTTCTCAGTGAACCTGTTCTAAGACTTCTTCATGTATTTTCCCTTAATCACCACAAAGCATCATGCATGGCCTCACTTAAGAGCACTCCGATCAGCACTCAGATGGCAACCACATCCAACGTGCACTATCTTAAATCAAAAGTGGGAATGTGGTGATCCACATAAAAAGGGGGCGCATTGCCAGTTCCAGCTAGAGATAACAGGAACTGGGGACTCAACATATCTAACATATGACCCTGGTTTTGTCTGCAGAAGGAGCTTTTCCTTTCTTTTTTGAACAAGAAAAAATGCACGTCTGGGAAGAAGATTCTCTCCCAAAACTTGAAAACAAAATCTTCAAATAGTGATGCAAACACAGCAACAAGATATATCCTCTTTACAGCAAACGTCAATGTCTTATATACATCATCACCCTTGACTCTCACAACATCCTGATGAGTATACACTATCGCCTCTTTTTATCGATGGGTTCAGAATCATGCAGTGAGGAGAAGAGGCAGGATTTGAACCAAAGCCAGAGCTCTTAACTCCACACTGCGGGACAGGGAAAGGCGAGATAAAAATGGAGCGCCATGGCGGATGGCCTCTGTGGAGATGGTGCTTAGAATGGTGTTGACAAGTCCAAAGATACTGGCATCACAACTGAAGCACGCTTGGGGAAGCCTGTTTCTGATCTGAGGCACGAACAGTGCCTACCCAACTACAGGTGATCACAGCTGGCTCACAGACCCCATAGCACATAATTTTGGTGAGACACTTATTCCTTTTGTATTGTTCAATCCTTCCAATCAAAGAGAATCTTGGTTTGGCTGAGTTTATCTTCAACGCCTCTCTGCAAATTGCTCAACCCCCATTTACATGAAGAGGCTTAGCATCTTCTCTGGTAATAAAGCCACTTGGAACTGATAATATTGTTCTATTTCCATGGTATGTAGTTTTACCCTCATCTATTTTTGGCCAATCATATTGGTTTTCCCTTTATGATGGTGATAGAAAATTTCCTTTTAAAACAAAGCTAATGAAATTATGAATTGACTTAAAGATAAATTGTAATATTAATTAAATATTAACTGCTTTAAATGTTAATTACATAATAACAGGGGACACCGTGAAGGTGAGAGGAGAGGCCAGGAGTTTGGAACAGAGCAGCCTGGCCTATTCAGCAGAGGGTCAGCCATGACTCGGGGCTCTGATGGTCATGAAGTTATAAATGTTTCCCTTCCGGAATGCGTTCAAGGCCAGATGACAGGCTGGCATTGGAGAGGCATGGAGAAGGACTCTGGGGCTGCCAAAGAGACCGACATCCACCTCCTCATCCACAGGGTGTGTGTCTGCCCCATACTACTTATACCTTCCACTTTTCCTAGTCACACTTTGGACCTCACAATAACGGTAATCTGGAGTCATCAAAGCTGCAAGATGTGCTCTGTTTGGGAAGGCAGGGAAAGCAGGCGGTACATTTTAGGAAGACATATGCTAAAACAAATTTACATATTTATAATATGGCCCTTTTAAAGGATTAGCCCAACTATTTGTTAAATGGTTAAACCTCAACAATCTAAGAAAGGTAGCAGTCTCATAAGCTCACATAGCCATGGTTTGGTTGGTTTGGGCCATACCAGCACATCACACCACAAACCAATTAGGGAGGAGGTCTAGAAGCAATGGATGCTGTCTGGTAAGGTCACATTTGCCAAAGCAAACCTCATTCTATATATGCAGAGGGAAGAGACCTCAGATTCAACTCCTTTTTCATGCACTTGGAACTAAATGGTGCTGAATAAATAATCCATAGTTTGGACCCTGAATGGGCAGCTAAAAATTAGTTTTTCCAATTGTATTAGTTATCTATTGCTGCATAATCAGTTATCCCAAAATTAAGTGGGCTGAAACAATCATAAACATTTAGTATCTCACACAGTTCTGTGGGTCAGAAATTTGGGAGCAGTTTAGTTTGGTGGTTCTTGGCTCAGGGTCTCAAACACAGCTCAAGTCAAGATTATAGCTGGGTCTGCAATAATGTAAACGCCTGGCTAGGGCTGGAGAATCAGCTTCTGAGATGATCCTCACACCGCTATTGGCTGGAGGCCCAGATTCCTCTCCACAGGGCTGCTTGAGCGTCCTTACAACATGGCAGCTGGCTTTTCCCAGAGCGAGTGATCCCAGGCAGAGCAGGGCAGAAGCCTGAAGGTCTTTTATGGCCTCGCCTCAGAAGCTACACATTGATTTCTGCCACACCCTACTGGTTACATACAGAGGTCAGGACTACTCAGTGTAGGAGAAGACTACCAAGAACTAAGAATCATTGGGGTCACAATCCACAGCCTCTATTTGATTCCTGGTCCACTACTTTAAAGGTAGGTATAGCAGGTGCTTAACTGCAGTTTCATGGAAGAGTGAACTAGCACACAGGGTGAAACTGAGGGGCACGAATACTTCTCAAGTTTACCCTATCGCACAAAGGGCCAATAACTAACTCAACTCCCATGGGAATATTAAGGCGAAGCACTCTCAGAACACTAAAAATAATCCCTCCCCCAACTTTTCTCTTGGGTTTGACGGTCTGTTTTGGCGAAAGCCCATCTTGTAATGATCTAAGGTAAACTACTGCCTAACTAATCTTTTTTTAGAATTCCAGACTGAGTAAACTTCAGAGCTTCCTGAATAATGTCTGAGAGTCCTATGGAGTTCTGTGCTTTCTCAACTGCCTTCACTCTGGCTCCCAAAGCTGCTCATTTTATTGACTTTTCTTTGTTCCAAATTCATTAATAAACTGAGTCTTAAAAGTGAACAAGATTGCCCAGAAACATGATACCTGCTTTGCACTTTAAGCAAGGGGGCCAAACGGAAAAGGAGGGAAAGTGCACATGCCCAAGACCCTTATTTGTCAAGGTGGTTCATACCAGAAGTTCAAGTTTCCTGTGTCCCCTGCTCCTGGATCATGGATTTCACCCTTCCACGCTCTGTCTTCCCTTCTGCAGACAGAGGTCTGAGCATGGGGTGAGTCCTGAGACTTCTTTCTCATGCCCAAGATTTCATACATGAGGCCCTTTCCTCCCAGCCAGATTTTGTCATGTAATTTAAAAGCCACCGCTTCTTACAAATCCATGGTATGTCAGAAATCTGTTATTCTTGGCACATGTTTTTCTCATCAGGTAGCCCTGAGAGCAATCCCATGGTGCTGTAATAATTATTAATATGACTAATATAGAGAGGAGGAAAGGCCCGCGGAATTGACTTGAGGTCCCGAGGCTATGAAATGCCAGGGTTGGGACTGGAACCAGGTATGTCTAGGCAGTTATTCCCACACTCTTTATCGGGGACGACACGGAATGTATTTAACAACTGTCACTGACCAATCTGAGTGCCTGTCCCAGGGCCATGTCCCTCCTCCATGAAAGCAGGCATTACTCCTTCAGGTGATGACTCACTCAGCAATCCCAGTGGTCAGTGGGCATCTGAGGGGCTTGAGGCAGGACCACTTATCAAACAGTGTGGAAGAATTTGATATTCTAACACCAGGATGGCCACCCTGGTAGGCACTGGCTGAAGAATGTCTCTGTTCTTTTCACATCATCTTGCAGCCTTAAAATGATTAGTATCGCAAGGCCCTATCATCCCAATATAGAAGGACACGGTCCAAGGGAACAGGGCCAAGTCCTGCTTTACCCAAACCCAGGGTGGTGGGCCACCCACTGTGTTCTTTATCACCTTTGGCAAATGTCTAAGCCTCTCTCCCCAAACTCCTAGGATTAGGTCCTTTAAAGAGAGGCCTCCTTTTTGCTTGTGTTTTCTTCGATAGTATAAATGGTGAGCTCCTTCTGGACAGCACCCCTCCCTGGGCACAGCAACCTCACCCTAGCAGCCAAGGGACACAGAAGAGACTGTGGATGGGTTATTACTTGTTGGCTGAGTTAGTACAGCTCCCAGTCATGATTGTTCAGCTCTACAAAAGGACCTGAGAGGTCTTCTCATTCAGATTTGCCAAACTCAGAGGCCCTGGTGATGAGGGACAAGATCTCTTTTCTCTTATTTCAGAAAACATAACCAAAACAGTGCATTTATTTGTGCCAAGGCTGTGCTCACTAGTTAAAATGTCCAGTCTCGATGCTTTTGCACGTAATTAAAGTATCCATAAGTAGAAATTAGCCGACAGGAAAAAGAGCGAGAGAGTGAGAGCACGACAGTATGGTAATACTTCTATGGGCATCATAAAAATAATTAAGAAAAAAGTTGAACTCATAGAAACAGAGAGGAGAATGGTGGGGGCTGGGGAAATGGGGAGATGTAGGTCAAAGGGTACCAAATTTCAGTTATAAGATGAATACACTCTAGGAATCTAATGTGCACCATGGTGACTACAGTTAATAATAACTGTATTTTATACTTGAAATTTGCTAAGAGAGTAGACCTCAAACTTTCTCACTATTAAAAAAATAAAACAGGTAACTAAGTGAGGTGATGAGTGTGTTATTTAACTTGATTGTGGTAATCATTTACAATGTACACGTATATCAAATCATCATGCCCACTGAAATATACGCAATTTTATTTGTCAATTCTACCTCATAAAGCTGGGTGAGGAAGGAACTATAGGGCATGCAAAGGGAAACTGCTTTAAAAAAAATCCCAAGGCTGCTACCCCTGGTTAATACATAAGAAAATGTATTTCTATTTAATAAACACTATTTATTGGTAGAGAAAACAAACAAACAAACAAACTTAAGAACATGGAATCCATGAAGGGATTAAAAGAAACTGGTATGTGCAATGAGAACGCTGGCTTGCACATTCCGGGCCAGCTTCCTCAAAATAGCCATCTAAGAAGTCCTAATGACTAGGTCATTCATTCATTCCTCTATTCCATAGACATGACATGGGGATTCACCAACTTGCACACTGATCTTAGGCTGTCTGAAATCAACCTGAATGTACGGATTCTCCCCTGAAGATTCATGGAGCACTCATCAGATGAAGAAAGCCCAAATGTTGGGAAGGGAAGTGGTGCTCCCAGAGCTTCATATCCAGCAAATGGATACAGGGAAGATGGTCTCTCCAGAGGCCAAGTCCTCTGGAGAAAAAGCTGCCACGGAGCAAAAGAGAAATGCCTGGCCAAATCCATTTATAATCACAATCTAATAATGCTTAACAATGCCCTATGGGATAAGCCTAAAGAAAATTATGGGAGTAATTACAAGGGTTCACATTAGTGATAATTTAATAATCATCCTCCTTGGCATATCTCTCTTCTTGAGATGGATAAGTTGGATTGCATTAGACAGATTTTTTCTTTCTGTGCCACTTATAAACCATGTGACCTTGGAAAAGTCCCTTCAATTCTAGGCTTTCTTAACATTTTGATCATCTGTAAGAAGGAGGATATAATGCAGTGAAATTCTACAATAATACTTGCTGTGATAAAGACACTTGTGAAGAATCTTGAGGAACAGAGGTGGATGGTCCCCCAACCCCAATATTCCTTCTGCTCCTTCTCTCTCCATCTGGCTGCTGAAATGAGATTCCTACGAGGTTCCTGGAATCACTGCCACTACGCTGGAAGAATCAGCCAACCAAAGGGCCCAGAATTATCCCCACTGATATTAAAGCCGGAGTGTACGTGAGGGGCGCCCAGGATCCCAAGCCAAGCTGGGATCAGGATGGAATTTGATCAGAAAGCCTGACCCCTGGAACTTCTGGCTTGTGAGCTAGGCTGGCTCACCAGCCCATTTCAATAATTAAGTGACTGAATTTATTGAATGCCACTTATCTCGTAAAGTTGTCGCTGAAGATTAAATAAGATAATGCATACACAGCCCTTAGCATATAGTGAGTGCTCCATAAATGTTAACTAAGATGGTTATTATCATGGGACAACAGAAGACAAATATGTTTATCTTAGAGATTTTATCACGATTTAGGAGTGGGTTTAAAAATCTGTTGTGCTTGTTAACTAAATTATATTAGAAAGAACAGTCTTGTTTTAATCTGATTCACTTCCATGAAATCTATTACATAACATTTATCAAGGCTTCAAGTCACTCAACTACTTAGAGGTATATTTTCAGTTATAGGTCCAAGTGAGACCCTCAAGAGCAGGTATTGTATGAAAGATAGAGGGTGAGGGCTAATCAGGTTATTCCTATTCATTTGGGTGACCACTTTGCCTCTGGTCTTAATCTAACACATGTTCATTTCTTTCTTGTCTTTCTTTTTCTTTCTTCCTTCTTTCCTTCCTCCTCTCCTACCCCTCTCATGTCAATCCCATATGATGCTGGCAAGCTGGTAAGGAACTAGGTCTATATATTTGTTAACTCTTTGCAGAAAAGACTTCCTTAACTTATAATTTAGTATTACACCCTATTTTTTACTCTAGGTAAATACAAGGCAGGCATGACTGATAAAAGAATGTTCTTCAGTAAACTCTATTCTAGGATACTGTATCACCCCCTGAGTCTTTTTTTTTTTTTTTTTTAAATAAATGAGGTTTTACCTGATAAATTCTTAGAATTATGTTCCAGGATAAAAGTTTGTCACTATACATCCATGCTTCTTTGTACTGGTTAAGGAGAACTTTTGTTTTAAAGACTCCCAAGAAACCTAGTTGGATTTAATGCTGGTTGATAAAAATAATTTGTCTCTGTTCCTGGTAAATGCACCTCATTTTTTCAGTGCTAATTAGTTTCTGATAGGTTGTTCAAAACCTAGAACAAATATGTCCAATCGTCTTTTCTGTGTACTGTGCTATTCCCTTTCAAGTCACTGCAAACCTACTTTGCAGGAACACATGGTGTCCACTGTTTGAAGCGGCACTGGGCTTTCTCTACTTGTCCAAGTCAATTGACCCTTCCCGGTCCTGATGGTGGCACAACTAGGGGTCCTGGTGACATCCACCTCTCACAGCCCTTAGGAGCAATGGAACAGCGATGGAATTTTGTGCTTGGCATATGCGTCCTGCAGCTGAGCTGCAGCTCGGGGAGTGATTCAGTGGAGATCACTCATAAGCCCATCTGGTCTGTGGCTTCTCCTCCTTGCGCTGGGTCAGGCTGCAGTTGAACCATATAGAGACTTAAACTATCCTACAGGAAGTCCTAATTTTTCTCTTCTCTTTTGTTTCCTTTCTTCTTTCTTGATGTTAAGACAAGGAAAGGCCTCTTAGAAATGCTTTCCACATGCTGTCTTATTTCTCTCTTGATTCAGCCCATTATGGTCTGTTTACCACTAAAGGAAAGAAAATAAAGGAACGGGACACCTCAGTCACTCTGCCCAGAGCTTTTGTCTTGTAAACAGCGCCAGACCTTTAAAAGGCTGCTTTCTGGTCTTCCATCTATTTTTGAGGACCCTCCAAGTGAAGAAAGTCAAACTCGGTATTAAATAACCACCCAGGATGTGGCAGTCAGCTTGAGGTATTAAGAGGCAAGGTTTATAAAAAGCCTGGTTAAATATAGGGAGTATAGTTGCAATCCAAGCCACCTGAGACTCCAACACCCAATATGACACTGATAGAGGCAGTCTATCTGGTCCATTTTCACCGATGTGTAATATATTACACCTACTGCAAGACCTGCCGTGTTTTCCTCCTTAGCCCTTCCTCACCTAGACCAGCAAACACTTCCCTCAGCCCAAGTCATGCTTCATTATCATCCATAGATGTATCCACCACCTTTATTCTTATCTTATGAATATTAATACACTCACTTTTAACATATTTTATATATTTTGTATACATTTTAACTATTATACATACTCCTAGTGTTAGGGGGAAAAAAACCAAACAAACATTAAGTATTTTGTTATGATTTAATATTCTACCACCAGAATCCCAAACTCAACTTCGAGTGTTTTTTTGGTCTTTTCTTTTTCTTTCTTTTTTTTTTTCTAATTTATTTTTTTATTTTATTTTTTTTAAAGATTTTATTTATTTGACAGAGAGAAAGATAGTGAGAGAGGGAACACAAGCAGGGGG
Organism: Phoca vitulina; assembly: GCF_004348235.1. Lineage (NCBI taxonomy): Eukaryota > Metazoa > Chordata > Mammalia > Carnivora > Phocidae > Phoca > Phoca vitulina. Next base: position 8,988,515 of record NW_022589759.1, read on the forward strand.
AGTGGGAGAGGGAGAAGCAGGCTTCCCGCTGAGCAGGGAGCCGGATGCGGGGCTCGATCCCAGGACCCTGGGATCATGACCTGAGCCGAAGGCAGGCGCTTAACGACTGAGCCACCCAGGCGCCCTTCTTTTTTTTTTTTTTAAACTTGAAGTAGCAATTTTAATCCAATAGTCTGTGTGGACTTCTTGTAGCATTTCAATGTTTGTCACTTTCACTCTTTTAAAATTCCAGTTTTCACCCCTTCTCTCTCTGTAGGGCAGAGTCTAACTTCTCTGGGGTTCTGTTTCCTCATCAGCAAAATGCAGATCCACTATCTGTTTTACAGGTAGCTGTAAGGATTTAAAGGTAACCTACCTACGATGCATGCATAACAAACAGACAGCAGCTACCCCACAAAAGCCTGGCTGTTTTGCATTTGCTTATCCATGCAGGCAGCCTCTGGTGGTGGAGGGCTGGCCAGCCACAGCTTTAGTCCACCTACCCCACAAGGCCTCAAACACACCTAGGCTGTGTGATCAGCAATTGATAATTTTAGAATGCACTTGTCTAATTTCTCCGATCCCACTGCTACAAATAGTCCCCGGTTTCGCCCAGGTTCGAATTTCACGATGGCCTGGGGGTATAAAGATGAATTATCTGATTCCGAGAAGAAATAGGAGACCGTGTGTCAGGCTGCTTTGCAAATGAATTCACTGCCCCCCTCAAAGATGCTCCTTCCCACTTAAGATACACGGCTTTACAAGGATTTTGGCAGCATGCGTGTTTGCCATGTCAGAGGGCAAAGTGGATGCAGATGTAATATCACCGAGCGGTGTAATCTGAGCGTGCATGAAACATAACTGCTGAAGGCACGCATCGAGCCCGGGGGAACTCTCTTGCTACGGGCCCAGACAGCACCTCAAATAAGCACCTTACCTAATCTCCCTTGTTGATTCCTATCTGTGCCCAGTGATTTCACGCAGCTGCTGTCTGCTCACCGGTTAGGGCCTGTGGATCGTGGCTGCGCTGTAGTTAGAGCCGGGGTCTCAGATGGTAACACAGACTGTCGGCCTGTTGCCACCATGGGGCAAGACCCTAAGGAGACTAAAGGGAGGGAGCCAAAAGGTGAACTTTATAGCCAGCATGTCGGGGTTCCACTTCTCCTGTGTTATTTAACTCTGTATTCCCAGGGCTTGACATGGAGGCATGCCCAGTAAACTCTGGGAATAGAAATGATTGAATGACTGCCCAAAAACAACTAAGTACTTCCACCACTGGACAATCGTAATTGTTTGCATATAACCTTTGGGACTATTTTATAGATATGTGTGATGAGCTGCTTGTAGGGTGTAGACAAGATCTGTGCGTTCATTCATCAGATATGTATGGAGTGGCCGTTCTGCCCAAGGTCTGGTGACCTTTGTACCCTGGGAATTCAACACGCAGCCCAGGACATGGGGGTGGACTGGATAACTGTCAGATGCAGGAATGAGTTGAAGCAGGTCCGGGAGAGAAAGAGCCAGTTCTGTGGAAAAATGAACGGTGGGAAAGGCAAAGAACGCTTCTGTCATCCCTCTAGGGTCTGCAGAACCCAAGCGCTCTGACCAAGCTCAGTACTTTGGTGCGGATGAACTGAGAACTTCCTGGGCCACTGTGCCTCGGGGCTACCATGAAGGCATGCTATTCTGGCTGCAGAGGCTCTGAGGACCAGGGGATGTTCAGTAGCAGAGGGACCCAAGGGATCAAGGACAAGCCTCTCTCTGGCAGGTGGGGAAACTGAGGCCAACAGAAGGGTTGCAATTTATCCTCGGTCATGGAAGGGACTGGAGACAGAACTGGGACTCGGGGCGGGGGGGTGGGGGGTGACTGGGTGGCTCAGTCGTTAAGTGTCTGCCTTCAGCTCAGGTCATGGTCCCAGGATCCTGGGATCGAGTCCCGCATCGGGTTCCCTGATCAGTGGGGAGCCTGCTTCTCCCTCTCCCTCTGCTGCTCCTCCTGCTTGTGCGCTCCCTCTGTCAAATAAAGAAATAAAATCTTAAAAAAAAAAAAAAAAAAAAAAGAACCAGGCCTTGGATGTCAAGCAATCTGCCAGCTGTGGCTAAAAGACCTCCCTGTGAGCTACGCAAGCTCATGGGCTTATACTCTAGGGAAGACACAGACAGTAAAGGAAGAAATGAACATACACATACTCAGATAGTGGGAAGTGCTCAGAAGAAAAGAAACAGAGTGGGGAGGGAGGAAGATGGTTTGAATCCAATTGCACCATTTACTAGCTGGGTAACACAGACAACTTGCTAAGCCTCTCTGAACCTCAGAGCCTCATCTGTACACTAGGGGGACTAATCATAATCCCTGTTTCATAGAGCGTTTGTGAGATGCCAAGAACACAGTCTGGAACATACGAGCACTTAGTAAATGATGAGATGATGATTACATGACTACAGTTAATGCTTTTATTTAGATAGAGTGGTCAGGGTAGGTGTCTGAGGAAGTGATATTTAAACTGAGCCAGAAGGATTCGAAAGAACCAGCCATGGCTCTTTCTGGACAAAAAGAGCAGTGTGTGCAAAGGTCCTGAGGCAAGCTGAGGTTTTGTGTGCCCCAGAAATAGACAGAAGACCAGAGTTGCTGGAGGGCATTTGGCAAGACTATGCATCATGTCAAGTAAAGTCTGAGAGGAAGGCAGGGGTCCAAATCTGTAGGACATGTAGGCCCTGGTAGAGAGTATGGATTTTACTCTTAGTGGAATACAGTCACTGGAAGGTGTATTAATCAGCAATTGCCAAAATATTGCTGCATAACAAACAATCTTGAAACCTCACTGAGTCACAAGAATATTTTTCTTGCTCACTGGACTAGGGGTTGGCTGGAGCTTGGCTGATATTGACTGGGCTTGGCAGAACTTGGCTCCAAGTTGTCACTCAGGTTTCGGGTTTCCTGAATGTGCCTCATTCTGGGGCTTGAGCTGCAGAGGCACGGCTGTGAGAGAAGTGCAAGGGAGTGAACCTAATCATGTAAGCACATTTGAAGACTCTGCTCACATGGTGTTGGCTGATATCCCCCAAGGGCAAAAGAGAATCACATGACCAGGGCCCCAAATCCAGGAGCAAGGAAATTCACATCACCCACTGTGAGGCCATGGCAGAGGCAGTAATATACAGTATTACTACCATAGGCTACGACTGGGCCAAAGAATCCACGTTACCCATAGGAAACTGGGTTGCTTTCCCCAGACTCCCTCAGTGCCCATCAGGGTCAAGCCTTATCAGACTTTCAACTGCCACCACTCCACCCCCTCTTCCACTGGCCTCTGAGCACCAGCCTCACCCTGCCCTATTTTGGACAAAACTAGGTCAACTTCCTGATAGACCTGGCTTTAATTAGCAGCCAAACCATCCATGGACCATCCAATCAGAAAGATGGCCCTTGACAAATCACATGCTGGCTTGTTCTACCTTAATACTGGTTTTCCTGGGTCTTCTGGCTTTCTCAGAGTCAGCCTTCCTGGGACTCTGGCTGGGAGAGGAGACACATTTGAGGCCTGCCGAGTAGCCTCCACAGGCCTGGCATAGGGTTCAGCCTCACAGTGGCTCAAGTTAGGGGTGGAAGGATCAGGAGTGTTTGTTTCCCTTGGCAGAGCTCCGGCACATGCACATTCTTCACTGGGTTAAAATACAGTGTGCTCTTTCAAACTGGATGACTTACGTTGCCTGTTACATTTTATCTGCAGTGGAGCCCCCCACCCACCCTCAAATTTGGTCTTGGAACTATGTGAGAGGAAAGAAAGAGGAAGGAGAAGGAGGAGAAGAAGGAAAAGAAGAAGAAGAAGAAGAGGAGGAGGAGGAGGAAGAGCAGTGGGGGGAGGGAGGGGGAGGAGGAAGGAAAAGTATATGAGGACGGTGTGGCAGTGAGGGGGTGGGTGTCTATGAAAATTTATGTGCTGAAAAGCAGCTGTAAAATGTTTAATGTTTCAATGAATGTTTTATGTTTACAATAAAAAATCCTCTAGCCAAGAAGGTCTTTAAAATGCTACATTTCCAAGCTGATCCAAGGAAAAGAGTCAAAGGGAGAAGATCCCACAAACTCCTCTCTGCGGAGTGACCCCCAAACACTGAACATTCAAATGAGGTCTGTCCACGTTGTACATGTTAGCACCCAGCTCCATCATGAGCAAGGAGGGAGTAACAGCCCTGATACATGGGGAGACTGGCAACAAGAATGAAAAACATGCTCATTTTTCTCAAAGCCAAGTACCCATGGCATGAAGCCTTGGAAACTTGGGCTTTGGAACAGGATGGCAGGGGAAGTGGGGGAAGGTGCCGGGCTCAGCCTAACACTTGCTGAAAGACTTGATTGTTATCAGTCGGTCCACGACAGCTGACCAAGTGCCATGAGGCTGGGTTCTTCCAGGAAAGAGCCTGGCTTCCACAGCGAGATGCGGGTTCAAGTCCAAACTCTACTCGGAACTGGCTCTGTCTCCCTTAGGTAGGCTCTTAACCTCTAGTGAACCCAGTTTCTTCACCAGTAAAATGCAAGTGGCAGGGACTGCTGGCCAGCACCAAATAAATGGCAGGAGCTGGGGAGCCAGACATGTGATCACAGGGCTCAGGGCAGGCTGTGCATATACCAGGTAGAGGAATTGAGACTTGATGTAGCAGGAAGCTGGGGGCTGCTAAAGCTTTGAGAAAAAACGTGAGTTTGTTCTTCTTTCCTTAACTGATGACTTCAGTCAAGTCATCCTGTGGGTTTTCAGGCTGAGAAGCCAGTTTTACTTTTTATCTGCTCTGTAATTCTTATTTTCCATGTTGCATTCAGGTAAGAGAAAGGCAGTAGAGCCCACAGCCCCGTCCTCATCGGATCCTTTCTTGCCTTCACATACAATGTTCATGCAGCTACTCAAAATAAACAAATACAAACCAAAATCATCGTCAGCTTCTCAGACCCACCCTGCAATTCTGAGCCTATGAGCTTTATAATTCCTGTTCCTTCTGCTTATTATGCTCTTCCCCAAACCCCTTCTTCTTTTCGCAAACTCCTGCTCAGGCCTCAAAGCCCATTTTAAACACCACCTTATCTGTGTCAAACACCCCTTTACAGTGCTCTGAGAGCACACAGGCTTCCTACACCCCGATATTCATCATACCGCCTGCAAAACATCTCTTACTTTTCTGATTTCTCCTCTAAACGTCTCTGGAGGGTAGCTACTGAGTCCTAACCATCTTAGTATGTCCTTAGTGTGAAGCACAGGGCAAGATGTGGATGGAGGGGATCTCCAGGCAAGTTTGGTTGGTGAATGAATGAACGGATGAATGAACAGTAGAAAACACCATTTCTTTTCTACGATGACAGAAGATGGGAGTGTGGCCTCTGAGGGACAAACAGGGATTAGGACCACTGTTCCTCTTCTCAACTCATGACTGCCATCGTACACCCAGAGAGATGAAATGCCCTTTGCTCTCCTGGGCGGGAAGAGTGGTGCTCCTTTGCCAGCCTCCGCCTGGCCCAGGAATAGCTAAGAATCAGGGACTGACTTGCTGTGTAGCAGCAATCCTCTTAGACCCTGGGGGCCCCAGGACAAAGATGCTCAGGGGTCTCCTCCCAGGTGGCTGATGCAGTTCACCTCCTGCTCATGAGCCTGGGGGTATGTTTGTGGACTGGGGCAGGGTATGCTTGGGAGACACTCGGCAGGCCCCTTCTGTTCTCCCAGAAGCCAGGACCCTGTCGTCCCTCTCTTTGGGACATCCAGGAAGCAGCCACAACCGGACAAGACTCCAAGCTGGGGAGCCCCCTCGCTCTTACCGTGAACCCTGACTGAAGTCACGGCAGCGGCGGCTCACTGGGCAATTTCAAACGAACCCCCAAAGTTTCACAAGAACCCCAGATACAAAAGAGATGAAGGATGGAAACTCACACGATAAACCAAAGTTAAAACAAAACCATGTCACCAAACCCCATGTGAACTGAAACCACAGGGCAGAGCGCTCTGACTCTCCAGACACAAACAGCTTGACCCGCGAGTGAGTCACCAGCGTCGCCAGAGCAAGGCCCGGGAGAAAAGGCCCACTTTAAGGGGGGTTCACTCCTGGTGTTGCGGGGACCCTCGGTACTTTCCCTTCCTTGGAGATTTTGAGTAGAAGGAACGAAGGCATTTATGGAGCACCGCCCCTATCCCGTAGGCTCCGGTCAACAATGTAGATACAAATACCTGGTGGACTTTCACAATAACCCTATCTAGGAATGAACCTAGAGGTCAGCCAGAGCTGGAATTTGGGTTCTTTCCTCCAGAAGGGAGAGTCACGGGAGCAGAGGCTTTTCCTGCTCTCCTAGCAGCCCCCAAACTGCCGTAACCATTGATCACTGCCAGCAAATTTAAATTTTGACCATACCCTCAAAAGTTGTCCACTTATTTATCCACAAATGATGTCATGTGCCACTGGATAGGGTATCACAAAACATTTAAAGACGTAGGGAGTGAGATGAATTGAGATACAAGTTAAATGTAAACAGAAGCTGCATTTTTTCTTTCCCTTAGCCCAGTTCAGGGATCACAGGGCATCCAGATTAAAGAAAAAAAAAATACAAGCTGCCCAGTTAAAACTGAGATACAATTTTGCCAAAAAAATTGTGTGCTGTTTATCTTAAATTAAAATTTAAATGGGCACCTCGTATTTTTATTTGCTAAATCTAGCAACCCTAAGGGGTCAGCAAATGTTTTCTGTTAAAGGTCCAGAGTGAATATTCTAGGCTTTGGGGAAGAGATGGTCTTTGTGGCTACTATTCAAATCTCCACTGCAGTGTGAACAGAGCCCCAGGCAAGTCCTACACAATGGGCATGGCGGTGTCCCAATAAAACTTTATTTATAAAATCAAGTGACAAAAAAAATAAAAATAAAAACAAATGATGGCATAGTCTTAGTGTGGGCTGTCGTTTGCTGACCCTACCCTCGTGGATCATCACGGGTACATCCCACTGAGGAGAACCCCGGCCTATAAAAGAGGAGGGCCGGCATTTGCACAGTTCTCCAGCAACATGGCAGAAAAGAAAAACAAGCTCTTGTCTTGTGTTTCCTCTGGGGGTTGGGAGTGGGGGCTGTTCAGCAGCCAGAGGATGGTAACGACAACCTCTTCCATAACAAGGGAGCGTAAAAGGAGTGAAAGCAAGAGCATGTGTGCGCCGCAAACACACGTGGGCATATGCACACGGAGAAAATGATGTAACCAACACACCCGCTCTGTGGACCTGCATTCAGCGTGTCGAACTAAATGCTTCCCCTGCCCCAATTACTAGCGATTCAATCGGCCAACTGGCAGCCATAACAACGATTAACCTTTTTGCCAAATCAATTCCACCAAGTCCCCTTCCAGCACTCAGAGAAATTAAATGGCACCCCCTCGCCCAGGAGGAGGGGCATGCTCTCAGTTACCATACACGTCGGAATCCCCTTCTGCACCTAGAGCCCTGAACAGTGGCCTCCGCATCACCTAGAGCACCGGAAGCCAGCTTCCTGAGGCTGTGTGCCCACCCCCTGCAGCCGGCGGGGGTGCAGAGGTCCAGGCGGACAGCCACTGCCAAGCACTATTAACAGAACCATCGTCACAAGCCATGCGGCATTTGCTCTGCACCAGATGAAGCTGCTTGACTCAACTTCCAGGAGCCCCCGATGGGTAATTTCACACAGAAACCTGTGAGTCACATCAGCGTTTGAAGCATGCCCCGAGACCCCAGCCCTTCCTGAACCCCTCTTTCAACTGCAGCTCGATGGCTTGGGCGTGTTTTCTAAGAAACGGAGTTCCTGCAAGATGAAACTTTCTAACTTAGAAGCATGATGGGGCACGGGGGCTAATGCAGAGATGGCGAGTGATTGAAAGCAGTGGGAGGAGGCCCAGGCAGAGGTGCCCCGGGGGAAGGGGGGGAGGTGGTCCAAGGTGGGACAGTGCAGGCTACCCTTCAATGCTTAGCTCCTGAAGCAGGGTCTCATTTGGGGGACAATTTGGAAGGAGTGAGTTGTCTAACTTTACTGAGGATGTGTGTGTGTGTGTGTGTGTGTGTGTGTGTGTGTGTGTGTGTGTAACAAGAGATGCACAATTCTCCTATTTTGTCTGACCCCAATTATTCAAAAACTCAGTCCTTGTTCCGTCGTGTATAATAAGGAGTCTCTCCACACCCATGCCAGCCCAGTCCTCTGTTCATCAGACCCACTGTCCTGCAGAACTTTCTCAGAGCTTGGAGGAACACTAGGACCGCTGAAAATGGGTAGTTTCCTTTCTGAAAGCACGTGGCACCTGGCTGCTCCTTGGTAATTTTTGCCTGAACATGGTCCTGCTATTCTCCACAGGTGGGTGCGGAGGGAAGGTCTGGCTACCAAAACCCACTATGGCCAGCTTGCTCTCACCAAGCTAAGGAAGCGTCCTTCCTTGAACTACCACAAGAATGGTCTTCAGGATCATGCATTCATTCAACAAACACTTCTGGAACCAGGTACATAAGCATCTGGAAGAAGAGTTATAGCCTTAGCCTTGGGGAGGTCCCATGCGGCTAGAAAGTCACCCAGGGTACAGAGAGGTACCTGCCACAAGCCCCCATGACTTTCCAGCTGTGGAATAGGATGCAGGCCTTGTATTTGAGTCCCATGATGGAGACGGTACAACGGTTCCTAGCCGCTGAGTTGTGTCCCATCATCCTATGTCTTCCTAGGGCCGGGACTCCATTGGTGATACAGGACATGGCATTTAGGGGATGCAGCGCGACAAGAGCAAAAAAACAGCAGAGTCCAACGGGCACAAAACCATGAAGAGCGGGGTAACGTTTAGAGGAAACTTCCTGTCCACCCCCCACCTCCTGATCTTCAGGGTGAGGGCAGGGTGGCAGCGTGGTTAGGGGCAGACTCCAGTACCAGGAAGCTCTGCTCTGAGCCCAGCTGTGGCCTCCGCCCACATTTGCCTCTGTCAAATGGGCAGTCTCCCCTGCCTCACCTCCTGCCCCGTTTGGCCGGGACAAGCAAATGAGATCGTGGTTGTTGAGGGGGCTTCCAAAGCCCTGGAGCATAATACAAAATGGGAGGGAGTGTGAAGGGGCCAGACAAACAAGTAGCTGCTTTATACAAACACGCACTTATCTAATAAAAGTGAGAAAAATGCAGATCCATTCGTATTGTAGCATGCCAGTCATCCCAAAGCAGTGGAAATCTGATTATTTAAAGATTCCCTTTACATCAAGACATCTCACTGGCCAACTGCAGCCAGATTTTGATTTGTAAAGCCCAGGGTCACACATACGGATAAGCTTCAGATTACCAGTTATACATAAATGCCGATTTTGTGTCCAATTATTTAAATATAATCACGAACAAGCAATAATGACAATGCTTCTATCTCCCCCGGTGGCAAGAGCGCACTTCATATATATCAGGAAGGAGGACACTTATCTTCTCACCTCCAGCAGCTCCTGGAAGCTTGAAATGGCTGCACTCTCCTCTCTACAACTTTCTGAACTTTTATGGATCCGACACACACGAGGGCTTAAAAATGTCACTTTTCCCTAACAGAACTGTTTTTCAGAAAGACGTAATCTGAACCTCTAGCTTTCTGGCAGTTGGCAGCTACCACTTAGGAGCCCACCTGGAGTTGCTTAAGGCCACACAACCCAGCATGGCTCTGACAGTGAGGTCCCTGCTACATTAGAACTCGCAGAATCACGTTAGCGACTTTCTCCTGGGATGGGGGAGATGGATTAAAAGCAATAAATACTGATAAAAGGAACCGACTGACTGGGAACAAGAGGCCTGGGGGAGGGACAGGTGAGGGGAAAGGGTGACCTGAAGACAGCCCACCTAGGATGCGCCCCAGGGTCTCACAGGCATCTCTTCTGCAAACGCTCTGTACCAGCCTCTGCAAGACGCAAGTGCGGTGAGGAAAAACAAAGGGAGTCAGCAAAGGAGCAGGCAATCATCTATGATACCTAGAGTTTTATACCTTTTTCTCTTCCAACAGAATCCAGTAAATTTAATTACGTCGAGGCCTCTACTCGTCACTCTGCAAATCTAGTCTCTGCTTTCGAATCTGTTTTATGGGCCTCTGTGACTAAGGCAATAATAAAACACACAACAGATATATGAAAAACATTGAGAGCTATGGATAATCATAAATTTGAGTACATGTCCATTTTTGTGTATGAAAACAGAAGGCACCAAAGACGGCTGAGGAGAGAGCAAAGGGGAACAACCAGAAGGGGGAAGCAGATGTTGGTGCCACGGTCACATCGTATTTCATCAGCCACTGTACCATCTCCCAGTGCTGTGATCTTCTCTGGAGAAGTATCCCTGGCCAATGTCTTTGCTCGCCTCACTGAAAACACCTGGGAAGGTGAGGCCCCTACCAGGGGATGGGCTATGACTTTGTGATATGGGGGTTCATAGCCTGGCCCTCTGGTCTCTAGGTGGAGCAGCTTTAAGGTGCACTTTACATTCCAGAGCCCCCTAAGCCTTAGGACAAAGGTAAATGTCACTAGAGGTCACATCTTCTCTTGACTCCTTTCCCCTCTCCTGCTTTGTTTTCCTCACCCATTACCTCTGAGAACACTCCCTCCATCAAGTACAGGCAACCAAATCCCTGTCTCAGGCTCTACTTCTGGGTGACTCAAGCTACGAGTGTTCAAAAAAAACCAAAATCAATAAAAGCCATAATCTCTTGATTACCAGGTGCTTGACAGGTAAATTGAGAGGGTCCATCTACTGAGAGGTAAGAGGAAAAGATCAAATGGGTACAGGACTTAGAGGCAGACAAATGTGTTCAGATCCCTGGTCCAGTTGTGCATGGATTCTGCAGCGTATGGAGCATCCTGTGATTCACAAGACCTGGAACAGACAGGGCACCTGAAGCCCAGCAGGTGGGGAACCGGGCTTCAGTCTGCTAACATTCTGTGAAGTCTGAGACCACTGGTGCCGTGACAGGACAGGAGCGGTGCACAGGGCGTGTACTGCAAAAGCTGAGGAAGGCAGGACGACTCCATGAGAAGATGAAGGTGCTAAGGACACAGCCACTGCCTGCTCTCTCCTCAAGTATAAAGCAGGTCCACGGCTGCAGACCCTACTAAATATGTTCTCTGAAGAACCATATGGCTGAGCGTAAAATTGGAATGTTTATAGTTAACATTGGAATGACTCCTAGAATCAAAGCACCTCAAAGCAGGATATTGCCTCTGTATTGATCAGGGTTCAGCAGAGAAGCAGAATCAATAGGAGGCAGATATATATATATAATATATATATACATATATATAGTATATGTATATATTATGTACATAATATATATTACATATAATAAATATATAATATATAATAAATTATATATTATATAATTACATATTATGAATTATAAAATTGTTTCCTTGTTATATACATAATTCCTTGTTCCTAATTATAAATTATATATTATATATATAATAATATATATAAATAATATATATATAAATATAAACTATTAGAAATTGGCTCATGTGATTATGCAGGCTGCAAAGTCCCCAAATCTACGGTTGGCAAGCTAGAGAGCCAATGGCGTAAATTCCAGTCTGAAAGCAGGCAGGCTTGAGGCTCAAGAAGAGCTGATGTTTCAGTCTGAGTCCAGAGGCAGGAAAAAGACCAATGTCCACCTCGAGGAACTCAGGCAGGAGGAGTTCTCTCTTACTCCTGAGAGAGTCAGCCTTTCGTGCTATGCAGGCCCTCAGCTGATTAGATGAGACCCACCCACATTAGAGAGGGCAATCTAATTTATTCAGTCCACAGATTCAAATGTTAATCTCATCCTAAAACACCCTCACAGACACACGCAGAATACTTTTTGGCCAAAGAGCTGAGCACCCCATGCTCAGTCAGACTGACATGTAAAATTAATCATCACAGCCTTAGTTACATATAAACCAGCTCTGCCCTCAAGCTCAGCTATCTCAAGGACCTTACATATTTCCCAAATAGGTATAGAGATGACTACATTCGCTAGAAATGTCAGCCAACAGCCCTTTAGGAATGCAAAAGACAAATAGGTTCATTAACACAACAACTATTTATGAAATTCTGATTAGGAATATTATGGGAAAGGTGTTATGGGCAAAACAGGAATACAAATGTTGAAGGTAAATTTAAGTCTCCTGAGACCATACTCCTGAGACATACATGGAAGGGAAAAAATACCCTTTTCAATTCTTTTACGATCCTTGTACTTAACATAAAAAACAACAAGAGTCTCATTTTGGTGCATCTTTAATGCCTAGCACTTCAGTTTCAGAGTCACTGGCAATCATAAGTATCTAGCTAGAATTTAATACCACTGTTTTGTCTCCTTTATATTTATTTTTATGAATATTTTGTATTTATGACAAATGACACCACTCTTCCATTTACATTAGGAATATAAGATTTTCTTTATAAATAGCTTCACATAATAATCTAAGTATATATAAAGATAAGTTAAAACCAAAAAATACGACAGATGAGCAAACAGGTCAACCATTGTGAAGGGGGGATAAAAATGAAGCTTGGGAAACACTATTTTACATTATTAATATGTGAAAACTAAAAAAAAGGGGGGGGGCTGGGTAAAGAAACTGGTCCTGAAAAGTCTAGGAAGAAAAGATGGGAAGAAAATGAATAGCCATCTATTCAAGTTCGTAATGACACAAAATCAACGCCATCTCTTGATTCTTGCTAAAACATCATGCTACTTCTCAAGAAGGGAGGGGGTCAAACCTAATGGAGGCAGCTCCTAAGCCCTTGCTAAGAATTACAGAAACAATTACTTCTACCTGCCATAGATTCAAAAGCCATAGGGAAATAGGCCAGCTCAGGAGTATCTAAACTAATTTCCATTGATTTACTTCTATTTTATTTAAATTAACTAAAGGATTTGAGTCAAAGTTCCTTAAAGTCAGATATGCCCATATGATATCCGGGTGGTTAATTAAGTATAAAGGTTTAATTTCTGATAAAAAAAAATTGGCTAAGAATATTGATGAGAGCATATTCTAGGTATTAAATCTTTGCATCAAATTATCCCAAAACTTAGAGGTGTAAGACAACCACTTACTCTGTTCATGCATTCTGTGAGTCAGGAATTTGAACAGGGCACCAAAGGGACAGTTGACATTTGGAAGGTGGACTCATCTGAAGGCTTGGTCATTCCCTTCATGTCTGATGGTTGATGGGGCCTCAGTTCCTTCCCATGGGGGCCTCTCTGTGTGATCTCCACGTGAGCTAGATGGATCTTCCTTAGCATGGCGGCCAGTTTCCAAGGGTAAGCATCCCATGAGTGAGACAGACCCAGATGGAAGCGATATCATCTTTTACCACGTAGTATCAGAAGCCCCACAATGTCCCTTGTACCACATTCTGAATAGATGGAAGCGAGTCCATAAGGGTAGCCCAGACTCAAGGATGGGAGGATAGGATTAGGCTCTACCTTTCATTGGGAGAATGTCAAAGAATCCGCAAACAGCCAGAACAGATGTTTAATAACAGGAAAACTGCCTCTACCCCGGCTTTATCTCCCTCTTCTTACAAACATCCTGCCCAACAGTGATCATCACGGTCCTTAACCAGATGCATTATCACCTGAGTGCCAAGTTGGAGGGCTTTATGCTGCCTCTTCTTGGTTTCAAGGTACTGATTCTTCACAACCAAAAAGCCCAAAGAAATGAGAAGGAAAAGTAGGTGAGAAAGAGAAAGCCAAGGGTGAGAGAAAGAAAGTAGGAACTGACAGACTGAAAACAGACAGAAAGAACAGATTTATACTCTTCTTCCTTGTAACAAGTCTATGCTGAGACCATGGATGTTCAAAGGAGTCAGTGCCAGAAAGATGTCCCGAGGAGACACAGCAGCAGCACCATCTTTGAAGTCACACGTTCTATAAAAAGGTCTGGAAATCATCGAGCTGTATGTACCTTCAGAAGTAGAGCACCTGGCGCCTTAATGAGAGCGTGCCTCCTGGCTCTAAGTGCTAACCTCAGCTGTGCCGTGGGACCCGCAACGCCGCCATGTCGAGAGTCGGGCCCCGCCTCTAATGAGTATAGGCAATAAAATATCAGCCAACGGAAGAGCTGCATGAAAAGAGACAGTAGGTACTCCTGGGGCTTATTCAGCTCAGTCAAGCTAGATTCATTAACAAGGAAAAAAAAAAAATTAAAAACAAGCAACTTCCTACCAATGATAGCAAATAATTTCAACATTTTCTTAAAATAACCCCAAACACCACGTGCTGGCTGCTACGGGGCCCCGCGTCAACCGCTCTGCAGCTGCTCTGATACTGGAAGTTGGGGACTTAATTAATGATGATAATCTGTTACTGCAGGGGAACAAACAGAGTGACTGGGATTCTGTAGTCACTGCCCAGTTTCTGTGTCTCCTGTGGTTACTGAGTTCCCAGGATTCATGAGTTCCTGGCGGCTCCCTAATGGAGCATGCTTCCCACATCCTATATGATAAGCCAAAAGAGAAGACTGTGTTCTTGTCCTAAAGATTTCTTTCTCTTGGACTCACGTGAACGAGTCCTAAGAAAATCTTAGTTATGGAGTCGGTGTGCTTAGCACGGCCAGCACATGGATTACACAACGCTGGAAAGAAGGAGGAGAGGAGAGCAGGGAGGAGAGGGAAGGCAGGGAGGGAGGAATGGACTCGAGGTGCTAGGCTTGTCATTAAAATCATCCTGACATACATACTTCTCGGTAAGCAATCTGACAATACGTAACCAGGGCCCAAAAAACAAAACAAAACAACTTTATATTCTTGGCCCAAGTAGTTCAAGTCCCCCAATGCCAAGAATTCCTCAAGAATTTATGGTAAGGAGTTAAAAAAACAGACAAAATGTAGGCATCCTAAAGTCACTACGTTGTTTATCACATGGAAACATCAGAAGTAGCGGAATGTCCGACCACGAGGCTGGCGACCTACAAGTCTCACAGGATTAGTAAGGCGGCAGCTGTGACTTGCCTGGGTCTGGGTCTGGCATTGCCCTGCATGTTTCCATTCACAGCCTTGTTCAGACCTACAGGAGCCCTGTGGGTTTGGCACCACCGCAGTTTTACAATCGGGGAGACACACTGCACGGCAGGCTCGAGTCCAAACCCTGGGTTCAGATCCTGTCACTGACCCTCAGCAGCTGAGTGGCTTTGAACATAGTCTCTAGCCTCCATATGTATGAGTCTCCCGGGGCTGCTATAACCAAGAACCACAACTGGGTGGCTTCAAACAACAGAAATTTACCTCTCTCACAGTTCTGGAAGCCAGGAGTCCAAAATGAAAGTATCATCAGGGCTGTGTTCCTGCAAAGCCTTTAGGAGAAGATCCGCCCCTGCCTCTTTCAGCTGGGGCTGGGTGGCTCCAGTCCTGAACTTGTGGCCACATCACTCCCTCCCTGCCTAGCGGTCACCTGGCCTCCTCTTCCTCCTCTTTTCTCAAGTGTCCCCCCCCCCCCCCCCCGCCTTTTTCTGACAAGGACACTTGTCCTTGCATTTAGGGCTCACCTGGATAATCCAGGACTATCTCCTCCTTTCAAGATCATTCACTTGATTACATCTGCAAAGTCCCTTTTTCCAAATAAAGGCACATTCACAGGTTCCAGGAATTGAGGACATGGATGTATCTTTTTGCGGAGCCACCATGCAATCCACACACTCTTCGTGAGCCAAATTTTCCCCGTTTATGAAATAGAGACCATCATAGCCCCTGCCTCCCTGTGCTTGAGGAGGACTAAGTGAGGTGACCCATGCACCATTTCTGTTCTTCTGTGACTTCCATGTTACAAACAGGAAACTAGGATACAAGAAGTTTCAAGTGGCAGATTTAAGGCCCCACAGCCTATCAGCAGATGAGTCTAGATGGGGACGCACTGGCATGGAGTTATCTACAAAAGGAAGGTTATTTTCCCTCTTGGAAATGGAGAGAGTAAAAAGCTGGAAGATTCCGGAGACCATGTAGACCAGCAATTCTCAAAGTGTGGCCCAGGGAACCTATCAGAGGCTCTGTGAGGTCAGAACTCTTTTCATAGCAATGCTAAGATATTATCTCACTGATTTTTTTTTTTTTCTTACAAGTAGAAAAAGAGTTTTCCAGAGGCCACATGCCATGTGATATCGCAATAGACTAAATGCAAAAGCAGATGTGAGTATGGCTGTTTTCTATAAAGCCAAGTATTAAGGAGATTTGCAGAAATATATAACGTTGCTACTCTTCTCACTCTTTGTTTGAAAAGGTACTTACTTTTCATAAAAATGTTATTCATGATTTTTAAAAGAATAAATAACAATGTAATTATTTTCTATTTTAATTGCTAATATGACAAGTAACAACAGATATAATCCACATAAGCAGAAGTTCTTTGGGGTCCTAGATAATTTTTAAGAGTCCTGAATCCTGAGACTAGTGTGTTTGGGAAGCGCTGATGCAGACCAAGGCCGGCGCACAGTAGGACGCACACTCTACCCTTCCTTGTCTCATCACCAGATAGCCATACAGGAGTGACTGCTGTTCCCCCCTGCGTCCTGTCCCAAGTTCAAAGTCCTCTCCACATAGCAATACTAGTAGCCAGGACTCCTTCCACTGCTAGTGAGAGACATTTGGCAGAAGCAAAGAAAAAAAAGAAAAAAATTATGGGAAAGATACAGGAGAGTGCACAGAATTGCAGGAAACAGTTCAGAAACTAGAAGAGCAGCCCCAGGGACCCCCAGGGACTGGCACCTGGACTCAGGTCTTGTTTGCCCCCCCACCCCCATCTCTCTCATCTCTGCATTCTGCAGGATTGTGGAGGGATGAGAAATGTGTCCCCTGGCAGCTCCGGGGTGATGTCTTTACATCTCCAGGACCAGAGGTACAAAGGTTCTTCTGATGAGCCTCGCTGTCCATATCCCATGGACGCACTGAGGGGTCTCTCTTGAGTCAAACACCCACATCCGTGGCTGAGAGCCTGTGGCCATGTGGCCTAGTTGAAGTAAGAGGGAAACAAATTCCCAAGTGAAGACGCTGGTCTTAGGACAAGAAGGGGAAAGCACGCCAGGAAGACTAAAACCACGAATGCCCTCCACTGCACTCAGACTGGCCTAACCAGTAGGTCCACACTCCCTCACCCTCATTTTACAGATGGAAAAACAGGGTCTTTGGTTTCCACAAAGCTATTCTAGACTAGCTCTTCATGGCCCCATGTAACTACCACAACAGTAGGGAGATAAAACCATAGCATCCCCTGGTGCACAGAATCTAGGGCCTAAGATCTTATTTACACAAGTAACTGGCTTGGCTGGCCCCCATTCTCCATCAGTTTAGCCACCATCCCTCAAAAGGAACAAAAAGCAATACTATGTATCAAATTATGATCATAAGAAAGGGAACTTCAATCCAGCTAAAGAACCACCCATTCCATATCAGTGGAGGGTTAGCAAAGGCAGAGTCTGGGAGCAAAGGGCAAAGAGAAACTAAGAATTCACATAGGAGCACCTGTCCATTCCTTTCATAAATGTCCACTATGGGAACCTGAAGTAGATTTGTCTCGGGGCTTGGTTCTAGAAATAACTAGGAACTAGGTAAGTGATCCTGTTTCCCTCTTTGTGTACCCTGCTAGGAAGCTCAGAGTCCCCCTTTCCCTGGTTTACAGGCCCTTCTGACACACATTTTATGAACGAGCCTTGGTCTTGACTTAGTGTTGTGTTTCCTACTCTTATGCTACCTTCCCTTGATCTCCCTATTTTCCCCCACTTTTATTACACTCTTGTTGGGCACTCCAACTGCTTTTTACTAAGACTGCAAAAGCAAACAGCTCTTTCCTATATTTCCTCATTACATTTCCTTAATGCACCTACGTGTTTAATGACAAAACGAAGCAGACGGACCAGGCAGCCATGAGAAAGACCTGCGTATCTAATGCAACCTCTATTTTCCCACGAAGGCGGTGTTGGCAGCTGTGGGGAAACCAAGGCTGCTGTGTCTCCCATCTGCCTGCGTGCGGCTCTTCTGGAGACCAGCCTGCCAAGGAGTTTTGCCCAGGAGTTAGTGCAGGTAATGACCTGACGTGGGGAGCGCCTGGCACAGAAGAGCCGCAAACCCTGAGGGTCTGCTCTTCCCTCGCTTCATCCCTCCGGCGAAGAGCTCAAAATCAGAATAAAATACAAAAGAGGATAACAGATCCCCTTGACGAAGCCCTCTATTAATGCACTAGTCTTGACAGAACTAACTAAGCTAAGAATGGGTGGGGAGGGGAGGCAACAAGGGTGCAGCGTTAGCAACAAAAACAGAAGACAAAAGAAAAGACTGCTGGAAGTTTCCAGACAATCAGAAGTCCAAGGAGCCCCAGAGGCCATGTTGTCTCATGGTGGCTGGCAGGGGACAGACAGAGCCTGAACTGGCTCTGACACTAACTCTAGGTGCCCCCAGGACAGTGTGCTCCTCAAGGGCTCACACCAGAGCTAACCCATGCCCAGGTGCTAGTAGCAGACCCCGACTCTGGCGTAAAACTGAGATACTGCGTTGGAGGAAAGATGGGAGTCTCTGTGTAAACCAGTGGGCTCTAGGCACCGCGTTAAGTGCTCTACACGCATCGTGTCATTGATATTACTGGCTCCATCTTTCAGATGAGACACGATCAGCCGTGGCCATGTTGGGTATCCTGTCCAAGGATGAGATGATGCCAAACATACTGAGCAGAGAGATTCAGGCCCAGGAATGAAGGGGTCATGCCCTGATCTTTGTGAAACTCTGCCATGTCCTCGATGAAGCCTTCCCCAAACCTCCAGCCACCTTGTCTCTTTATTCACTTGTTCATTTGCTCCTCCATGCCTTCATCCATCAGACAAGCGTGAGCTCAGGTACGGTGTGAACTATCGGTACTAAAAGGCTCACAAGGCGAGGTGCTTCCCTGAGATGGGTGCTGCATATTGCGGTTGAATTGTGTCACCCCAAATGATACACTGAAGTCCTGATTCCCGCTATCTGTAAACATGACCTTATTTGGAAATAAGGGCTTTGCAGATGATCAAGTTAAGATGATATCATACTGGAGCAGAGTGGGTTCTAATCCAAAGACTGGTGTCCTTATCAAAAGAGGATAAAAGACAGAGACCCACAAGGATAAGGCCATGAAACGACCGGGGCAGAGACTGAATTAATACATCTCTAAGCCGAGGAACACCAGGACTTCCAGCAACACCAGAAGCTGAGAAAGGCATGGAACAGGCTCTCTCTGAGAGCCTTCACAGAGAGCAGGGCCACGACAACACCTCGATTCAGTACTGCTAGGCTTCAGAACTCAGAGCGGGTGCATTTCTGCTGTTTTAAGCTGCCTAGTTTGTGGTACGTTATACTAGGACAGCCCTGGGAGACCCATACAGGACAGAAAGCACCTGTAGACCACGTACTATGTGCTCAGGCTTTTCAAAGGGTGCTCAGCCTCCTGAGATGCAAAAGGAAACAAACAAAACACACCATTACCCTTGAGAAACTCTTAGGGGAAAGAAAGGGGGGTGAGATACATCTGGAAAATTCCATACACACATAAAAGCTCATCAAATCATTTTCACTGCTCCCCAGAAAATGTCTCCTTGAGGGGGCAAGAAATGGTTGTGTCATATTTATTCAGAGCTTACAGAATGTGATTTTCAATCCCGAGGGTAATGAGATGATTTCGATGTAAGCCAATGGGGAAACTGCATGGAAATGCTTTCCCACCTCCGGGGATGTTCATCACTTCTCCAGGGGACTTCACATGAGTGCATCTGCTTGTCCAAATTCCCAAAACCAAGGGGCTTTGACCCGCCCCACTGAATAACGTAAGGACATGCTGATAACTCCGATAAACTGTTATAGAGACGATGCTCATTGTGGGTACAACATGTTAAAAACTCTTTGCTTTAACTTCTTCTGGAAGAAGGAGGGGCATGAATGAAGGAAAGAAAGATCACTCTCAAGAGCTGTTGCCAAAAGTTATGTCTCTGAAAACTCTCTTGTTTTCAGAGAACACAGGAAAAGCTAAGCTGCAAGTTACTGCAGAGATAATAGAATCCAATCGGGATGTGTTTTCTCAATCGGGACTTTGTTCATTGCTGGTAACCAGAGCCCCAAGAAGAGTGCCTGGTCTGTGGCAGGCACTCCCTAAGGATTTAATTCCAGATTATAAATGAAGAGGTGTGTTCCAGAACAGGGGGATGTGGCCAAGACAGGTTAGATCTTCGCTAAGCCCATTTCCTTTTTGGACATCCTCAGTTCTTGCCAGTGGAATGCGGGTGGACATGAGGTATGCTACTTCCAGGCTTGGCCCACAGAACAACCCCCATGCTTCTACATTTCCTCTCCTTCCTCTTCTGCTGAGCCTGGATGAAAGGGTCCCTTGCAGGATCCTAGGGGGGTGGGTGGTGAAACTCCTAGAGAGATAAAATCGAGGTCTCTGAATAACCCACAATAGACTATGACCACAACTATAAAGAAACCCCTATTATATTAAGGATTAAATGTGAAAACACTGAAACTTTGGAGTTTTCTGTTACATCAACTAGCTTACTCTGATACAAGGAACAAAGAGCAAATCCCATTTTTGACCTTGGCAGAGATAGAAAAGCAGTAAGTAACTGTCATGAGTGATCCCAGAGGGAGTGCCAATGGCCAGATTAGTAGAGATGTTGTGTATATTACTAAGAATCCCTGAGAGACAGACAAGGGGATGCTGGCTGGAGGTAGAAGGTCTAGGAAAAGCAGGAAAGAGTAAGATGGAAGAAGGGAAATGTGCAGAGAAGAACAAGGAAACAGATTTATCTTCTGGTTTATATTCATTTGTAACGACAGCATGGCGCAATCCGGGCTTCCTACAGTCACCCTTACCTCTCCTGCCTCACACCCCATGGGGGAAAGAGTTTTGGCAAAGCCCACACTGACAAATACGGGAAAGAAATGGGAAATGAGAAAAGATACCCAAAGCTTTCTTGCTTCTATGTTTTATGGCGCTGGGTTGTTTAAAATCTTCCCAGGTGATTCTAACATGTTGCCCACGTTGAGAACCACTGCTGTAGAGTGAACTTGAAACATAAAGAAGACATTAAGGGGCACTTGGCTGGCTCAGTTGGTAGAGCATGTGACTCTTGATCTGAGGGTCCTGAGTTCAAGCCCCACATTGGGTGTGCTTGGAGCCTACTTAAAAATAAAAATAAACAAAGAAAAAAATAAATGTCCTGTAGCTACCAAGAAGGTTTGATAATCACAGAAGGATACTCAGCTCTTCACTTCCGTTAACCAGCACAAGGGGCAGTGGATCGGCTTTCCCTTGACTTTTCCTTGCTCTCCCCTAGTCCTTACAGACAGAATCTAGTTTAACCCAGATGCACACAATTCCCAGCTTCCTTGTGTCAGTTTCTATCCCTCTGCTTATTGTTGAAAAAGACTACAGTTTCTTTAAATCTTGCTCCAGTTCCAACCTCTACCTCCAGCTCCTGCTAGTCTCTCCACTACAGTGACCACTTGTGGGCCCTCATGACCCTCAGACACACACCACAGCCACTGGAATGCCTCCATGCTTTGTGCTCTCACCGTGTCCTGTGAAATAAAATATGATGGTGGCTGCAAGTCTGCCGCTGTTTACTGGTACCTCCTCCTCCGTGCCAGGCACTGGGACAACGCCATTTATTTCATAGTCACATTCAGATGTTCTCTCTCTCATGTGACCCTCAGACATCTCCAGGAGTTAGACCCTGTAATCATCGCCATGGTACAGATGAGAAAACTGAGCCCGAGAGGACTGACTAAAATTGCCCAAAGTCATGCCATGCAAGCAGGAAGTGGCAAGAGCTGGCCCTGGACTGCAAGTCTGCCTGACTATGGAGTCAGTGGCCATGACCCCTCCAAGAGGCTGTGGTCAATACGTTTGTCCCCACGCCTTGTCCGTCACCTCTGCTGGAAAAACAGGGAGTGCGCCCCATGCAGGCTGCTTCCTCAATCTTTTTTGCAAGTCTGGGCGCGCAGAGGCTGCTCAGTAGATGTGGAATCAATAAATGAATGAATCATTCTAAATTTTGATAGGACCAGAGTATGTATAATCATCATCTTAATCAACACATGGAAGGAAGATAAAGTATTGGCCAAACCTGCAATTTCTTGGGGTGTCTGGATGACTGGTTAAGCGTCTGCCTTTGGCTCAGGTCATGATCTCAGCGTTCTGGGATCAAGCCTCACATGATCGGGCTCCCTGCCCAGTGGGGAGTCTACTTCTTCCTCTGCCCCTCCCCCCGCTCGTGCACTCTCTCTCTTCCTTCAAATAAATAAATAAAATCTTTAAAAGAAAAACTGTAGTTTCTTGATGTACACACACACACACACACACACACACACACACCCAATATCCAAAGCGCCACCTTCTAGGAAAAAAGTGGCTGGATCCTAATTTAATAGTTGACGTAAATAGCTCCTTAATGGGCAACAAGCACCAGAGGTCAGTCACGTATAGAGTGGGGTACACTGGGATTATAGTGACGGCAAATAGTCCCGCTTCTATACAGACGTTCAGAGTTGTTCAGTACGCTTTATTCACTGGGACAGAAAGTAGGGCCTCTCATTTGTAGGAAAGGAGAAGGGAGTATCTGTGGAGCACCTGCTCTGTGCCTGACACTTGGCACACCTTCTCTCATCAACCCCCAGAGCACCTCTGTGAGGATGCAATTGGCCACTTAATATTTCAGAATGCGCTCGGGCAGAGTACGCTCCTTCTCTAAAATCACGCAGCCAGTGAATGGTGGAATCACGCTTTGAACCCAGGTCCTTCTGATTTCAAAGTACATAAGGAACATATTTCTAAAAGGAGTGGTTCAGACTGCCCTGAACTTAACATGTAGGGCTTCTAAAGAAGAGAAATGCTCTGTGTTCTCTCCCCAGCCCCCAGAGAACATGTGGTCAGCTTGATAGCTAAATAACATCTGGTCTCCAACATCCCCATGCGGTAATAACGATTATTATCACTACACAGATTTTTTTAAAAAGGACCTAGGAATTAACAAGGTAAATGTAAAAAGTATTATGATACATATAAAACCTGGAGGGGAAACGGGAGATAGAATATTGGGAAGAAAAAAAAATCATGCTTTTCACTATGGAAAAATACTACTTTTTTTCCCTTATAGACACAGGGCATGTAAGTGAGACATGATGAGCTGTAAGACATTTATGGCACTTGCCAATTGAGGGACACAAACCGTGTGGTCCCCAAATCAAGAACCACAGTTTAAGGAGATGCAGGGCTAAGAGCTTTATATAAATATGCATCTATGAGTGATCACCGATAAACTACCCCGATCACACAGACTAACAGGACGCAGCACTGGCAGCAGTAAATCCAAACGCTGAAAGGGAGCTCTCCTGGCACGTCCTCGTCAGGGATCCTGATGGCTTTTCCATCTCTGGAGGACAACTCTGGGTTTTGTTCCGAGAACTGAGGGGGTGTACTTATCTTTCGGTTAGGACCAAATTAATTTTAATGCAGCTTTGTGGCTCCTGTTTAAACAGCTGTTTATTCTCTCCCCAAGAAATTATCTAATGTGCTTTTGGAGGCAGCCACTTGGACGCTGCTTGGATAACAGACTTGGGGAATAACCCTAAACCCTGCAAGAGACAAACAAGCAGAGGCCAGTGGAAATTTATAGTGTAACCCAAGCTTGCAGAATCATAAAACTCGGGTGTTTTCCTTAATATAGTCAGAGCCTCACATTCAATTCAAGGGTCAAGAATTTGAAACATTGGCAGGCTTCCTACGACAAATATGGTGGTCTGAAATCCTAAACATCTGGCTCTAGTTCTCAAAGACACATTATAATAGCAGATCCTGAGATACAGTGACTGGTTCCTAAGGACTTTTCTAGAACAACAGTGGCATTTTAGAAAAGGAAAAAAAAAAAAAAAGGGGGAAAAAAACCCCAAACAACAAAAAAACTGCAAATTTTGAAACATAAAGTGAATTATAAGGGGTGTGTGTGTGTGTGTGTGTGTTTGTGTGTGTGTGTGTATGTGTGTGTTTTAACAGATATGGCCACTGGCAAACAAAATTTCTTGGGAAAAGAAAGAAAATAATTTAGAAAGAGCCATATACCTGTCACGCTCAGACTATTATTAAGACTCTCTCTGTCTCACACTTGCACATAATCTTCAAGTCTATCAGACAAATCACAGCGGGCCTAGAGTCTTACTGGTGGGGTCTAAAAGAAACACATCAATTTTCGAACACTAACAATTTTAAATTAGGACAAGAAGGAATATTGTTAGTAATACCGAGAAGCAAGAGGGAGGCATTTCAACTTGCAGAATAACAATACGATTAAATTGAAATCGTTGTTTTCCGAACAGTCATTTTATAAAATGTACAGTAACGCTTTTATATGTAAATTATCTAAACTCAAAAAACCTTTCACTTTAAATTGAATTGAGACTAGCTTAAAGTAGAACACTTTGGTGAAAACGTGCTTAAAATGAATAAAACTCCAAAGTGAAAGAAATAATATTTTGCAGAAAAATACTGCAAATAAATGCTAGGTTTTTCTTTCTTTCTCTTTTGTTGTTGTTATTGTTTATTTGTTTTGCTTTTGATTGACGTGTGTTATACTAAGAAAAACAGATAAAACTCCTGCCTGCAAATTCATTTTTAACTTTGCTGCTGCTTAAAGTTAACTGATATTTTCCAGTTGGCAAATTATAAATATTACTAATACATTTCAGAGGAGGGAAGTGTAGGTGAAAATATTATGAGCCAGTGTAAGATAAAACAAACTAACTTATTTGAATAAAGATGCTTATTCCAACATGTCCTTTCAATGCATCCAGGGGTCTCATTTCCTTTGTAAAAAGGCTTACTTAAAACCCCTCTCCTGGGGCGCCTGGGTGGCTCAGTCAGTTAAGCCTTTGGCTCAGGTCATGATCCCAGGGTCCTGGGATGGAGACCCACATTGGGCTCCCTGCTCAGCAGGGAGCCTGCTTCTCCCTCTGCCTCTCCCCGCGGCTTGTGCTCTCTCTCCATCTCTTTCTCACTCTCTCTCTCTCAAATAAATAAATAATAAAATCTTAAAAAAGAAAAAAAAAACCCTCTCTTTCCTTAATTAACAACATGCGTGTCCCCCGTTGATGAGCATCTCGTCTTGACGCTCTTCCTTGGGTGGCTGTTACAACATCTGCAGACTTTTTCAGTGCACGTGTGACCATCTCCCCACTGAGACCATGTGCTCTTTTAAGGCAAGCTTGGTTATCTTTGGATTTTTGCTCTTTCCCTGAGCTGACACAACAAACTGATAGAAGATTTAGCATCTGTTGGTCTCCCAAGAATGAATGAGCAGGGATGGTTGGTGAGACTCTCAGGGGGCTGTCTCCTCAGAATAACCCCTCCACTACGATCACTCCCACTGTGGCGATGGCTAGGGGCCCGGTACCGTGCTTAACACAATATGTGTAGAGACTTAGAAAAATGGGCTTCGAGAGGAAAGCGGTTACCCACATAACCAAATTGTGCAGGGTGGGGGGATGGGGCTTGGATCTGAAACCAGGTGTGTGTGATGGGAGGCTCATAAACTTAACCAATCCCCTTTAGATCTGAGGGACAGGCATTCTGCTCGTCCATCCATCCCCTCCACACTACTGTTTTCTATGGTGCCTGGTACATTACAGATTAAAAAAAAAAAAAAAAAATGAAAGGCGCATCAGTTCAAGTTATTTCAGAAGAGCCTTGGATGATATTTTCCTCAAGTCATGGACCATGACCATGGACCCACCCTATCTCCCCCACTCTTCAGCTTAGCTCCTCAGTTCTCTCAAAGCCTTGTTTCATTTTGCCTCCAAATCAATCAACAGAACAATTCCTGACATAGAGTAGGAGCTTGAGAAATATTTGTCACCCAAATACTTCCTTTACCCAAAAAAAAAAAAAAAAAAAAAAATTCCTTAGTAAAACTGGGAGTCTCCTGAGCTATATACCTTCTCCATCAGGAGTATGGAGAGAGGCAGAGACTTTATCAATGTATGTATTAATCAACTCATGTTGTGACAAGTAGTAAAAAACATGCTTTCCATTCAGGTATGGAAAACAGGCGGGAGCGATGCATCTAGTTTTAAAGTCTGACTGCAAATCTAAAGTTGGCAAAAAAAGAATCAAATTCATTTAACCCCAAACACTGTAAAAACCCCGAGATAACTCCTGAGCCAGTCTTTTTTTTTTTTTTCCTTTCTTTCCTTTTTTTTTTTTGGCACTACAATAATTCTTTTATGATGGTATCCAGTGAGAATCCCTCATGGAATTTTCTCTTAACATGGAAATGCATATGGCCTCTGTGGTACAACAGCTGTGTAACTACATAATTGTTTACAAATGTGCAAAATAAGTACCCAAACCAATAAAAAATAATAACTCGGGCATCCATAAAGAAAAGATTCTATAAACATGCAATGGCCCATACTTTCTCTATAAATAACTGTTGAGGCAAAAATACAACCACCAGAACCCCTTATTTCAAATCCCTTTCCATAAAGTAAATAGCGTTGGCAGTCTGGCAGGCTAATACCATTGTGCTTTTCCAAGCGAAAATGCTTTTTTATTAACATTTATCATTTAGGCACCATTAAAGGAACTGCAGTAAAAGTGGATCCATTTACAATAAGACACTTGGTGTTGAGTCCACTATGTTCTGAATATGTTGCAAACCAGTACACCAAGGAGATGGAGGGTCACGGAAAGGGAAATACTAATATGAAGTGATGGTGAGGAGGAAGGAGAAGAAAAACACGGATCCTTTCAAATACGCTTCCAACTACTGCCCATCAGAATCCTCCACTAGATCCGCCAGAGACCAACCCTAAGGAATTCTGTTCCGGAATCTCTAAAGAAGCAATGAAGTCTTGCACTCCAGGGCTTCTGCCTGGAATACTCCTCTCTCTATCCAATCCATCTCCTCAGTGTGTCTGGGGAAACTCCTATTCACTCATCAAAACCCAACTCAACTATCTCTTCTCCCAAGAAACGTCCCTTGTCCAACATCAAAGAGAGGCAACCACGCCCTTCATAGCAGTACCTCTGCATCCTCTATCAATTTATGCATGCAATACAAAACTTTGACCACCTACCAAGACCCAAGCACTGTTCAAAAGGCACTAGAGATACGACAATGAATAAGATGGACAAAAAGCTAGTAGTCCATAAATACATAGCTAACTAACTAAATAGTATAATATGAGGTAGGGTTGTATTATTTCAGGTTCTACACTTACTGCAATTATTATGCTGTGTCTCCCAGCAGAGACTACTGCCTATCTCTATATTCACACGGTTTCTCAGTTTAGCACTGTCTATTGAATTGATTTAAATTAAATTTTAAAAGCCACATGAACTATCAGCATAGTGTGGGTCAAGTGCAAGGCCTAGCGACAGGGACTGGATTTGGACAAAATGCCTCTGCCCTCTAGGAGCTTAGAGCCAAGGCCTGGGCAATGCTGGTCATGATAGTTACGACCATAATGTGATAAAACTGTTTACCCTTTTATACTTTCCAGGGCAAATGTTATTTCCCATCATCCTCACAACAACTGAGAGAGGGGTCATCGATTCAACTTTACTGAGCATCAAGGCATTCATTCCCCATCCCCTAATCTTGGGAAAGTGTGCAGGATATATCCCTTTTGCAACAAAAACAGGAGAATCAACATGAAGCTGGTAAGATTGGGTAAAGAAAAGCAGTCTAAAGGAATGGTTGCCCACAAAAAGGGCGTTAGTTGACCCGGAGGGAAAAGGAGTGTACGGACCAAGAAGACACTGGGTCATGGTGATCCAGCACAAAAGGAAGGCCCTGCAGTGGGATGGGAGTCACACCTCCTTGTGTCCCACACCTCCAGTGAAATCGCCCTGGAGACCATCCCATGGGCTCTACCTTGATGTCACCAGAAAAGTAGCATAGAGACGTGAGGGTTGCCACAGAGCCACAGACATTTGTCCTGCAGGGGCTGGGAGGGTAATGGCATGGAGATATACACAGGGTAGGATGGGGACCCCAGAGCGTGGACCTTGGTGAAACTGAAGGTTCGTCTGGGCCAAGGGTCTTAGGAGGATTCATCTACCGCATAACTCTAGTCTTGAAGGGCAAGCAGGACTTGTCAGGTGCACTGGTTCCTAGAAAGGCTATAACAAACTACCACAAACTGGCTTATTAGAACCACAGCAGAGTTCCTGTTTTGCAGCTGTGAAGGCTAGAAGTCTGAAGTCAAGTTGTCAACAGAGCCACCCTCCCTCTAAAGCCTCTCAGGGAGAATCCTTCCTCGCCCCTCCAGCTTCTGGTAGCCCCAGATGTTCCTCGGCTTGCGGCAGTCTAACACCTATGTGTGCCTCCATCTTCCTGTTACATTCTCTCTGTGTCTCTTCACATTGTCATCTGCTCTAGGTGTCACCTCTGTGTTCACATTTCCCATGTATATAAGGACGCCCATCATATTGGATCAGGGCCCACCCAACGACCTCATTTGAACTTGATCACCTCTGAAAAGATGCTATTTCCAAATAAGGTCACACTGTGAATTGCTGGAGATTAGGACTTCAGTTTGTCTTCTAGATCTTTATTTGGGTGATAACAATCCAACCCAAAGCAGCAGAGCAGTGGTGGTGTTGGGGCGGGGGTGGGGGGTCGTGGTGGTAAACAACACAGTAGGGAAAGGGCATGTTGTCCTTTCCCAAAATACCTGGGTTGGGACCTGTCTCCTCCACTTACTACTTGTGACCTGGAGAAAGTCTGAATGACGTTGTCCCTGTTTTCTCATCTGTAAAATGAGAAAGTTAACACATACCTCATAGCTAGTTATGAGGATTAAATGAGCTAACTCAAGTATATGGTAGATGAGTAGTTGAAGGACTTAAGAGTTTTTTCCCCCTTTTTCCTTTCTTTTAGACATTCCTCTTGGTGATACTGTTCACTAACATGCATCCTCTCTGAGACAACATGATTTCTCACTCAAAGCCGTGCAAGACCTCCCGCGGCAGATATCGTGGTTGGCAACCCTATAAGCCTTTTCCCCTGCACACTTCCCATATGCTTACCCAGCATCCCTTGCAGCCCAGGAGGTCATGTGTCAAAGTCCACGTGCAAATCAGACATAGGCAGAAGTCACTTGAGGGATTCTGTAAAAGCTTTTGCCTTTCCTGATAAAAGGGTCAGACCCAGCTGGTACCATTCCCTTCTCTTTCTTCCCACCTGGAACCCAAATGGTATGTCTAGTGCAGTGATGGCCGTCTAAGAGCCCAGAGGAATGACCTAGAGAATCACAGGGCTGGCGACCCACAACTCTGACAAGTGTTGAGCTGCTGAGCCAGCTGAGCCACTGCCAGCAACTGCCTCCCTCTGGGCTTCTTATTAAGCAAGAAAAGACAGAGCCCTATTTGCTTAAGCTAGTTTTACTTGTGTTTTCTCTAACCTGCCACTGAACTCACTCCTCGACGACAAACCTTCTAATTGGTCTCTGTGTTTCCAGTCCTAAACCATGACGATCCATTCAACACCCAACAGCCATGGTGTTGACATGAGTCACATCAAATATATCATATCATATGTGGTATCTTCTATCAAACATATATCATATTATCATATCATATCCTATCCATCTTTCTTTAGCTGAAAACCAGCCAGTGGCTCCTTACTGAAACCAGAATCAGGTGACAAGTCCTCCCATGGCTTACAAGGCTCTGTGTGATTTGGCCCCAGCCCACCTCTCAGCTTTCACCTCGAACCTGCCCCTTGATTTATTCTGTCCATTAGGACAGAATACAGTACTGCACTGAGCCTCTCTATTTCCTCAGACATGCTAAGCTCCTTTCCACATCCAGAGGTCTCAACCACTGTTTCTTCTGCTTGGGGACACGCTGCTGCTGTGCTTTGAGTAACTGGCTCTTTGTCATCCTCCATGTCACTCCTAGAACAGCACCTTGCACAGGTGTCCATTGCTGTCAGGTCATGACTGGTGAATGAAGGAGAGCAAACCTAACATTCATTGAGCACAGTAGTGTGACACGGCCACACTGTAAAAGGGAAACCCACGGAAGAGTTTTGGGTTTGTCCAGTTACCCAACGTCCCCCATTTTGTTTTCTTTTTCCCACTTGCCTCCTCTTCCCACGAAGTACAGTCTCCTGGAAATAAAACTTGGACGTGCACACACGGGTACCCACAAAGCCCTCCCACTCAGAGGTCCAGCCAGGCAGTGATCCCCTGCTCCCTGAGTCCCAGACCTTAGCTCTTTATTTTTCTCCCACTACATTCATATTGGGACCTGTGCATTAGTCTGCCAGGGCCGCCATAACAAAATACCCACACCGGGTGGCCGAAAGAGCACAAATTTATTTTCTACTAGTACTGGAGGCTGGAATTCTTAGGTCAAGGTCTTGGCAAGTTTGTTTTTTTCTGAGGCCTCTGTCTTTGGCGTGTGGATGGCCGCCTTCCTGCTCTGTCCTCACGTGTTCTCCCTACTGCACATGTGCACACCTTGTGTCTCTTTTGTGTGTCCAAATTTCCTCTTCGGGGAACACCAGTCAGATTAGATTACAGACCACCTTCATGGCCTCATTTTAATTTATCACCTCTTTAAAGACCCTCTTCCCAAACACAGTCACATTCTGAGGTACCAGGGGTAAAGGCTTCAACCTATGAATGTGGGGGAAACAAAGCTCAACCCATCACAGGTGCCAAATAAGCAGCCTCAAAGGACAGAGCTTTGCTGGTCCGGTTAGCATGAATGATCTATCTCTTACAGTTCACACTATGACCTGTCTGTCATTCCTGGCAGTCTGTCTCTTGAGATGGCTAGATAATATTTTATTATAGAAAATTTGAAACATACCTCACAAAAGAGAAACTAGTTAAATGAACCCAGAGTCCCCCAAGAACTACAACATTTTCCAGTCTTGAGTCGTTTACCTTGCCCTCCAACTAATTTTTTTAGATTATTTTAAAGCAAATCCCAGACATCACACTGGTACATTTTTCAGTATGCCTCTCTCATACAAAATGAAATTTATTTAAGATATTATCACTCTCACCAAATTAACAGTACTTTCTCAATACTATCGATTATCTACTCCATATTCAGATTTCCCTGATTGTCCCAGAAAATTGTCTTTGATAGTAGGTTCATTTAAATCCAAATCAAAACAAGCTTCAAGTATTGCATTTGGATGCTGTGTCTCTCACATCTCTTTTAATCCATGCAACATTTTGAAGTCAGATGCATATTGTCTTTGCACTCAAGAGCACTTTCTCACTTAAGACATCACGGCAGAGCATCCATCATCCAACATACAGGAGTCCGAAAGCTGAGGCTCCCATGAATGGGGGTGGGGTGGGGTTCAGGCTGCTTCTTCACTGAGCTCGCACAGATTACGGATGATTTAATGTCCGGGAGGGCAGCTGCTGAAAGATATGCTCTTTCTCTTTCCAAATGAGCTTTGTTCTGAATTTGGATTAATTTAAATGGCGCATGCACAGAGGGAATTTGTAGGATATGTTTACGGAATAATTGTGATCAATACTCATGCGTTTATAAGTGGGAGTGTGTGCGCAGTAGGCTTTGAGGAGGCTCCTGTGTGCTCACTCTTTAACAGTGATCAATACTCATAGTCAATTGCCAACAGGGGAATCGGAGCAAACATTTATATTCAAACTGTGCTGGGTCCCCTTATGGAAGGTTCTTTCATTTGGTCGGTTAGTCGCAAATACATTTATCAGGCAATGTTATACAGGGATGGAACTATAAAAACACATTTTTAAGCATTAAAGGTTTATCATTCCGTCATCTGTTCACACTTTCATCACCAAGATCTTTGGGGCTGGTCTTTCAAACTATTATTCCTGAACAGCTGTATGCTCTAAAATTGATAGTCTTCTTAGTTGATGAATCCACAGAAAAATTGTTAAATATTCAACAAAGCTCTCAGTGGCTGCAGTCACCCAGTCCGAACACTGCCTTCAAAGCATATATCCCAGTCTGCGAAGAGCCTCTTGCTCTTATTTGTTGAAGCAATTATTCAGTCCAGTTATTACTGAATAAGCCCCAGAAATGGTACACTGCTTCAAAGGGGACAGTGATATATTTTAAAATGTGTATACCTGCACATCGCTTTGAGCATTACAAACAATTTCCACGTAACACTGGAGGATTCATGATCTATTTGTTTCTCTAGCATACAAAGGCCAGACTATCAAGAACAGAGCCAGGCACAATCTCTGGCTAATTTAGCTAGTTGGCTTTAAAGAAACTCATTGGAAATACTCCCCTATTATGACCCTCCATTTTCTAAAATTCGTATTGAGTGGTCATTAGGTCCTAAAATCTGGCCTCGACAAACAGAGTAGTTACTTGTGGTCCAGATGTCAGTAAACACACAAACAGAAGATAAAATTGTATAGGGACAAGAAATGCACAGATGCTACAGCTTTAATGATGTCAAGAGAACTGGGGTGCTCAGTCGTCTCCCGGGTGCGGACGTCCGAGCAGAGTGGTGCTGGAAAGGCTTGGTGGGGTGGGCAGGTACTGGGGGGGAACAGGCAGAGGCCGGGGCAGCCATCCCATTTCTTGAATGTGCTGCTTCCATAAGCAAGTCTCTGGGCAGTGAACCGTGTGCGCAGCAGTCTGCGGCTTTCTACACCACCCGGGAAATGAGTCCTCAACTGCCCCAAATGCACAGGCTGTTGGGTGATCGGAGGGAGCAATGAGAAGCGGGTGAAACACCTGTTCTCAGGGCTCCAGGTGGGAAAGACGAGGTCAACACAGGGGACATCTCTACGGGAGAGCCCCTGCCAGAGAAAGGATGCACGAGACTGCATAAAGTGAGTAACGGCTCCGGGCTGCAGCTGGAAAGGAAGCAAACTCTCTTTGGCACAGGAGGCCACACAGAGCAAATTCCTTAGGAACCAACAAGTGCTGAATCACACTGCAGTTTGGTTTCAGTACTTGTTAAGGGGCCCAAAATGTGAAGGGCACAGCCGCACGTTCACCTGAGAAGCTCCTGGCAGAGCCGCACAGACAGGCAAGTACCTGGAAGATGTTCTAATGGAGAAAAGGCGGATAAGATGAGAGGGGCTGCATCGGAGATGAACAGAAGTCCCTTGTAATATCCGTGTCTCGGGAGGGCCGGCTCCGGCTGGGCCCGATGACTTCCAGCAGGCTGGGCCTGCTCCCCACACCCTGCACCCCGAGTGGCCGGGAATCCGCAGGCTCCCCTGCATCCGGACACGGCCAACATGCTTCTCCCTGTGATCACTGCTTAGCTTAAATGAGTTAATCTCGTTTTCCAGATGAATTGTTATTTTGTCTCCCGCAGGCTGTGATTACGGGATAAAAGTACTGTGTTAACAGGAGGGCTGGGGGCTTTCAGTGCCGCATCCTACACACACGGAACCAGCCACTCTCCGCTCACCTTTCCTCCCGTCTGTGTTTCATGGGGTTAAAAGAACGGGAAGAGGAGCAGGGAGCTGTGGAATGACACGCGGGGCGGTAAACCTTTCAGATGAATTATGGTCCCTCACGAGAGGTCAGAGGGCCAATTTATCTTCATGTTTTGAGACACAGTTTATAATCCCGACAAAATTTAAAACACATCGAGGGCAAAAGAGACGTGTAAATGACACTGAGTTTTCAACCCCTCCTCTTTGTGAGTTGTTCTTGAAACACATCAGCCAGCAAACAGCTCCAGCCTGAGGGTCCACCACCTGAGACGCATTTTTGCTGCGATGCTGTCAAAGTTCGTGTGTGTGTGTGTGTGTGTGTGTAAGAAAGGCTAATGCCTGGGCTCTCCCCTCAAGGAGCTTGATGCCTCTGGGACTAGTGGTAAGCATCATTTCTCTTCTTATTTTTTTAAAAATTACTTTGGAGCACAGATAGTAATTTATGCAATTGGAGGCGCAAGACTGTGGTCCTAAGTTCATTCCCCACCGTCTTTCACTGTGACATCTTCCTCTTCAGCAAGCTGCTTACGTCCTTTGAGCCCCAACTTGGCAAATGGCTACAATTACCCCCAACTTTCAAGGTGACTGTAAGGATATGCAATAAAGCATGCAACGCTTTTAGTGGGTGGCGAATGTTTAATAAGGAGTAGCTCCAAAAGCTATTACTATTTCCTAAGGTATGTACTAAATCGTAGACTGATATCAAGACTGCGTGGGAGAGTAGGGGAAAAACAAAAAGAGGTCATGGGTGGATGCCTAAATTCTAATTTCAGATAAACAACAAATAATTTCTTAACATAAGTACATCCTATACCAATATGTGTGTGTATATACACACACATACTATATATATATATATATAATACACACTACATATATTCTATACTACATATATATATATATATATATATATATACTATACCATATAAGATACATAGTATATATACATAGTATGTGTGTGAGTGTGTGTGTGTATATATATATATATAGTAAATATGTCTCAAAGATTGCATGGCTACATTTATACTGAAACTATTTGTTGTTTATCTGAGATTCAAATGTAATTGGGTGTCTTGCATTTTATCTGGCAAGACTAGCTACAGGATCTGAGGTCAGAAGACCAAGACTGAGTCTTCCTTACCAGCTATGGAACTCAGGGACAGATACTATAATTCCTTGAGCCTCAGCTTCCTCCTCTATGAAATGAGGTTAATTGTAAGAGTAATACCTGCGTAATTTACACAGTTGTGGATGGAATCAAATAACGGATGTGAGCATGATTTGTAAGCTGCAAAGTATTATTCCTTTTTCACTTCTCTTTTCTTGTTCTTTTATTGCTTTAGAATAGAAACAGCCTAATGTGCAGCTAATTTGACAGAGGGGCCTGGGGCCTGATCGGGGTGTGGAGGGGGGAATCTTTGCCTAACGCTTCCCTTTACAGGGAGGGACAAGGTGTCCTCCTTATCACAAGGAGGGAGTGAGAGCCTCCTCCACGCTTCCGTGTGTACGTTGGCAGCAGGTAGCCTGGTAAAGTGGTGTTTCCTGTCAAACCCACGATGGCACATTTCTGAGAAGAGTGTCCTTCCCAGGGATGGTCTCCGACTACTGAAGTCTGAAGCGGATGTTTCCCAGTGAGAGGTGCCCCAGATTCCCACACAGAAGCTGCTGAGAATAAACGATGTCTATACTCATTATTCCTTCCTATTTTTTGAGATGGTGATTATAATCTGGAGATGCTACAGGTTTCAGGCTGGAAAATCTCGACATATTCTGAGATCTCCAGCATTTAGACCATCCTGATATAAATCCTGGCTTCACCACCCCGCTGGTTATATGATCTCAAGCAACGTGCTTAATCTCCATGAACTTCAGTGGACACAACAGGAATAACCAGGAGGCCTGGCTGATTGAGTTATATGAGAAGATCATACATGTAAAGCATGATCTCACTGCCCTCTTCCTTGGCACATACATTAGTATGAAGTGACTGTTTTTAAAATGTGGGTGAACACACCAACCAGTGAACTCCTAGCTTACTTCATGTGGCATTTCTCAGTCACCGGGGATGAAAGAGAGCCAACTGCAGAAGACGCGGGAACACGTCCTCACCCACGCAAAGCTTGAACGCCACTGACTTTGGACATCCTAGCGCTCATTTCCCAGGCCACTCCTGACCCAGCGGAGGAGAGCTGGGATTCACAGACCCTTCTACTGCTAACCATTCCCGAGCGAGCTGAGGAGGCAGCTGCAAAAAGCAGCCCCTGAAGATGCCTGGTGCCCCTGGTGAGCATACACACGAAGATGCAGCACTGTAGGTGAGGAGGCACGGACACACACCGGTCGCCATGTTTTATACTGCACATCTGTTCTCGTCTATTTGGGGGTTTCACACAAATGTTGGGAAAAAAAAAAATTAGAGATTTTTTGCATGCAGGTAAAGTCTGACTATGGTAGCTTTTTAAGATATTCAGGGAATGCTTTTGTTCTCAGACAAGTAATATTCTGAATGGAGGGAGGGGTGGGAGGAGGGTAAGGAGAGTAAAGGAAACCCCTTCGCACTGAGACTATTTGAGTGATCAGAATCAACTCTGTAGCAAGGCTTTCCCGACAACCCAGGCTACCAATTATGCAAACAATTTGTTCATGAAAGGACATAAGCTTATCTTGAAATATTCGATGGTTGGCATGGGATGTGGTCCCTTTAGGCCTACTGGGGACACCGATGGAGTCACTTCCAAAGGCAGCCTGTGCCTCACTCTGCAGGAAGGGTGAAAACCTTCTGAGAAGGTGGATGATCCCATCGGTACTGTGTGTGGACACAAGTCACGGGGGGACCTCAGGCTTGAGAAAGGACATTCTCTCTGGTGGATGGACTGTCAACGCTTCCAAAACTGGAAGGACATCCACTTCGGGGGATGTGGGACCAAGCACTGAGCCAGAGAGACATTTCGGAGACACTCCTTTCCCTTGCTCCTTCCCTCAGCTTCTTTCTGGTTGACAAATGAGGAGGTTGGGAAAGACAAAGGAAACAACTGAAAGAGAGAAAGGTTAGGACCCAGCGACAGCCACAGAGAGATGCAGCCCTGGACTCTAGAGAAGGAGAAACTGAGATGGAATAGTGACAGGCTCTAGATGCCCCCAGAGAGAAGATTCTTGGAGAAAACACCAAATCCAAGGGTGGAGGGAGACAGCAGCACAGGTACTTTAAGTCTGTCTCCAGAAGGAAATAGTAAATGTGTCTAAATGTGTTTGTGTGTGTGTGTGTGTGTGCATGTAAGTTAAAGGTAACTGTCTTCAAAAAGCTGCCCTGATGGTCTGAAAAATATACGGTCCAAGGAGGCAAAAGTTAATCAAAAAAGGTACAAATCTATATCAAAGGTATTTTCTCTTCTGATACCCTTATTACATATTATTGGACTTTATTAAATATGGGGCTTATCACTGGAAACGTTTTAAATAAAAATGCATTTTGATCAACAAGGTGGGATTATGTTTGTGATCAAATATGGGAAAATTCATATTCGAATTTTTGAAAAAACTATAATCTCTGACTACAAAGTATATTCTACTGCATGGTAAGCTTCTTGAGAATACAAACCTGTCTTACTCATTGCTGTATGCACGGCAACTACACCATCCTCCACACTCAGGAAATGTGATTTACGGAATAGGTAAATGAATGCCTAGTCCTAGCAGGTCAGGTTCCTTAATAAAGATACACTACCACCACCTGGTGACAATATACCAGAATTGCAGGAATAGGGATTTTTGTTTTATTCTTGTTCTTGTTTTTAATGCAAGTTCACACAGAAGCAGTATAATCCGGTGGTACATATGGCATTGCACAAAGTCACCAAATGCAAAGAACCAGCAGCAAGAAAGCAAATAAATATTAAACTGTTTTGTTCGGGGGATCCCAAGCAATATCAGCTTTTTCCAGTCCTTTCCTGTCATTTTAAGTATTTATTTCACAGACTCCTCCTGTATTTTTTAGGCTGCACAAGTGTAGGCTAAGAGCAGAGCCAGAGCCAGGTTCTCACGTTAGCTTAGCGAGCCTGGAAGAGGGAGGAGAGCTTGACTGATAGCTGACAAACTGGGGACAGAACAAAGACAGGGGCTTCATTCTGGACACTGCTGGTTTTTTATGGCCACGTTTGCTTTTCCTTGTTTTCCTATCCACTCAAAGGAAGACCCTTTGACTCTTTTTGCTTTGTTTTGTTTTGTTTTTCATATAGACCATGCTGTCAGCTAGGTCCGGAAGCTACAATGAATATAAAGTACTGGGCAAAACAACATTTGATAAATGTAAACAATATGCATAGAGAAAACCTCTCAGATGAAAAATCCACATACATTTTTAGCGGCCGTCAGATGGAATGCAAATGGCTTTGGAAAATATAAGTGGTTGGCTTTTTAATATCAAAGAAATCACAGCCGTTTCTCTAACACTAAAAACACTGCTGCACTAAAAAGAAAGAAGTAACTAAATAAAGCGGGCGGCTGATGTTCAGCACGCAAGAAGTCACTGCCTCCGCCCTCCCCTTAGGAGTGGTTGTTGTACTTCTAGAAACGTTAAACAGGGGGTAGGTAGACAGAACCAGGAATGCTGTGTTTCTAAGGCTCCCTCTCAAAACCAAAAGCACTTCCTGTTTCAGAGGAGGAAGGAGCAATTAAAAAAAAAAAAAAAAATGAAATAAAAGACTTCTCCCGGCTCCCAGATGAAGCCGTGCAATGTCAGTGCTTTGGAAATGCTCAGCTCTGGTGGTTTTCCAAGGCAACGCACAGGCAGTCTTGCCTGAAAGAAAGGAGTCAATAGACAGAAAATAAATAAAGCATTTCCAGAACTCACCCAGCAGCTCGGAAAACTGTCTGCTTACTATTACACAGTTTTAACATTGTCATAATCATTTTCACAGTAAAGATACTCTTCCTGCAGTTTAGACCAAGAATGCATGACTAATTTTAACCACTTGTGCAAATCTCCTAATGGAAATTTCAAACAGCTTTTATGGATTAAGGTTTTGTAAACTGTACGGACAGAGTGGCCGCAGATACCAAGTGGCGGGGCTCCTCACACCAAGCGGTTGATGCCTGACGGGTTCCCGAATAAGGGCGGGCAGCCACACGGTACTCACACAGGCTAGAGTTCTCCTCGGCACCGCGTGCAGTGTACGTTATACGCGTATAGCTAGAACAGCCGAGCGTCTTGAACATGCAGACCCATGGTCGTGTGCTACCATTTCAAGATGCACCAGTAAGTTCTGGGGGTGAGCAAAGTCAAGAGCCCCCCCCCCCCCCCCCCGCGCTGCGTGATCTCATCAAGTTCAAACCATACGGCCTCATGGTGGCAAACACAGTTCCCATTTTACAGACAGAAACGAAGGCTCACAGAGGTCTGAGGGCAACCCAGCTGCTGGTGGTTAAGAAGACAATCTCAAACTGCCCCTTGCCATGACCACGACCTGAGAAGCATCTCGAGGACTGACCCCCTAGGGCTGGGAGACTGAAGAATCGAGTTCTCCTGCAGATGGATAATGTCGATGGTTGCACCACAACGAGAATGCACTCAACTGAACCGCACACTTAGAAATGGTAAATTTTATGGTACGTAGGTTTTACCACGATTAAAAAAAAAATGAATCAAGTCCAGAAGTCCAAGTCCCGTTCCGCTGAGACTGACTATGGCCACAGTCATATTCTGTTACACCTGCCTCTTTGCCCACAGCTGTGCCAAAAACTCAGAGCATTAAAGAAAAAAAAATTAAGGCAAATTCTTCCCCTGTAGGAGGTCAAAGTCAGCGGGATAGTTTCAAACATTTTGTTTTGTTTTCCCCATTCCCCCAAATTCAAGCATGTGGGGTTTCTGGGGCTTTTTAACCACCTTCATGGAGATTCTAACTTCTACCTTGTTAGCAATTTTCACAGCAGAAATCAGGACAGGAGACAAACATGGGGAACGGCTGCCCAGGTGACTGAGGGTCCTTATGAAACACAGAGAAAGAAGAGGCTCTTGTCTGGAGGGAGGAGGGAAGGGAAGAAGGAGAAAATGGACACTGATGTCCTCCCTCCTCCCTTGCTCTTCCCTCCTCCCTCTGGGTTCTTGATTTCCCTCCAAGGTCCCTCCAGCCCTCAGCCTAATACCTGGTCCTCAGGGGAGCCTTCTGTGATCCCATTAATCACTGCAAGATCTGATAGTTCCAGAGGCTTGCCTTTCAGACTGATCCCCTTTGGGAAGGGAGCAGAAAGTTCTACGTGGATTTCCAAGAGAAGCTTTGGGGCAGGTGTTTGCTCTTGAAGCCCAGGACTCCAGCGGGTGGGGGTGGTGGGAAAGGGGGAGCGTTGCCAAGGCATTTGGTCTCAAGGAACCCCACTCTGGTTCCTTTCTCCCACAGAGAGTGGTGGGAAGAAAATGGGACTGGAGAGGGCAAGAGCTCTAAGTAGGAGTCTCCCCTGACCCCAGAGCACACAGCATCCTTTAAATACGCTCTGAAAATGTGTCCACAGCACATCTGCTTCCTCTTCAATGTCTCCTTGATGTTCTCAATTCCTTTTCTTTCTTACCTCTGGCTTTCCACCTAGAGATGAAATCATGTCACCTGCTCCCCTATCAGCTCCCGGTGGTCAGGAAATGCTGTTGGCCGTTTCTCCCTTCGCATTCTATTCCTGGGCCTCCCCGCTCTGCACTCCATACACTGGGAGTGGAGCCACCACGGAGGGGAGCTCAAGCTGTAGCTCACATCACATTCCACGCCCGACAGCCCGGGTTGCCTAACCAGGTCCTGGACGGTCTTAACCTAATTCTTGGTTTATGATGTGGTTCAGACACATGAGCTTTGTGTGTTCTCTTCAAGCCCCTCTCCTCCTCTGGGTCCCCAAGCCCCCCGTGAGGAAGGGAGGAAAGAATGAGGCAGGTGGGGGGAGACGTGGGGGTGGAGAGAGGTGGAGAAGAACGGGAGAGGGAGTGCACCTGGGCACAAATCGTGGAGCTGCCACCTGCCTTAGAGCCATCAGACCTTCAGCTTCTTCCTGGTCAAACAGGGGGGCAACCTGGGGAGACTACAAAGTAAGATAACCCAATAATCAGGGCAAACTGCTGTGTGGGGCTCATCGCACGCCAGACCCGGTGATAAGGGCTTTATACAGCACCGTGTGTTCTATTCTCGGTCACCTGAGAGATAAGTACTAGCATCGCCCCTGCTTTGAAGAGGAAGAGATTAGGCACAGAGAGGCTGAATCACTTACCCAGCGCCACACAGCTCTACATGACAGAGTCTGGATTCCAACCCAGGCAGCCTGGCTCCAGGCCATGTTCTTCTCGTGTCACTTACTTTCTATAGTGGCGTCCATTTAAGGCCCTTAATAAATATCAATCCCTTGCCCCTGCCTTTTGAGATTCTTTTCGCCACAGTCCTTTGGGTCGATTTTCAATAAACTTCAATCCTCTGGGTGTTGTGCTGCTTAGCTTTCTTCCATTAGCTGGAAATCATTCAATAAATATTCATTAAGCACCCGCTCTGTGCCAAATACCATGCTAGCGAAGGCCCCTCTCCAAGTCCTGGTTCTCGAGGCTGTGGCCAGGGTGACCACGAGGTGCCTGTGGTCAGGTCCACAGCACACCCGGAAATACCACAAAAAAATATAATCAGGAAGCATAACTTGGTGGCACACTGAGGCATGGTCCTGTCTGTCAGAGGGACACAGGAGTACGGGTTTGGCCCCAGGCTCGTAGTTTTCTGGCCCCTGGGGCCTGGGGCGATTTTACCTGTGCCAGCTGCATTGACCAGAATTTGGGCATGCTTCTGTGAGCGTCACTGGTCCACCTCCTAGCGTGTGCCAGAAAGATGAGCCTAGGACGGTGCTTCTCAATGGGGGTGTTGACGCCATCTTCAGGAAGGACATCTCTCTGTTGTGCAGGACGCCCCACACATTTCAGGATGCTTGGCATCCTATCCGCTAGCCACCTCTGCTCCCCAAGGTACAGAGAGCCTTGGTCATCTTGGGCTGATTAAAGATGACAAAGGTGCAGGGAGGGGCGAAATGCCATCCTCAACTAAAAACCACTGTCTTAGAAGATGTGACTGCAAGTTAGATGACCCCATGAGAGATACCCTGTATCATTTTATGGTCTGGAGAGACAGAACATATACGAACAGAGTACCGAATTCCATCAAGTTCAAAGGTGATTTAAAGTTGGCTGGAAGACAATTACATGGAAAAGCCCAAAGAAAGGCAAACCTCAATTAAGTAAGGTGCCATCTGGTGGAGGGTGTGGATGTCAGTGAGCAGAGAGAAAAGGTGATCTGTCCTCTTTAAGAAATAGAAACATCGATAATCATAAAGAGGTGTTGGCCTAGAAGTCCAGGTGTCCATGGGAAACCAGTTCACATCTCAGCCAGGAGCCTCCCTCGTTGTTAAGATCTCAGTATGCTGAAATTGCACTACTGGGTATTTACCCCAAAGATACAAAAGTAGGGACCCGAAAGGGTACATGCACCCTGATGTTTATAGCAGCAATGTCCACAATAGCCAAACTGTGGAAAGAGCCAAGATGTCCATCAACAGATGAATGGATAAAGAAGATGTGGTATATATATACAATGGAATATTA